>NC_063333.1:94045524-94154872 GCF_021869965.1 Rhincodon typus | reverse complement strand
GCATGCCTTTTCCGTTCATACACAATTTCCTGATCATCTCGCAAGCCAAAAATCTTTGAAACCTAGAGCTTGCAGAATGACAGTCTGCCCGAGGGAATAGAACACGTGTTCTGCAGGCTACAACGAAAAAGCCCAGTCTTCATCTTGTAATAGCTCTGGAATACTACTTTGTCAATGTCTTCATTATTCCGAATATTTGAGTCATGCACTCCGTACTTTTGATGTGTGAATACGTCACACTTGTACAGGGAGCTAACTCTATAAATGAGTCTTGAGAAAAATTTGCTTGAAAAATGTAATTATTAACTGGAATGTTATTGCAGGATAATAAAACTTTCAATCTAGAAATAACTCGAATTGGCCATGGCTATTTAACTGCTGCAGAACCAGCAAAGAATCACCTTAAAGCAACTGGTGGGGAAAAAGACCATATTCTCAAGGGGCCAATTAGTCAATAATTAACTGATAGCTCCCTCATCGTAAATTGTTATCATGCCCCTGCCTCATCATTTGTACACTGAGGTGTCATGACACATTTTTTAGCTGTATGACAGTGAAAAGACACGATCAGATTACAGTCAACACAGTTAACTTGCAAAAGGAGTCATCCACATTAACTGTACGTTTCTGATGGATGAAGATAAATTTTTTAAATTAAAGCACTTCATACTTTGTATTGCCATTCTTACTCCTCTGAAAGAATTAACTCCAACTGAGTCATAGTTACAGACATCCTCAAACAACTTCATTCAAGTGGTCATTCCTATATTTATATTCTTCAACAGTGACAAGTTGTTTAACCACAATGGTCAGCACAGCCAGTGAAAATGTTCTGACACAACGGTGAATACCAGTCCACTCTACAGTAGGGGGGTTACAAGATAGTAATCGGAAAATGAGTGAATATAAGCTAGCAGTGTTGAGGAGGGAGATGAGGGGAAAAAAAAATCATCCAGAGGGTTAACAAAGTGTGGAGCTGGAAGAACACAGTAGGCCAGGCAGCATCAGAAAGCTGATGTTTTGGGTCGGGACCCTTTTAAGGCTTAGAAGGGTCCTGACCTGAAATGTCAACTTTCCTGCTCCTCTGATGCTGCCTGGCCTGCTGTGTTCATCCAGCTCCACACTGTGTTACCTCTGACTCCAGTATCCACAGTTCTTGCTGTCTCATCCAGAGGATTGTTGGGTCTGGAATTCACTACCTGAAAGGGAAGTAGACACTCATTCAAAAGGTATCTGCCTGTGTACCTCAAATACCGTGACCTATAGGGTTACAACACAAATGCTGGAAATATTAATCAGGCTGTGTGGCTCATGTTTCAGCTGGCACAGACGCGATGGGTCAAAGGGGCCTATTACTGCTGTGAACATTCTTTGATTCTAAGGAAGGTGCCATTAACATTGGAAGAAGATGCCAAATCCAGGATTGTACCAAACCATGAGGAAGAATGCAGGAACTCACTGAAGCACGTGACTGGGTGAGCAGAGTAGGCAAATAGATTGCAATGCAGAAATATGTGACATGGTCCATTTTGGATGAAGGAATAATGAAACAAGGTTGCACCTTCACTGAGCACAGGAACAGGGAAATCTCCCACGTCATATATATGGATCTTTAAAGACAGGAGCAAAAAATACAGAAGCAGTTTTGGATTCAGAAACGGAAGGGAGAAAGTGATTTTGAATTTGTACAACATTGAATATGCTATGGATGTGGCACTGGCTCTAAGCTGGTCACAATACTTGTGACTACTGTTTAGAGAATTTAGGCTTTGAAGAATTCATCCTTTGGTGACATGAAATCAAAACGCCTTCTCAAAACTCATCACATCTTCACATTTGCTTTGTTACTATACCAAGTGCCCCTGATACAGAGTCATTTCACCATTAGAATAAATCTATTTTTTTGTCCAAACCCCTTGAATTTGTATCACTGATATCTCTAATCTTACTGTATCTCTCCTCTCTGGGTCATTGTGCATCCACATTAGACTCCAGTTGTGAACTGAATTATTTCTATCACTGACTGTCTCTGTTTTGAGAGAATAACAATTCATATCTAAGCAGTGACCAAATTATTGCTTTGAATTGTCATCTATATTGTTGCAAAGAAACACACTTAAGTGGCCAGGTAGAATTGGAAAACTACACAACAAAGTGTCATCAAGGTAATAATGCGACAAAACAGCATAGGTTCAAAGTTGGATTGAGAGAAAAATATTCATACAAGAACTGCAATTTCACAAAAAAAAAGCTTCATCTAAGTTCCTGATAAGAAAGCAAAGATCAAATAAACTCTCAAAACTTTCTTAGTAGTGCGTTAGGAGTCAAATCAAGTTTTGGATTAAATCTGGTTCAAATGTAAGCATAAAGTTAAACATTACACTCTAACCCTCAATGATGCTGCAATGTGAACACTTTTAACAGCATTTTTTAGATCGTAATAGGAGCTGCCAAACCTCTCAGTGCTCGATCCTAATTTATGTTTTCATTTAGCAATGAGGCTTAAACAAGGCCTGAGTATAGCCACCAGCAGGCAGTCATTCTGAAATACCCACTGTATAATGGGGAAAGGTCTTGCTAATAGTGCAGATAATTTCTGGGGCCAATGATTCCATTATTTTCTCTCTGTTAAAAACTGGGTGGGAATTCTGACTTTTATTTCAGATTATTGACAGAGTGGGCAAAAAGTTTTTTTTTTGTATTTTTTTCAGCTACTAACCAAAATACTAAATTCTGGCTGAAATATTTTATCAGGGTAAAGTCCATGTCGTGCTGTGAACCACCCATAGTAAAACTACTTTGCAAGACAAATACTCTGACTTACAAAAGATACTGGCTGGAGCAGTTTGGCAAACCCAAGAAGGCAAAACAAGCATGCCTGGCCTTTTGCTTAAAGAGTTTCCTTTTTTTAAGGTAGTAAGTGTAATAAGTATACTATTTTGCTGTAGGATATGATGAAACACTCCTCCAGCTTTTACTTCCATTCAGCTACTAAACAGCAGTCACAATGGGCTCCACATTAACTCGGAATGCAGGGAGGGAACAGCAGGGCTACCCAGAGGTCAGCAAACCAGGAAGGACAGATTTCCTGAAAGTCCTGCCTGAATTTCATGGCAGGGTCTGATTAGCAGTTTTTAAAAATCGCCATTTCCCTGTTACAGTCAGGAAGGCAAGGTTAGTGGAAATAAGGCACTTGTCTACTAGATCCAGCAATCTTTGCTTCTCTTTGGCTGCTGGATTTTCCGAGAATCAGAAAGCTCTGTTGGTTCGGGCTAAATTGAAAACCTCGCTGTAACATTTAAGTTGCTAATCCACCTCTTGGGCCTGTTGCCCATTCCCAGTCCTGTCTCTAATTAAACCAGAAATGGGTGAGTGGGAGGTATATTGGGGCCAGGATTCAGATTTTTGAATGTTTTAACATCCCATCCAATCTAAACCTGCCCAGTTTTGGGAATTAAACCTCCTCCCGGAAGCTGATAACGTAGAATCACAATGTGAAGTCTAGAGCTACAATCAGTACAGCAAAGGATTGGCCATTTAGTATTGAGATGAGGTTATATTTATTCACATAAATGATTGAGAATCTTTGGAATTCTGTATCCCAGAGAGCTGTAGGTGATTAGTTATAAAGTATATTCGCAATGAACTACTTGTATGTTGGCAATGGTACAAAATCCAGAATCTTGGCCGAATGAATCAGAGACACAATCTCACCACAGCAACTGGGGTGAGTTCAATTTAAATAAATTCAGAATTAAAAAGCTAGTCTCAATCATGGCGGCCATGAAAATACCAAATTGCCACAAAATAAACATTTGCTTCATATGAAGCAGTACCAGGCAGAATTTAAAACGCTGACCCGTGGAAGCTACAACAGACATGCTAAACAAAGGAAACATAATGCTACTGATCTACAACCATTTAAGCTTTATTGTCATGCACATTAAGTAGTGAATGGTAGAAACAATTAAACAACTCAGCTGTGGTGGTTCCCAGTCCACCTCATTCAAAAGGCAAGGCTGAAGTGTATCTAACCAGTTTAATCCAACCAAGTGGATGATCCATCTCAGCCTCCTCCTGAGGTATCCAGCATGACAGATACCAGTCTTCAGTCAAATTGATTAATTTGTCAGGAAATGAAGAAACAGTTGTTGGCATTGCACACAGCAAAGGCTGCGAATCTTGTTAACATCCTGGCTGTAATGTTAAAAACTTGCGCTCCAGAACTAGTCTACACGCTAAGCCAAGTTGTTCCAGTACTACTAGAACACTAGCATACTCTCAACAATGTGGAAAATTGCGCAGGTTAATCCTGTCTACAAAAGTCAGAAAAAATCCAATCCAGGCAACTGCAATTCGTTTACCCTCAATCATAATAAAATTATGAGACAATAAGGTGTAGAGTTGGATGAACACAGCAGGCCAAGCAGCATCAAAGGAACAGGAAGGCTGATGTTTCGGGCCTAGACCCTTCTTCAGAACTGATAAGGATGGCAGTTTCCTTCCCTAAAGGACATAACTGAACCAGATAAGTTTTTCCTGACAATTGACAATGGTTCCATGGACATCATTAGACTCTTAATTCCAGATTATTATTGAATGCAAATTCCACCATGTACCATGGTGGGTTTTGAACCCAGGTCCCCAGAACATTACCTGGGTCTCTAGATTAACAGTCCAACAATAATACCACTAGGTCATCCCTTCCCCTGAGATGAATATAACCCTTGACATTGAGCCAAAGGCGTTTAGCATGTTTGCCTTCATTGCTCAGTCCTTTGAGTACAGGAGTTGGGAAGTTATGTTGAGGTTGCACGGGATATTCGTGAGGCCTCTTCTGGAATACTGTGTCCAGTTCTGGTCACCCAGTTATAGGAAGGATATTATCAGGCTGGAGAGGATTCAGAAGACATTTACCAGGATGTTGCTGGGTGTGGAAGGTTTGAGTTATAAAGAAAGGCTGGACAGGCTGGGACTTTTTTCTGTGGAGTGTAGGAGATTGAGAGGTGACCTTATAGAAGTTTATAAAATAATGATGGGTATAGATAGGGTTAATGGTAGTCGTTTCTTCTCCCGAGGATGAGGGATTTCAAGGCCGCATGTTTAAGGTGAGAAGAGAGAGATTTAGAAAAGACATGAGGGGCAAATTTTCTACGCAGAGGGTGGTTCGCATTTGGAATGAACATCCTGAGGAAGTGGTGAATGTGGGTGCGATTAAAACAATTAAAAGACATTTGGATAAGTATATGAATAGGACAGGTTTAGAGGGATATGGGCCAGGAGCGGGTAGGCGGGACTAGTTTAGTTTGGAATTATGTTTGGCATGGACTGATTGGACCAAAGGGTCTGTTTCCGTGCTGTATGACTCTATGATTCCATGGTATCAAGGAGCCAGGATAAATAGAAGTCAATCAGAATCAGAAGGCCACTGGTTGGGAATTATACCCGGCACAAAGGAAGATACTTATGCTTGTTGGAGACGAATCATCTCATCATTACAACCTCATCATCACATTCTCAACAGCAATTTGGTAAAGGCTGTAAATGATGGCCTTCCCAGCAATGCAGTGAATAAACTAAAAAATAATGAGATCTGTAGAACTTTGGCAGTTAATGGAATTAAGTGATAATGGAAATAATGTGGAAAGGTGGAATTGAGGTGAAACATTCACCATGATTTTCTTGAAAAGAAGTGGCAAATAGCCTACTACAGGGCATTTGTATGTTTTTGTTAAAAATGGAATGGTAAGAGCACTTTGCAGCCTGAAGGTTAAATTTCTGATCTTGGTGGTATCAGCAGGTCAGTCATTGAGAGAGGAGACAAAAACAACCCTCTCTTTCATGACTCACCCCATGCTGCTCTTCTATATACACGTCCTTAGACCAGATAACAAACTATAAGAGCAGTACATTAGTCGTACATTACCCATCTGTTCACTCTAGAATACTGTAAGTGCCATGGTCAAATAGGAAATACACAGCTACAGTACTTGGTTGTCAGATATAAGACCATAAGATATAGGAACAGGAGTAGATCATTTGGCTCTTGAGCCTGCTCCACCACTCAGTAGGATCGTGGCTGATCCAATATACCCTCACATCCACATTCCTGCCCTTTCCCCATAACCTTTGATTCCCTACTGATTAAGAATTGATCTACACAATCGCAGCCTATACACAAGCTGTCTGCCCCAGGGCTCTCTGTGGCAAGGAGTTCTAAAGTTCTAAAGCTCTAAAGATTCACAACTCTGAGAGAAGAAATTCCTCCTCATCTCAGTCTGAAATTGTCTTAATACGACAATATAGACATACGCACATGGAAGGATTAATAACTGACCACATGGAAAGAAATATGAATTATAAAACATAAAACCAGGAAAATTTCTGTCCCTTCTGAAAACTGGCGAAGGCTCAGTTAGAGCTTTTGAGGCTCAAAGTTTGTCTGGGTCCATTTTTGTGATTTATTTGCACTCAATCTAGTTAAGAAAAGACTCGTACTCACTCATCAATTGGAGTCATAGGGATATACAGCACGGAAATAGACCCTTTGGTCCAACTCATCCATGCTGACCAGGTATCCTATATAAAATCTAGTCCCATTTGCCAGCATTTGGCCTATATCCCTCTAAATCCTTCCTATTCATGTACCCATCCAGATGTCTTTTAAATGCTATAACTGTACCAGCCTTCACCACCTCCTCTGGCAGCTCATTCCATACATGCACCATCTTCTGCGTGAAAAAGTTATCCCATAGGTCCCTTTTAAACCTTTCCCCTCTCATCTTATACCTATGGTCACTAGTTTTGGACACCCCCATCTTAGGGGAGAGAGCTTGTCGATTTACTTTATCCATGCCCCTCACGATTTTATAAACCTCTATAAGGTCACCCCTCAACTTCCGAAGCTGCAGGGAAAATAGCCCAGTCTATTCAGTCTCTCCCTATAGCTCAAACCCTTCAACCCTGGTAACATCCTTATAAATCTTTTCTGAACTCTTTCAAGTTTCAGAATGTCCTTTCTAACAGGGCGACCAGAATTGCACACAGTATTCTAACAGTGGCCTAACCAACGTCCTGTATAGTTGCAACATGACCTCCCAACTCTTACACTGACCAATAGAAGGCAAACATACCAAACTTCTTCATTATTCTGTCTGCCTACGACTTCACTTTCAAGGAACTATGAACCTGCACTCTAAGGTCCATGAATGTAATACTCAGACAGGCACACATTGGGCTACTGCATGAGAGGTTGGCATGTTTGAAATTAAGCTTTCAGTTCTTCAAGGATATTAGGCACTCTTAGAGTAGCTACACCTATTAGAAAAAATTGCTGCCATGTTGTCATTGATTTTATTTTCTTTAGTGTTTGGCTCAGGTAATCACCAAGAACATGACAAACTGGGGTCACCAGAAGCTGCCAACCTTCTGGATCCTAAAGTCCATCAGTCAAAGACCTGCTCTTCAGGGGATCCAGTGGTAACAGACAATTCAGTTTACCTTCTTGTCACAGGCTGGGTGTTGTGGGTGGACAGGGATTCAGAAGCAATGGTTGGGGCTGGCTTTCAGAGGCCACCATCCCCCTACCCAGCAGGAACATCATTAAGGTTTCCAAGCTGGCAATCAAGCCACCTTTCTCCCCCATCCAGAAGGCAGGTGATCAGGGAGGTGGCAAGTTGAGGCCCTTAAGTGGCCATTAATTGGTCATTTAAGGGCATTAATTGCTGGCGAATTGGGAAAGGTGCCAATGGACCTTCTCACACAGCACTTAATTGCTGGGGTGGTGAGTTTCTCTCTGCGATAACTGCCTCCAATATTCCCCCTTCTTGACAGCTGCAGGAAGAGGAAAAATTCCATCCATAGGTACAGCCCTTTTTCCCATTTCACTTGTGGCCTTATTTAAGAATTGCAAAATGCAGGTTGCAATATAAGAACCTGTTCCGTTTCAGTGCAGTGCTGGTATTGATGCTCTCTAGTTCTATTGCAAACAATTAATAAAAATGTAAAGAAGGAACATCTGGCATTCTCCCTATGGACCAGAACAATTGCTTTCAGCTTAACATTCAGAAAGAACTACAGACAACACCTACTGACTAAACAATTTTATACAGTTTCTCAGATCGAAATGCTCTATAAAGATGTAAATAACACGTTAAAAGTATTTTGCTTCTGCCTTCTCTAGATAATTGGTACCTTTATTCTGGTCTCTAAATTATATCCAATTATAACAACTGTAAACAGGTAAGCACATATTTGGAACCATGCTCTTCCTTTGCTTTTAAAAATCTCCTTCGGTCACATAAGGACTATAGTAACTACAGTACACTCTTCAAACTCTGCTCTAATCTGTTAAGTTTCACATTGGTATTTGCTGGGTTTTATTGTACATAAATTGACTGTCACATTTCCTAACATTGCAACAATGAGCACACTTCAAAAGTACTTAATGGACTGTAAAGTCCTTTGAAGTAGGTTGAGATTGTGAAATGCAGCATTTGTGTAAAATTGTGCCTTTCTGCAAGAAAACGTCTGAGAATAAAGTTTGATAATGATGCATCATAATGATAAAGTTAGGGAACAACATTGAAACATTAAACGTATTTGGTCTCCTTAATGTTGGAAGTTGAACACCACTTTTTCCTGAGTGTGACCGTAAAACTTCTATAATTTAAATCTAATTTGATGCCAAAACTGCCCTTACTGATTACTTTCAAAAACTGTTTGTGTCTTAAAGACTGTAATATTTGTGGAACGACAACAGAATGTAATGCTGAATTCAATGTCAAATTTAAAGACATCTGCATGGAGAATTTCAGCCTTCCTTGGATCATCACCAAGACCTATAGAAGTGCAATACTTCTAGGCCTCTGTAGCCTGACGGTTTTCCAACCAAATAGGAAATATATGTGAGTAAATGAAAACAGTTGTGCTGCGAAGGTGGAAATAAATTTATCATTTACATCTCCAGCCCTTTCAAATATCTGTGTAACTGTAAAATATGGTAATAAGGTAAGTTATCATACAAGTGGCTTTTTTACAAGGATAAACCACTTGCCAGTCATAAGTCTCCGAACAGAATTTAATCATAAAAATGTACCTGTTTTTTGCACTTTAAATTGCTAACACATTATAACATGTAACTGTTCTAGCTCAGTCTGCTGTGCAAGGACACTCAGAGTCACCTTCTGGTTTAATGATGTGATGCAGAAGCAGAAGCATACAAGCAATACAGAAAAGTCACAACAGACAACTAAACAATGCGCAAAGAAAGCAAATCAACAATTTCTACAAATAAGAAACACAATGAGTCTGCTTCATTACACCATCCTATCCAAAGTCTGAAATATTGCTGATAAACCATTTCAATTTTATTATCCTTTCAGCCCTGATTCTCAACTTGGTTAAAATATTTCTATTAACGTATCAAAAATAGTGAGTGACTGCAACATTCAAATGGAACTGTATCTCCAGATTGTATGAGGACGCACAGACTGTATTTTATAAAAATATAAATGCCTCAATATTGTGACAATTTGCTGCAGTCTTCCTCTCCCCTCCCAAAACATTTATAAATGCCAGTAATCTTTCTCATTTACAATTTTAAAACAAATCAAGTTACTACCTCAGAATTTCTCTGAAAGCTCAAAGATCACTTCACTAGACAATGAAAGCCTCCACTATCTTAGAAGGCAGACTTTGGTCCAAAGAGGCTTATGCAGCTGCTCCATGAACCAAACAGAACCGTAAGTGAGTCTTTCCTTCAGTAAAATCATATGTAAACAATTTAGATTCTCCCTCATAAGCCAGTACTGATGTTTTCAATATCTCTTCGCATTTTCCGAACCAAAGAGCAATAAACTCGCCACTGAATGAAGTATGCCATTCTCCAACCTGCTGAGAGTTCATTTAATTGTTGATAAATGCAGAACCCCAATGACTGAAAGAGATTTGTTCCACCCAAACTGAAGGGTTAGCATGAAGAAGATTTAGCACTGGGACCTTACTTGATTAGTCTGCAGCAACCACAAGTCACGTGGCAAAAGCTGTCAGCATTTCCACTTTCCTCGTAAAGACTACCAATTCTGATGAAGTACTTAACCCTAAAGCTCGCCCCACTTTCTTTTCCGCTGCATTGGGATGTAATTCAAATGCGATCCTTCCCTTCCATACAGGTAAGAAACACTTCATGTCCCTAAATCATTCATCCTGCTCACACACAACAGCACCCTCTCCATGGAGCTGGATAAATGCCTTATCGCAGTGCCACTTCACAAACCCAATGTGAAGAAGACTAACATTAGCCCATTGCATCTGCCATCCTGCATTCTCCACTCTTCTTCCCTCCTGTAGTAGTTTTTCCTGAGACTCTGCCTGGCCCCTTATTGACTTCTTCTGAACTGAATTCTACAGACAGTCCTGATTCCTTGTGTGTATTACCATCAAGAATCAGCACAGACCACACATTTACAATGGGATTAGACCAACCCCGGCAACCTGATTTTCAATGGCGACTCATCGCCATGATGTGATTTTGTATTACAGAAGCCAATTGAATGGAGATTAGTTCTATTTAATGAATCAGAGAGGAATCTTCAAAAACCTGTTGTCACTTGTACCTGGCTATGAGTGGAGAGAAGAAACAATAGTGTAGAAACATCATAACCCTGAAGGATGGATAGGTTGGGTAATTTTAAAACAAAACTAAATTCTCAAACCGAATCCTTACCAGCCCACTTCATTTCCTATTTCAGGAGGCAGGTTGGTCACATAACCCTTTTAAGGAGGTTATCCTATCTCCATTTTAATTAAATTTTTAATTACAACACTTGGAGGCCAGGATCCTGGCTAGACACGAGGTAAATTCCTTCGCTGAATTGCTGCGTTACTGGGTCAGGAGAAGGAGGAATGTTTCCCCAGTGCCCAATAAATTTATCTCCAAACAATCGGCTGACCCTCAGCCCAAAACTCCCCACCCCTGTTGTAAATAATCCAGCTTCCCAATGACATCAGGCTTACCCAATACACACCCTTTTGTGGCTTTCCAGGTCAACATGCAGTCAGCCTGTCAATCTAAATGAACAGCTGTTGGACAAGAAAACCTGGTGTAGGCATTGAAAAGACATCCTGCAGCACAGCTGGGGGACCTTCACTTCCAGGTTTCTGTCCGACAAACATTCCAGCCACTCTCTTCCAGTCCCTAAATGAAGACTGGGACCAATATGTCATAGTAACCATTTAAATCAGAGCAGGTTTTAATGCCATTGATCCTTATATGACTTGGGAACTGTGACACACCAAATACAGTATGAGACAGTAGGAACTGCCAATGCCATCCAACTAACCGATCCCCATCCCAACTCCCTACCTACCCTCACCTTTACTGGCTCCATCCCCACCTCCTTGACCTGTCCGTCTTCTCTCCACCTATCTGTTCCTTTATCCACCTTCGATCATCACCTCCCCTCATCTCTATTTATTTCAGAGTCCCCTTCCCCTCCCCCATTTCTGAAGAAGGGTCCAGACCCGAAACGTCAGCTTTCCTGCTCCTCTGATGCTGCCTGGCCTGCTGTGTTCATCCAGCGCTACACCTTGTTATCCCAAATACAATATTTTCTTTTTGAGCATACTATCATACAATCCATTTGCCATGCAATGTGAAAATTGGAAACATCGCAAAGAGAAAATGTAAAAAGTAAATTTGCCACAATCGTGGCAAAGCTTGTAAATTAAAATAAAAGGAATTAATTTCACTTAAAGATTTAAAGTAAAGATTTAAAGATTTGACTTAAAGTTTACCTGTAAAAAAAGTACAGAAGTAATCTTGTAATTTACACATGATGACAAATTGGTGGACTAACTGAAGGGCATGCCTGTGGGTGTTGCAACAAAGTGGGTGATATGATTTAGTTGGCTATCTCCAAGTTTTCAGTAGAACTGTGAATCTGTGAAAACACACTGGTGAGAACTTAAAAGTTTAGGAATCAGAAATCTACTTCAAAACAAACACCAATGCCTGGTTGTAACAGAGGTGGGAAGATGGGCCAATGACCAACAACTGCAATTTTCAACGTTAGTCTAATTTTATTTTAACTTAACTGTCATTAGTATTGTTAGCTGAGATTTCTGAGCCCTAACAGCTACATCCAAAGGCTGAGAGATTTAGGAAGTGAGTACACTTACAGCTATTTCCTAGGTTCGGTGTTCTTGACTGGGCTACTCCTGAGATCAGATATACTGCCTGCCTAACCTTTCTCAAACTTCACCTGCTCCCTAAGGTAAGTAATACCACCAGCTATGACTCCTCGGAATCAAACACTGCACTCCCCTCCCTCCTCCCCAGCTCCCCCACCTCCGTCTCCGTGGCGCATTGGCGTCCAATCCTCCCATTTTGTTAAGGCCTCAGACCCCATCCAGTCATCCTGGAACTCTAATCTAAATACTCTGGGATCACTCTCCCTCCAACCAAACATCAGCCCACTGCTTCCCCTGCCCCAAACACATTACACATTCAGCGACCACCGCTTCCCCCAGACCTTATCCACAGTCTCCACCTATCCAACCCCCAGCAAAGCCCATGGAAAGAAACCAATCTCTGATGTGACGTGCAGAGCCTGTACAGTCTGTGTGGGGTGGGATTTCCAAATTCTGGATTCCACATGCCTTCTCGCTCTCCCCAACTCCCAGCAGCTCAGGTTAGTCTAAAATCAGGGCCTTTGTTTCCAGTGTCAGGGGAGGAGTACAACAGGTGACAAGTGTTTCTTTGCCATCTCCCAAAGTCAAAATGAACATGGGAAGATGTATGTGTGGAGCAAAATGCCAATCTGGCATTGCCCAATTTCCTGATGGCATGAGCAGGCCTAAAATCACATCACAATCTGTCAGTACCTGGGTAAAAAAAAAACTTTCAACAAAAACTATAGGGTTAAAAGCTTTACTTGAAATAAGGAAGAGCTTGCAACTTTTGAAAGCTTCCAATTTAAGAACAGATGCATTGATAGGATTAGACAGAAACACCCTGCAACATCGCACCAGCCAGTAAATCATTTTTAAGCATTATTTTCCCTTTAGACAACAAAGGTCTGTCCCAACCAATGCAGAACTAGAGCCCATTAGTTTTCTGTCACTCAGGCAATGAGCTAGATTTACCGTGCAAATTTTATCTGGTTCATACTTTGTTACGAGGCCAGATAATTCTTCCTACTCTCAACGCTAGTGGCAGTAAACAAAATATGCTTCTAGACAAGAAACAAGCATCTTCCTGTCGAGAGAAAACTGTGTGCTTTCAGTTACACTAAGATTTGAATGTGAACTAATGAAACATCTAAGCATGTCTGGACTAGCTTTGCTCTCTTATTTTGACTGAATACTGTCAACCTAATGCAGCTTCTGTAGTATTCAAATGAGTGAGGCTTGGTGACAGATTGGTATGATTCACTAGTGAGGTTGGCTTCTTACTTTCAGGCACACAGTAACTGGATCAAGACTGCCACTATTTGAAAGCGATTTTGGCTGATTTTCAGCATCTGTTTTCCCGCAGGCAAATTTAGCTGATTCCAGCAAACGTGGTACAGCTTTCAATACAATATCGGCCATTGTATTCACTGTACCTGTGCAAAATGTGACTTAACAACTGCTCTCGACAGACGTTGCGATGCGGGATCTAAGTACGAGTCTGGGAAATACGCACCACAACCAAAACCAGTGAGGGTTCTGTGGAGTGAGGGGAGACTGAGACGGAGTTCTCCTCCTCCCCCGTCCCACCACACATATGTGTCGAACTTTCAATCTCATGTCATGTTAGTTGATGTGAAGAATGTGCATCTACGCAGTGGGAGAGATGGCAAGAAAACGAATGGGCAACTGTCAAGACTCCCCCATAATAACTGTTACGCCCCATTTTTCATCTTTGCTACAGAAAGGTTATTTGACAGGAAGGTCAAAAGGAAACGAAGGGAGGAAACTTTTAGAAATCCTTTTAAAAGAGTGTGTCTCACTCTCAGGAGGAACAAAAACATATGCACAAAGTTGATACAACATGACGCTTTATAAATACCTTTGCACTGGTTGGTGTTTTTGTCTAGGATGGCCTTTGTCGATACTATCTTTCCATATCTGAAAAAGATAAACACGAAAAGCTCAATTTTGCTCCCATTCACTTTAATTCTGGGGTGTTACAAGTTATATATGAGATATTGTTTATGACAGTCCAGATATAACAACTTGCATTTATATTGTGCTGTTCATATGCTGCCACTTTACTGAAGTACAACTTTAAGAAAAGAGCATTTAGCCAGAGGTATTAGGAGGGGGTTAGCTGACAGACGTGTTCTATTTTAAAAAGTAACAAGGAATTAATCCCAAAATGTGGGACCTCGGAGCTGCAAGTAGAATTATGAATGCTGTAGAGAGATGTCGAGAGGGAAGGGGAGAACAAGATGCCAGAGCCATACTAATGGAGATTTCAGTAAGGAGATTTATTGCATCATAGAATCCCTACAGTGTGGAAGCAGGCCATTTGGCCCATCAAGTCCACATCAACCCTCCTGCTCAGACGACCCTCTCCCCCCCAGCTATCCCTGTAACCCTGCATTTTCCATGGCTAATCCACTTAACCTACATGTCCCTGAAGACTAAGGGCAACTTAGCATGGCCAACCCACCTAAGCTGCACATCGTTTGACATCTGTAGTGCTGGCATCAAGATAGTTCAGCAGTGAGCTGATGGTAAGGTCGGATTTAGTGCTGGATAGGATGCAAGCAATGCAATTTTGGAAGAACTGTATTTCTGGAGGCTGGAGATTAGGGAGATGGACAGCTCAGCATTGAAATAGTCAGATGTGGAAAGGATAAGTGCAAAGCTGAAGTCTCAGCAGCAGACTTCTCATCTCAAGCCCAACACAGTTAACATTCTGGGAATGGGAAAATAAATAGGGGATTTATCACTCTCCAGGATGCTATGAGATGGATTTGGTGATGACAGACAAGGCTTGGTCAAACAGGGTGTGGTTCTGCCAGAGCTACTTCCAGGGTTGTTAATTGACATCATTTCCATTGCCTGAAAAGAAAATTATTCCTCCCTGCATTCGTTGCCCGGCACCAGAATAGATCCTACATCTGAAAATCTGTGGCTCCATGACCCTGCCATATAAGCAGGCCTCACTCAAGTTAGCAGGGTCAGGAAGAGGTGATCTTACTTAAATAGCAGTGATGGTGCCCACATCCCCCAGGGATCTTCTAACCTGTCATGCCCAGGAGACCACAGAATGCAGCATATGGGGGTGAGGGGGAAGCTTGCAATCCTCTTCCCAGATACATTCTCAAAGGGCTGGAAAACATGCCCAAAAACATTAAAACAATGCCTGGAACTCAGCTGGACTCTGCCATTTCTTCCACTTTCTCACTGGGCAATATGTTTGGCGTCAGTCAGAGCGCCCAGCCCAATGATGCTCCACCAAGCCATGGACAGCTTCTGTCTGCGTATCCCCGCCCCTGCTCACACCTCTTCATTATCTATTGTTTTTACATGGGGAAAGCAATAGTTAGAATAGCCGTCATCCAATAATAGTTAGAACAGTTACTCAGGTTAGTCCAGACAGTAACCCTGAGTCAAATTCCAGTTGGATCTACAGCAGGCATCGGTCAGAAAATGTGCAAAGCTATGTCAATGTTCCAATCCACCTCCAGCCACCCTTGTCCATGCTGTATTAGCTGCTCTATAATGCAGGCCAACATTAGCGTAGCCTACAGTTTCTGTTTCAACTCCTTGACGATTTGTACAACACTTTCTTGCTTTCCTTTCAGCAATGTGTGTTTGACATCTTACCATACAACACTTTAACAGATTGAGAAAGCACACCTTGAGTTAGGAATGCTTTTATATTTAGATTGGAAATTCCTAATTGAAATATGACTAGCATTATCAAGTCTTCAAACTCTGCTGGTGGATCATAAATCGAAAATGAGTAACAGAGAATGACAGATTGAGGTTCAATATTACTTCCTCTCTGTGAAGAGAGTGTCCACATCTAAATGTATAAAAAGGCTATCTCTTCCAATATGTTGCCATGAGAATAAATTGCTTTTAAATAGCTCTTTAATGTGAAAATATCCTAAGAGGTTTCACAGGATACTGAATGATGGAACATGATGAGAAAAATGAGGAGGGCTGAGCAAAGCAGATGAGAGTGGTGCAACGGAAGTGCATGTACTGAACCCAAACAATATGCAACCTTATAACAATGACGTTTGTTATACAATGAGAATTCTTGTCAGTGAAATCTCTGCAGGAAGGAAATCAAAAACATTCAACCAACCCTTAATGTTTTATATCCTTCTTCAAACACTGGCAAGGTATCTTACTGAAGTTTTGACATCTCTTTCTAAAGTTGCCTTGTTTACGAAGGAAATAGATATGTGAAGCAGATACCCATTAACACCTCTGCAGAACATTGTGCGTTTGATGTGAGATCAAAACATTCCTACCTGCATCTCAAGAAGCAGGTTATGCTTCTAAGGCCCTGATCCCTCTTGGGATCAAAGATGGTATTAACAAGTTGAAAATATCTATCAACGAAATAGTTTTGCTTTGCACTTATCTGATACTGGCTTTCAAGTATCATAAGTTTTTTTAGAATTTTCCCTGTTTATGAGCCCCTCTGAGTTCCAGTTCAATGGATTCCAGTTATTGTTCTTCACTGAAATTACTACTTTGGCACAATATTTAAAATATGCACTCATCAATAGAGAGACTGGAGCTATTTGCCACAACAGAAAGGGCCAATGTCTTGTACCCACCCCCACTCCAAGAAATAATGAAAACTGGTGGGAAATCAAAAGACCCCTATCATTGTTAGACAAAATAAATTTCTGATTCATCTCAGGGTACCCCATCAAGTGAAGATGTGACCTGCATTATCCATGATAAGGAGTGTTCCTTATTTATACACAAAAATGTTGATAGCTCAACTTTTCCAGTCACTACGTCTTTCATTAACCTCAAGCTTGAAGCTAAAAATGAATTGTAAATTCTCTCAGGTACTGGGTGATCAAATATCAACGACATATCCTGCACAATCATACCTCTGGAGTCTGTGAAAACTCTGTGTTGATGTTTCCTTTTAATACTGTCACAACAGATGAAAAGTAAATTCTCTCCCTTTTGGGGCAGCCAGGTATGAGGCAGAACCATAATAATGTTTCCAATCCAAACACAAGACACCCCTATGTGAACACACATCTATACAAGCAGTGTGTGTTCATGTGTGTACATGAGCATATACATACACAGTGCTTGTGCTAATTCATTTTATTTCACTCTCTCGCAAAAGATTCTTTTCTTCAACTTAGATTTTGACAGCAAGGTTTCATATAGCTGCTTACCAGCTGTTCAAAGTAGTCAATGCAGACATCAGCCACTGTCTCCCCCACCTTTAAATATGATCTTCCCCAGCCCTTACTAGAAGCATAAAGACTGGATTCAAATGTAAGCTGTATAGAATCCAAAGATCCTCTTCAATAGCGAATATAGTATTAATAACAGCATTAATATCTGTCACTTCCTCCAATATGCTTCAGGCGACATACAATGAAATTCAGACACCATCTTGAATAAAGGACAGAAAGTTCTGCAATGAACTACATTTTCAGCATTGCTTAAGCATGCATACTAGTGCAATGTGCTTAAAATAAGGATTGAATATGAAAGTCACAAATATCTATCTGAGAAGTAAGTGTGTGTCAAATTCAAACTGTCACACTGGGCAACATCTTCTGGTTATGCAGGCAGCAGCTGCAACTGCCAAAGCAGGAGAGAGGTTAGGAATTCTGCAGCACTCAGAGAGAGGACAAAACAGGAAATAAAATCAGTAATATTTGCAAATGAATGTACTGGGTACACAGGAATTGCATTTTGAAGGATACGTTTGTACCATTCACATATTTTACTGTTTTTTTCCTTCTGAGCAAGCAACTCTTCCAGAATCCCCAAAGCCTGTCCATCATCTACAAGGCACAAGTCAGGAGTGTGATGGAATACTCCTCACTTGCCTGGATGGGTGCAGGAAACATTATTATTATTGTGTAGACACTCAAAAAGCCTGACACCATCCATGGCACAGCTGCCCACTTGATTGACACGGCATCCACATGCACTCACTTCCTTCACAACTAACTCTCAGTCACAGCAGCATGTACCTTCTATAACACGCACTGCAGAAATTCTCCAAGACACCACAGACAGCACCTTCCAAACCCATGACCACGTCCATCTAGAAGATCAAGGGCAGCAGATACATGGGACCACCAAAATCCACAAGTTCCCCTCCAAGCCACTCACCATCCTGAGTTGGAAATATATTGTTGTTCCTTTGCTGTCACTGAGTCAAAATCCTGAAATTCCCACCCTAATGGCATTTTGAATCAACCTACAGGAGATGGACTATAGCAGTTCGGGAAGGCAGCTTCTCAAGGGCAACTAGGGATGGGCCACAAATGCTGGCCCAGCCAGCAACACCCACATCCGATAAATGAATAAAAATAATTTAATTAGACAGGGTGCTGTTAGAACAGAATGGCACTACCTTCCTACCTTCATTAGAATTACAATCTGAGCAGGAAGGCCCAAGCTCATCCTTTCTGTCTCCTCCACTAACTGAGGCCCTTCAGTGCTTATTAATTGATTACTTATGGGTCTATTCCTGCCTGTGCTTCCACTATCTTAGCTCCAGGCAGGATGAAAGAGTCAGCCCAAAGGCCTGTTAACCACTGCACACGGGCTTTCATCTTCATGTGGTGGAAATGAGGCAGCACCTAAGTGTGTGTGTCCTCGATCTGCACTAATCTGCGCACAGTCAAGGAACTTAACACAGAGCCATTGACAGCCAACTCCTGTTCTTGCTTCTGATTCCCTTTCTCAACCCGAGTATGCCCTCCCCCAAACAATGCACCTTTTCCACCTCCTCCATCCTGGGAGTCCAGAAAGTGCTGTACCAACAATAGCTGAATTTTCCTTGTGGTGCCACTGAGTGCTAGGTTTTGATTGGCTGACGGGTCTGGTCAGGTGGGATTTAATTGATTGGGATCCTGGTCCCAGCAGAAAGCCCACCAACCACCAGTTAGCTGCATGACTGCTAGAATATGTGGCTAGATTTCAGATTCAGATGGAGCACGTGCTTCTCTCTACTAAGCTCTCCTAGTCTGAAAACGAAAGATTCCACTTCTTTAGTGTGTATCCCTTTTCCAGTGGACATTCCCAAGCATTTGCAAATTCTTCCCCCACATGCTGTCGCCTCCACAGGTGGCCATGTTTTTGCCTGACAATTCTGCCCTTTACTGTATGATGGCAAGTGAAGAAAAAAATAAATGACAGTAATACTGGGCTGGATTTTACAAAGGATTGCAATCCCCATGGCCCCTGCTCAGAAGTTAGGGGGAAACCCGCCCTCAAACCTGATGCCTGTCCTACTACTGGCAATGCTAACTGCTTTCAGGAACAAAACAAGGTTGCTGGAAAATCTCAGCAGGTCTGGCAGCATCTGTGGAGGAAAAACAGGGTTAACGTTTCGGGTCCAACGACCCTTCCTCAGAACTGATGGTGGCTGGGAAAACGTTAGTTTATATGCAGAAAATAGGGAGGTGGGTGGGGTAGGGAGTAAACGATAGGATAGAGCCCAAAGAGTGAGAAAGACAGTTGGACAGACAAAGGAGTTGCTGACGATCAGGCTGGGAGGGTGAATAGTTGTTAATGGGGACTGTTAGTGACTAACAACAGGGGGTGTGTACTTAACTGCTTTCAGGCAAGACTACCCTCTCCCCTTGTTCTGGAGGAAGACTTGCCTTAAAGAGGTTGATAGCTCTGTAATTGCAGCATTTGCCAACAGTCCCTGCCTTTACTTGCAGGCTGAGACGTCAAGGATTTGAAGACCCGGTGAGGGGGTTGGGAGTGTTGCCTTAAAGACATCCAGGTACAGAATTAATGGGGCAAATAACCTTGATAGGGAGTCCCTCTGATAGGCTCAGAGAGATGAGGGAGGAAGTTTTCCTTCCTTTTGACTAATACCAGCCCATGCAGCTAAAACTCCTGAGCTTCATGCACGATCTGGGCCTGTTCGCTATCATGATGAAACTGAGATGGGGTGAAACTGAGACCCTTAGTGGCTATTAATTGGCTGTTTAAGGGTCTCACCAGGCCCAAGGGCTGCCCAATGCCTACCTTAATTTCCAGGTAACGGAAACGCCACCCACTAGATTTTATGTGCTTTCCCTGCCTTCAAACCCACCAGCAGGGAACAATGAAATCCAGCCCCATGTGTTTGTGAACCTCTGATAGAATCCATGCTCTGTGAAACAATCTCCTTTCTCGTTACCTTGGCATGTCTTCCACTTCGATTCTGTTTGGAAAAAACTGTAGTTGGTTGGATATCAAACAACGACAAAGCAGAGTACAGGAAGGAGATAGACAGCTTAGCAGCATGGTGTAAAGACAAAAATCTCTCCTTCAATGTCAGCAAAACAAAAGAGCTGGTCATCGACTTCAAGGAAGTGGAGTAAAGGACATGCCCCTGTCTATATCAGTGGTGCTGAGGTGGAGGTGTTTCAGAGCTTTAAGTTTCTAAGTTCCTATCACCAAAGAACCATCCTGGTCTATCCATGTCAATGCTACAGTCAAGAAAGCACATCAACACCTCTCCTTCCTCAGGAAGCTAAGGAAACTGGGCATGTCCATAATGACTCTTACCGATTTTTACAGATGCACCATAGAATGCATCCTATCCAGAAGCATCACAGCTTGGTATGGCAACCACACTGCCCAAGACCGCAAGAAAGAACTGAGAGTTGTGAACGTAGCCCAGTCCATCACAAAAGCCAACCTTTCTCCATTGACTCCATCTACATTTCCCGCTGCTTCAGGAATGCAGCCATCATCATCAGAGACCCCTCCCATCTTGGTTATACTTTCTTCCATACTCTTCCATTAGGCATAAGATATAAAAGTTTGAAAGCGCATACTAACAGATTCAAGATCAGCTTTCTCCCCGCTGTTATCAGATTCACAAACAGACCTCTTGTGTATTAGAGTTGATCTTTCTCTGCACCTTCTCTGTAGCTGTAACACTATATTCTATTATCCTGATGTACTTGTGTAAGGTATCACTTGTCTGGATGGCATGCAAAACAATACTTTTCACTGTATCTCAGTACATGTGACAGTAATAAATGGTTCATCAAATCAAAGAATGCTATTTAAGAATTCCTCAAAACAGAGAAAACAGGAACAAGAGTAGGCTGTTCGCCACCCTCAGCACATTCTATCATTTGGTTATCCCACTACATCTTTATTTTTTCAAAAATCTAGCAATTCCAATCTTGAAAATTTCAATTTTTACTGCATCCAAAACCTTCTGGGGAAGATAATTTCAGATTTCCATTCTCTTTTGTATAGCACAGAACTTCTTAATATAAAATGCCAGACAAAATTTGATAAGTGTTCCATTTAGGATTTATGATTAGCCTTTGCACTCGCACTTGCCTTTATGATTAGCCTTTGCACTTGGTCACTCATGTTTTAATAACGTCCGCACATGGCTACCCAAATTTCATTTCCTGTCCACAGTTCCTTATCTCTCACAACAAAGAAAATATTCTAATTCCCCATTCTTGGATTGAACGTGTGAAGTTCCAGACTTCTTTGCAGCTTCTGGGGATTTCTTATCATGATTCCTATTACTTTTGCCATTGCCTTTTTAGTTACTTATACCAATTCCAACAAATTCCACCTTTTGACTTATATCACTGAGATTTTGTCCTCTTTCTTTCCAGTAGATATTACATACAAAGCGAAAATTTAATATGTTCACAATTTATGCTGCGTATATCTTTAATAGGCTTATTTACTTCCCCCATTATCATTAATTATGTTCAAGCATTACATTCTTCAGACACATGGGTGCCTGGGTTAATACTGTGTTATCAGTCACATTATGCTTGAACATAATTAGTTGGATTATTGGATTCTTCAATATCACAGTGTCCACGTCCAGTTTCTTATGTAACAGGAGATACAGATCAGGAAAAAACACATCCCTGGAAGCAAACCCACACCACCCAAAGCTTTTAGGTAATGCATTGCTTCTTAGCATTCACTTTGATCTGGGTTTCTGGTCTATTGGCAATTTGATTGTCAAAACAAAGGCCCGAAGAAATATCTTGCCTCAGGTTTTCCCACATTTGTGTGTTTTTGTAATTTATTCAGGGGTGTGGGCATCACTGGCTGGGACAGCATCTATTGTCCATTCCTAGTTTGGCTATAATTAGTTCTTTCTTTTGTATGACCCTATGACTATGACTACCAAAAGGCCCTGTAACTTACATACATCACTTCAATTGTGCAAGTTCCCTGGAAAACCCGGGCCATTTATTTTAATGAGTATTTCGAGTAACATTACTAACTGATTATTTTCAATATCCCTAGCCAATCAAAATGGTACATGTTGATGTTATTGAAGTATGAATTGTTACAATTAAGTTCATATTTCCTTGCCATAAATATAAGAGGCATTATGCATGAAAACAGCATCTGTTTTTGGCAGCAAGTATTCGCAGGATCAACTTATCATGAATCAGCACAGATTAAAACTCTCAATCATTTGACCCAAAAGTGTGCTTGAAGTGTCGAGCACTTCATCAGTATGATATTACACTTCCCACATCAGTATCCTTATTGGCTTCCTTGAGCTGTTTCCAATTATACGTGCTTCAGAACAGTGAGTCTTCAGCATTTGAACATGGTTTTACAGTGCACAACTTATTTAATTGGGGATCTCAACATATTTCAAACGAGAGGGGACTGTCACCCTGTCCATCTGCCTCTAGCCTCTGACATTGTTCCTCGAATAGCATTGTAAAATGAGTAAGATAGTACCAGAACTTTTCCAGCAGGCAGCACCACATCAGGAAGAGGCATAGGTTACTTCAATCTACTAACAATTTACATTGGCTGCTAGGAGTTGTTCAAAAAATACACAGCAATAAATCATCAACCTTAGATGGGCTGAGAGCTCACCCTACCAACATTGTGGCTCTGTGCACCTTTCCCCCAATATATGAAGAGATCTTTATCAAGTAGAGTGATGACTGAAACTTTTTTGAAAGGCTGCACGGTTATGACTGACATACAGGGTGATCAATTAAATCACCAAGAAAGATTCATCCTTGGCTTGCTAAGGAAGATGAGGATATCACTTGGTTAAAAGATGTGCAGGTTAGGTGGACTGGCCATGCTAAATTGCCCGTAGTGTCCAGGGTTGTGCAAGCTAAGTGGATTAGTCATGGAAAATGTGGAGTTACAAGGATAGGGTAGACGAGGTGAGTCTGGGTGGGATGCTCTTCACAGGTTCGGTGTGGACTCGATGTGTTGAATGGCCTGCTTACACACTGTAGGAATTCTATGAAAACGGGTTTCTGATGAAGCAAAGAAAAGTTGTGCTTGAGAAACAGCAAAACATTGATTAAAATGGGAAAATAAAGAACATAGAAGTAAATTATCAATGATATAGAAATCCAATCTCTACAGTATGGAATCAGGCCATTCAGTCCATCAAGTCCACACTGACCCTCTGAAGAGCATCCTATCCAGACCTACCCCTTCCCTGTATTCCTTCATTTCCCATGGCCAATCCATCTAAACTGCACATTTTGGACTGTGGGAGGAAACTGGAGCATTGGAAGGAAACCCACCCAGACACAGGAGAATGTGCATACTCCACACAGACAGGCACCTGAGGCTGGAATTGAACCCAGGTCCCTGGCGCTGTGAGGCAGCAGTGCTAACCAGTGAGCCATCGTGCCGCCGCCAATATATATAATGTTGTTTGTTAGAAAATTTGCAAGTTGAGAACATCTAGTTTATGGTTTGTGTCTCCTTAAAAGAATTTGAAATTAATGTTTGCAGTAGATAACGGAATAAATGCAACTGAAGCACTTTGAAGTCCATTACACTTAAAAAAGGTGGGATTATGTTGCTTTATGAGGTTTGTTTAATAGAATCAGAAAAGAAGAGATTGTTTCGGAAGTTAAAATTAAATTGGCTTAAAGGTGTTCAGTGCACGCTGAAAGGCTGTAAAAATTTGTATACACCATGAAATTAAAGAAGAAATTGTAAATGAAGGATATTTAACCATAATGTTTAGGTTAGCAATGGTATAGTGCAGGTTACATTGTCATGGAGATCGATGGATCTTAACAAGGTTCTCTGGTTTCAATTTATCTGGGTCCATGTTTGTTGAGAATTATGGATTGTAATTTGAAGCTGGGAGAGTGCTGTTTGCACATTGCAGGCAGCTATGATAGGAGAAGTTCCTCGAACTCATTGATTATTCAGGGCAGCTAAGTCTAAGGATCAAAGAAACCCACAAGCAGTATTTCCTTGATCCAAGTGAGAAATATTGGAACGTGGAAAAGCCTCAGCTTTAGTGTCAGCTTAATGCAGCTAACTATTCATAAACAAAACTCCTGAAATTCTGATCACAGGTAAATGTTAGAATGCGGTCTCAGGAATCCAGAATCCTGGGAAGAGACTGAAGTACCTGGAATAGCGCAGCTATTGCAGCTGTCTATCACAGAGCAATAGTTCAGAGAGTTTCAAGGTCAGTCACTTGAGAGTAAAGCTTGGGAATTTTTTTCTATAGGGGACAAAGTTTTAATGAGATTTGGTGACCAACGGTGTCTTGAATGTCTAGGTTTTGATGATAAACTATTGGGATCTTTTTTGATAGCATTTGCAACTTGATGTGCCCTGTGGGGTATTGGAACACCATTTGTTGTTACAAATATTTGCCTCATATTAATTCTGACTGTTAGAGTATAAGTTGTACATATATAACATACACACAAGTATGTATATATGTAGTGGAACGTAGTATATGTTCTACTTTTATATATTAACATACTTTTTTTTCAAACCATGGAATCTTGTGGCTTTACTCTAACTAAATACCTTGGATCACAAACTTATTTGACTTAAATAAAATGTTATTTGTCCCTGTCTAGATTTTTGATTTTCTCATACAGGAATGTAATAAGTTTATAAAACGGACATAAATAAAGTAAATACTCTTCTGTTAAAGGCAGGAAGAGCAGAGATTATCATGGGGAGTGAGGAAATGGAACATTATGCTTTCTCTGGTAGAAGACACATCGACATATCAAAAATTGAAGGTAATTAAGAGGCTCAGTAGAGTAAGCAACTCAAAAGAGTCAAAGAAAACATACTGAAGCAAATTAAGGAACTATAATCCAAAGCCTCAAGACCTGATGGTCTATATTCCAGGGTTTGAAAGATGTAGCTGCAGAGATGTTGGATGTATTGATTTGGAACATCCAAAACTGCACAGATTCTGGAATGGTGCCAGCAGATAAGAACTGAGCAAATGTAACATGGCTGTTCAAGAAACGAGAAAGAGAGAAAACAAGGAAATTACAGGCCAGTTAGCCTGACATCTGCTGGTGGGAAAACTGCTAGAATCAAATCAGAAAGTTTTAATTATGCGCTTAGAAGATTAGAGTCTGATCAGAGAAATCCGACATGATTTTATGAAAGGTAAATTGACGAAATAATCAAATATTTTTGGGAATGTAGCTAACAGGATAGATAAAGGGGAACTGAAGAAGGGTCTAGGCCCGAAACGTCAGCTTTCCTGCTCCTCTGATGCTGCTTGGCCTGCTGTGTTCATCCAGCTCTACACCTTGTTATCTCAGATTCTCTAGCATCTGCAGTTCCTACTATCTCTGAAAGAATTTTAACACCAGAAACATCTTCTGTTTTAATTTCAGATTTTGAGCATCACCACATTTTGCTTTTGCTTTGAATTTAACCACCCTGAGCTGGTGAAGAATTTGATTTCTGTGAGACAGGACAGCATTGCTGTTGATGCCCCTGTAATAAGACGCTGCTGGATGCATTTGCAGGATCTGTAAATATGCAGCTCATTCAATCATTAATAATGCAATCTCAATCAATTCCTTATCTTCATATCTTCTAAAACTCCCTACCCATCTCAAACTTCATTACCATCACAGCTCTCAGTTGATCTCTCATTTCCAAACCCCGCTACTTGTGATCCTACCTGCCATGACACAACATCAGTATCTTCTTGCCAAAATGCCCTCTTGATTCCCCTCCAAGTTGTTTATCACCTCCTGTGCTCACTGGTCTGTCATTTACAGATCACACATGTTTTCTGCACCAGCCCTGCAATGAATAGGATGACTGTGACTGTGTAAGAATCACTCAATTACAAAACTACCTCGACTGGAAATATTTCGAAAAGCTGCATTAGTTAATATAGCACAGCGGATGTTACTCAATTTGTCTCACTAAATTAACTAGAGCAGACTCTGTTCAAAAAATGCAATTCACACTTCTACCAAACATAGAATGGTAGATCGCCGTTGCATTAACTTCAGCACACAATACGATGCACTAAATTAAGCTTTTGCCCTCTAATTCACCAGGTAGGATTTTTCATTGGACTAATCCAAAAGAGCTTTTCTGATTATATTCCTTACTACTTAAGAAAAACAAATAAAAACTTCAAAACCAAAAAAACCCAAATTAAGCAAGATTTATATAGAAAATCTGTTGGTGTTTTTGTTGAATAGAACACAGCTGTTCTTCTTGTCGAATGCGACTCATTGGCCAGACATCAGAACACATTTATGTCTTCTGCTACAGAATCAAATCTGACTTGGTGTAGCTCCTCTATATATGCACACATAGTCGCTGAAACAAAAACAGTTGCTCAAGTCCCACATGTCATACTGTCACTCAAGTCGGTTGTTGGGCAGAGCATCCTATTGTTTTACTGAGCCATTCTATCTGCCTGCTTCATATCAAGCATTTGGCAAACAGATTGTGTACAACAGCAAGGGAATGCAGCTCTGTACTTAAGAATTTGAAGAGACATGCAACGCCCAGTTTGAAGAAATGGAAAGAAAAAAGTAACCTCAGAATAAACCAGATAGTTGGCTTCGCAGAAAGTGTTTACACAAACATAAAGATGGTAGGTGGAGCCGACCCACTCTTTCTTAAGGAAAGGATCAAGTTTTCATTCATGGTGCTGTATTGGATATAATGACATCTCTGAAAACTGTCTGTCATGTTATTCGTTAGGATCCAAATATTAGAAATAAAAACTCAATTTTTTTTGAGGATACTTCATGATTAAAAGGTGAATAACTTATAATCTGATTGAAAAGGTGCCATCTAGAGTTTAGCGAGTAGATTAGTTAGTAACTGCACCACCTAATAATATGAACCACACAAGGCTAGAATGTCCCAAATTTAATGTTTAGCAATGGATGACATAGCTGATCTCAACTTGGGTGTGGTTAGATGCTAACTTCAATTGCCTCAGGCTAAGGAGGGGAAATATCAACTAAGTTTCTTGGCAATATTCGTTGACCCCATTGGTAAGTGCTCCAATGTATCCAGCCACATTCCAGTTGCCTGGGGTCCTTCAAAGACTTGGACAGCATGTGAAGAATGTACTTTGGAATAGCGAGAATATCCAAGACCAGATTTCCACACTAGGTCTCCCGGAGAATCACTGCACAGTTAGGAGGAAAAGCTTTATTTTATTGAAGAGATGCTAATCTTAGAATAGACTGAAGAGTGGTTTAATTTTTTTCGCTAAGTATCAGTTGGATGCAATTTTCTGGATGGATTCTTGCCAATGAGGCCAAGCAAGATTTCTCGGCGTATCTTACCAAATCTGCCACATTAACTTCCTGCCCCATCCCAATGGTGTCTCTCTCATCTGATTCTATCCGCATATAATCACACACCATTCCTGGAGGAACTTTCCATTCACTGGATATCTGCTGGAAGACCAGCATCTCAGCTGTCTACGCCATCTCTGCAAGGCAATCATTATGCAGCTAGATAAGCTCTGGCACTGGGAAGCTGCCCTGCTCAGTGATGGGCACTGTAAAGATGCTAGAGAAGGGGAAGATGGCACACCGACTCTCCAACAGAGACTTGGTGGGCCTGGTGGACAGGGTGGGACACAGGAGGCACATCCTTTTCCCAGAGGACCAGGAGAGCAGACCACAACACCAGACCCTGGCAGCCTGATCTGAGATCGCCACCCAGGTCAGTGCCATCTTTTTGGGCCAGGGGAACGGCTAAGCATTACAGCAAGATGGTCAATGACCATTCCTGCTCTGCCAGCATAAGTGCCACACTCTTCTCTCTGCCACTTCACACTCAAACTATCACTGTGACTGCACCTATCTCCCATCCAGATTCATGTACTGCCACTCTCACTATTGCCTGAAATGTCATACACAGACACAGACACACACGCACAAACACACACACTAATACACACACAGACAGACACACACACGCGCACACACACACGCACACACACACTAATACACACACACTAATACACACATGCGCACACACACTAATACACACACAAGCACACACACTAACCCATAGACTCAGATACACACAGGCACAGACAAAGACAGATATATAGACGTGCACAGCATGATGCATGGTCTGTGTGCTGCCGAATCACTTCCTCGGGAACACTTCCCCTCCTGTCTCCCACCTGGACCAGCAATAACAGACATGTCATGCATTTTGCCTCACTCAGTCCCTCCTTTACTCTCGTTCCAGGAGAAGATATCCCACAACAGGGAAGGAAAAGCCCAGTGTTTGGTGGGGTGCCTGATATTTATATTCATTGCTCAGTTCTACATGGAGAGACTCCTGTCGCTCTCAGGAGAAGGGCAGGGCTGCTCCTGTGGGGATGCGGGAGACATCCATATCCTGCTAACTGGGTAAGGACCACTCTTCATTCTATCCACAGGCCACAATGCTGTCTGCCCCTTGTGTATGCAAGTCCAAACAGGATGTTCACGGACTCTGCGCAGGAAAGCCCAGCTCCACAAGAAACTGGCTCCTCGACCTGTGAGGATGACAGTACCGAGGCTGCAGAAGGAGCATTGGTGAGGCTGCTTCTGGGCACCCCCCCTCAGCAGCTCAGGCACTGACAGCGTGGTGGGAACATCAAGCTTAGACAGACTGAGAGCTCTGCAGCCGGCTGAGAGAGAAAAACAGCTCAGGCTGCTGGCACTCGGAAATACTGCTGGAGACCAGGCACCTGCTCAGCCCCAGGCAGGAGAGGATCCTGTGGTGCTGGCAATTAGGAACTTCATCTACAAGGCCCAGGGAGGAACAGGAGCAAGAGATAGGGATGTGGCAGGCAGTAGCCCTTACTGCTCAGAGGCTGCAGCATGGCAGCTGCACGATGGGTACCCAGTTGCCTCCATGGACTGGCTGGTGGTTGCCATGGAGAGCTAGGTCCAGCACCCTCAGGGTCTGCTGGATTCACACACACTCCATTACCCTAGCATACCGGTCCTCAGGACTGAAGGCCTATAAGATGATCATAGAATCATACAGTCATACAGCACGGAAACAGATCCTTCAGTCCAATTTTTCTGCACTGACCAGATATCCCAATCTGACCTCATCCCATTTGACACCATTTGGCCTATATCCCTCTAAACCCTTCCTATTTATGTACCCATCCAGACACCTTTTAAATGTTATAATTGTACCAGCCTCCACCACTTCCCCTGGCAGCTCATTCCGTACACACACCACCCTCTGCGTGAAGAAGTTGCCCATTAGGTCCCTTTTAAATCTTTCCTCTCTCACCTTAAACCGATGTCCTTTAGTTTTGGACTCCACTATCCTGGGGAAAAGACTTTGGCTTTTCACTCTATCCATGCCCCTCATGATTTTATAAACCTCTATAAGGTCATCCCTCAGTCTCCGATGCTCCAGGGAAAAAGCCCCAGCCTATTCAGCCTCTCCCTATAACTCAAACCCTCAAATCCCAGCAACATCCATGTTAATCTTTTCTGCATCCTCGCAAGTTTAACAACATCCTTCCTATAGGAGGAAGACCAGAACTGAGCGCAGTATTCTAAAAGTGGCCCAACCAATGTCCTGTACAGCCACAACATGACTTCCCAACTCATATATTCAATGTTCTGACCAATGAAGGCAAGCGTGCCAAATGCCTTCTTAACCATTCTGTCTACCTGAGACTCCACATTCAAGGAAGTATGTACCTGCAACCCAATGTCTCTTTGTTCGGCAACACTATCCAGGGGCCTACAATTAGCGAAATAAGTCCTGCCTGATTTGCCCTCCCAAAATGCAACACCTCACATTTGTCTAAATTAAACTCCATCTGCCACTCCTCCGCCCACTGGGACATCTGATCAAGGTCGTGTTGTACTCTAAGATAATCTTCTTTACTGTCCACTACACCACATACTTTGCTGTCATCTGCCAATGTTCTAACCATACCTCTTATATTCACACCTAAATCATTGGAATAAATGATGAAAAGCAGTGGACCCAGCACTGATCACTGCGGCACACCACTGGTCACAGTCCTTCAGTCCGATAAACAACCCTTCACCACCTCTGTCTCCTACCTTCAAGCCAATTTTGTATCCAATTGGCTAGCTCCCCCTGGATCCCATGTGATGTAACCTTGCTAACTAGTCTACAATGCAGAACCTTGTTGAACACTTTGTTTTAGTCCATATAAACAATGTCTACTGCTCTGCCTTCATCAATCTTCTTTGTCACCTTTCCAAATACATGTAAATCCTGTCCCTCAGAATCCCCTCCAACAACTTGCCCACCACTGACGTCAGGCTCACTGATCTACAGTTCCCTGGCATTTCCCTTAAAGCCTTTCTTAAATAATGGCACCACGTTAGCCAACCTGCAGTCTTCTGGCAACTCACCTTCATGCCAGGTTTGGTCATACAGTATCCCTTCCACCCCCATGAAGACAGGCTGCTCCTAACTGTTAATGACATGTTCCCCACCACATGACGCTGTACCCATTCATGCTTTATGACATCTTCCCTACCCCTTACAAATACAGTTGATCCCCCTTTACAGTTCTCATGACATCCTCCTCAACCTTCAACCCCCAAACTCCACAAGTAAGTTCCCATGGCTCCTTCCCACAGCAGTGGCCCTCTTGTCCCTTCACCATGACTCCCACCACACTTAATTTCTTGCTTTATTGCAATGGACCCAACAGATTGATGTCCCCCTCTTGAGCAGTCTAACTGGACAGTATTGGATAAGAAATGCTCCGACCGCTGACTGATGCCTGCTCACTCTCCCCAACCTCATTAGCTCCAACCAACAGACTGGCCACTATGTAACCACAGTCCAACCGTCGCCGTCTCCCTGGGTTGCAGAGGCACAGAGTCCCTGACTAAGAGAAGAGGGTAGACTGTGGACAATCTTCTGGGCTGATATCAAAGGCTGACCTTGGCTTACTCTGCCAAGACCCCTGCCTGACAGATGCCCCCATGGATTCCAGGGAGGACTACTGCCTCAAGACTTGGAATCATGGCTGCCCATTTGCTGCACATGCAGTGTGTGTGCTACCAAGCTGCTGGCACATGGAACTGGTCGGTGATTGATGTAGCACGCTGCTGTACAGCAAGATGTCCGTCCTCTTCACTGAGAACTGCTGACCCAGCAAGGCAAGCTGCCTGGCTGTATGGCCGCTGGCAAGGCAAGATATGGATGTTATGAGCAGACAAGTAGATGCCATGTGAGTGAGCACTTAGAGAGCAAGTGAGCAACCCTGAGATGCAACTTGCTCAATCTGTGAGGTGGATGCCTGGTATGTGTGCAAAGTGTCCTGCCAGTAGCCTTTCAATGCTCATTGGCTGTGCGCTCTACAATGTAAGTCTGTGCTCCATTGTGCCCTGCAAATGGTACCGGAGAGGTGCCACGAGGATCGTGGGAGGTTAGCAATGTCAGATGCCAATGTCCATGGACAAGGGTGTACGTGGCTAATGCCCATCATTTGTCCCCGGAGATGCCCTCGCAGCCAGCTCTGAGCTGAAGTCACCAGGTACCCGCTCTGATATTCATGCGGAGAATTTTCACCATCGCGTTTGTTCAGGGGTTTGTTAAGATATGAAGCTAAACATTAATGAGGTGAGTTTTGCCATTAATGAGGCTTTTAACAGGCTACAATCCTCCTTAATCGGGTATATGAGTAGGAAGGGTTTAGAGGAATATGGGCCAAATGCTGGCAAATGGGACCAGATTAATGTCTGGTCGGCATAAACAAGTTGGACCGAATGGTCTATTTCCGTGCTGTACAGCTCTGTAACTCTATTAATTGGCAACTCGCCACTGGCTACTGAGAAAATCATGCTACGTGGCAGATCCATTAAAATTGCAGTGAGTCACACCCAATATCAGGATAGGCCTCTCTGGAACCTTGCGCGATTTTGTCATAAATGTCGCCATAGCCCACATGGTTCAGGCCATCATAAGATTCCACCCATTAATTTTCTTTTTGTTGGTAAGAATCATAAGATCACGCTGAGGGGCATTTGTTTCTCAGATTATATTGAGAGTACCCTTGTTATTATCGCATAGGATTTATGATGGAGGCATGGTTTGTTTTTCTTCCATTTATTTGCCCATTAGTAATAACGTGCAATTTTTTCTCCAACACAATTAACCATACACTGCCTCTTTAAACAAGTAGATGTAAAATACAGCATAGAATCTAGAATGACTATAATCTGTAATCAAGTTCAAGTAACTTAATTACTGGTGGAATTTGCAAAAATATTTTGGTTGAGCTGTTGCCAAGGATTCGCCTTGAACAAAAACAAAAAAAAGTTGCACAGCCTAATCACAATTGAGTTCACTTACAAGAAAACGTAAGTTAGTATGTGTTACGTGAAAAAAACTGTTTTCTTAAATCAGACCGGTTTTCTTGCTTTAATTTTGATTAATTTAATTACGCTGCATTACACTCAAAAATAACAGATCTGAATCATACAATCCCGACAATGTGGAAACAGGCCATTCGGCCCATCAAGTCCCTCGATTTGACCCTCCGAAGAGCATCCCAACCAGATCCCACATTCCCCCTCCCCCAAACCCTCTAACCCCGCATTTCCCATGGCTAATCCAGCTAGCCTGCACATCACTGGACACTACAGGCAATTTAGCATGGCCAATCCACCCCATCTGCACATCTTTGGATTGGGGAAAGAAGCCAGAGCATCTGGTGGACCCACGCAGATACAGGGAGAACATGCAAACTCCGCACAGACAGTCACCCAACACTGGAGTCAAACTCAGGTCCCTGGTGTTGTGAGGCATCAGTGCTAACTACTGAGCCACCATGTCACCTAAATCAGACAGTGCACAATCCATTATTACTGCACTAAATATGATAAAACAAAATTACAAATAGTGGCTGTTTCACACAAAAACGTTGGAGGCTACATTTACTCCTTACATTGCTAATTGATCTCCTGTGGCATTTTGCACAGTGAATGCTGGCCAGGTGAAACAGGCTGTGCAGATAGTACTCAGTCCCCTGTTCAGGGCAGAGTACTCCCTGTACTTGAAGCGTCCAATATATTATCAAGATAATACCATATGTGTCATGCCATCAATAGTATGAATGGGACTACTGTTATTGTTCTTTTCCCAGTCCAAAGAGCATCAAAGAGCTCCTGACAAACTGGCAATAGCGTCTATAAGATGAACAACAGAAGACTTCAGCTTCAAAGCAAAAGCCAAGCTGCTGCTGGCTGATAAATGGATGCATGACTAAAATGCACTGTTCAGAAATACACTAATTTAATAATCAACGGTTCGTAGAGAGCACAAAGCAGCAAGGAGTACTGTAAATATTTTAAAGTGAATATTGAAAACCCAAGTGTGTTTTTGGAGGGAGTGGAGAGAAAAGAATCTCATGCTCCTGTAACTCAATAATTGCAATGTCATTCCTCTTGTCCTTCTAATCAGATCCACTTAAACATTCCTGACAGTCTGTCCACACAATGAACCACAAAGTAGCCTCTATGGTGTCCCCTAATGGTCCTCTAATGTGAATCTCAAAAGCTTCCAAGAAATGAGGTTGATGTTCACAAATTAAGATAAGCTACTAAAATTGCAGGTTAGGAGACAAATTGATGACAATTTAATTAGTGTAAGTAGATTTTTAAGTTCCCATGTTTCATGGTCTTATGATCGCAACCTATTTTTGAGAATTTTCCAATAGTTGTCATTCAGTTGTTGTGATTAAAGTGATCATTTATTATGGCCTTTTTATGAAAACAGAAAGGTGTCTGCTGACACAGATGGCATGGAAAATATTGCAGGCAAGTAACTGACTGAAAAAGACAACATGTATTTATTGAGTCCTTCCATAATTGCTGGACATCTCGAAGTACTTCACAACCAATGAAGTATGTTTGGGATTGTTGTAATTTTGGAAATAGAGTCATAGAGATATACAGCATGGAAACAAACCCTTTGGTCCAACTCGACCATACCGCCCAGGTATCCTATATGAATCTAGTTCCATTTGCCACCATTTGGACTATGTCCCTCTAAACACTTCCTGTTCTTATATCCATCCAAATGCCTTTTGAATGTTGTAATTGTACCAGCCTCCACCACTTCCCCTGGCAGCTCATTCCACACATGCACTACCATCTGCATGAAGAAGCTGCCCATTAGGTTCCTTTTATATCTTTCCCTTCTCACCCTAAACGTATGACCTCTAGTTTTGGACTCCACCATTACAGGGAAAAGACCTTGCCTATTTACCCTATCCATGTCCCTCATGATTTTATAAACCTCTTCACTCAGCCTCAAATGCTCCAGGGAAAATAGCCCCAGCCTATTCAGCCTCTCCCAAAACTCAAACCCTCCAATCCTGGCAACATCCTTGTAAATCTTTTCTAAACCCTTTCTAGTTTCACAACATCCTTTCTATAGCAGGGAGACCAGAATTGCATGCAGTATTCCAAAAGTGACTTAACGAATGTCCTGTAGAGCCACAACATGACCTCCCAACTCCTATATTCAATGCACTGACCAATAAAGGCAAATATACCAAACGCCACCTTCACTATCCTATCTACCTGCGACTCCACTTTCAAGGAACTATGTACTTGCACCCCAAGGTCTCTTTGTTTAGCAGCACACCCCACAACCTTACCATTAAGTGTATAAGTCCTGCCCTGATTTGCCTTTCCAAAATGCAGCACCTCATATTTATCTAAATTAAACTCCATCTGCCACTCCTCAGCCCATCAGCCCATCTAATCAAGATCCCATTGTTCTCCGGAGGTAAGGTTTTTCTCTGTCCCCTATACCTCCAATTTAGTGTCATCTGCAAACTTACTAACCATACCTCCCATGTTCACCCTAAAATCATTTATATTATTGACAAAAAGCAGTGGACCCAGCACCTATCCTTGTGGCACACTGCTGGTCACAGGCCTCCAGTCCGAAAAGCAACCCTCCACCACCACCCTCTGTCTTCTACCTTTTCGCCAGTTCTGTATCCAAATGGCTAGTTCTGCCTCTATTCCATGTGATCTAACCTTGCTAACCAGTCTACCATGAGGAACCTTGTTGAACGCCCTACTGAAGTCCATATAGATCATATCCACCACTGTGCCCTCATCAGTCCCCTTTGTTGCTTCTTCAAAAAACTCAATCAAGTTCATGATACATGATTTCCCATGCACAAAGCCATGTTGCTTATCCCTAATCAGTCCTTGCCTTTCCAAATATATGTTGTTGCCTAAAAAACTCCAACAATTAGGAAATTGGTAATGACCAGATATTCTGTTATTGTGATTGCTCTATGTGATGGTTAAAATAGTTTCTGTCATAACCATTTTGTTTTTACCCAAGACTGCTGAGATCACATGATTACGGAAAGCCACAGTACACAAAAGGCAGCAGTGCACAATGGCATTTCTCCAAACAGTGATGTTGGTTGGGGAGAAATAATGTCCAGGCCATGAGAAATCACTGCCCAGCTCTTCACTGGATCTTTGATGTGCACCCGTGCATTTAGATCAGGCCTTGGTTTAAGGTCTCAATTAAAAGCTGGCACTTTGGTCATGCACAATCCTTAGTTCTGAACCAGACTGTCAGCCTTGACTTTTGTACTCATTTCCTGCAGTAGAATCTGGTGACTCAAATCCGAAATCTCTTATTCTTAAACTGTATGCCCTATTTCTAGCCTCCCCAACAACCAAGAGGAAATGTCCTCCCAGTATGTGATGGTCATGGTTAGGGCCCAGGGTAGGATGGTGGTGAAAAGAAGCCATCTCAGAAATGCATTGTGGAAAGCTTCATCATCAGAACGGATGAAACAGAGACGAAGGGCACTGGAAGAATAGAATGGAAAACAAAGATGATACAGACATTTTGAACATCATTATTAACCTGTAGGAAAGGGGTAACACAGACACACCCTGCTGCTGTACCCAAGAAACATTATGGAGCAATACAAAAACTGCTCATTTTCACAAGCAATGCCTTTTTCTCCATTTGTAAGTACCGTGCTACATTTTGCCAATTCAGATTTACCCAGCAGATGAGGGGAACTCTTCTGAAAATTACCTGGCTGATAAATATTGCATTCTAAATTCAAACAATCTGTAGATTAAACACAAAAATGTCCTAACTTTGTCTCCGTTTCAACGGAAGTGAAGTCACCACAGTCTCAGTGTTTGACAATAATTTGCTTTCTCATTGTAGAGAGGGAGAGGCGATTGGTGGTGAGTTTAACCTGAGGGTCACTGTGCCTCAGGCAAGGGGTAAAGTTGAGAGGTCAGGGCCTTCGTAGTGACCTCAGTCAAAACAAGAACTGAACCCATACTTCTAACATCACACTGCATTGCATACCAGCCAACTGAGCTCACCGGCTTCTGTCAAATCCTTCCTGAGCTTCACAATGCAAAGAAGGCAGAGAGACCTTGCAATGATGAAGTAGATCTTTTCACAACTGGAATTATCCTAATGCTCTTCACAGTGAATGAAACAATTGTGGCATGTAGTCACTGCTATAAGTTACGGTGGTGTGGCAATCACTTTGCGAGATCCCACAAGCAGCAAAGAAAGAAATGTCCAGATAATCTGCTTTAACGGTTAAGAGATATTTACAAGCCAGGACACCAGAAAATGCTTTTGAAAAGTGCCATCTGACATGCACCTGATGGAGCACACAGATCTACAATTTAATGTCTCACTCAGAAGGCAAACCCTACAATAATGCAATTTTTTTCTCAATGTTCCACTGAATGTATCTGGTATGGGGCTTAAACCCACAATTGTCTCATTCCCCAAGGTAGGAGAGCTATCTCTGAACCAAACCTGACAGAGGCTCCAGGGGAGCAAGGATTTTCATAAAATCTCAGTCAGTGCAATTTATTCGCCAAGAACTCTTTAAAAATAGTTTTCACCCTGGATACACTGTTTTGCAGAGCCTAGATGAACATTATCAGATGTAGACAACAAATACCGTGCACAATATGTCAAATGTGGATGAACCAAAGCTGTATGTGTGCATTGTAGGACAACTAGCATGTTGAATGAATCTCTTTATTGTTATTTTCATTTGTAAATCAATCTTCTTTTTCAGTGGCAGACAGGGTCACTGATGGGATGATAACTTCTCAATGTTATTCTGTTTACTAATACGGTGCATTTTCTCGCTGGATAGTTTATCAGATAGAGTCTATTCAAGTTGAATGGAAACTGAGAAGATATTAAACTAACATTATAACTAGTGATTATACTTTCCATAAGATATAATCCAAAAGCACCATTATTCTTCATTTTATTAATTTGATTTAGAAATATACCATCTTTTTCAAGGCCAGCTGGGGATGTATATCATTGTGTATAGACAGAGGAACCTCATGCCTTGTCAATAGAAGGCAGTCATTTCTATGTGTATATAGTTTTATCTCAAACCGTCATGTGTCAAATTGAGTCTTGCTTCCTTTGGCTCTTATAATCATCAGCCTTCAGATTTAGACTATGTGCCATTAAGTCATAATCATTGATTTTGAAAAATAGGTAACTGAAGTAGACATTTAATGGGTAACAGAATAATTCAATTAGATTGAAGAAGTGCAGACATAGAGAGTGGCTGAAAGCTCATTTACACTTTGTAGAAAGAGGGAAAGCTTAACGGCAACAGGGTGAAGGAGTTCCAGAAGGCTGGAGAAAAATGGCTGAACAAATTAATCACCAACTGAGGATGCAGACCAATGGTCAGAGAACTGAAAAAGTGAGTTCAGGAATATAAAATTGAATTGGCTGACTGAGGTAGAGTGGGACAGATAATCTCTGGAGATGTGTGAAGGTGGGAGAAAAGGTCTTAGAACTGATTTGTAAGAGGCATAGTGAGCTAACGAAGCTTATGAAGGACTAATATGATGAAAGTACAATACTCTGACTAAGCAAAACATAAGCAATGGTATTCTGGATGAATTGCAGAATTGGAAGGTGGAAGCAAGGAGGTGAACTTGGGGATATTTAAAAAATAAAACCAGAGACCTCAGAAGAAGAGCAGAAGATGCATGACCAGGTAATGGCCAGGTATGGGACACTTCCAATAAAGTAGTGAATGAAATCACTTCAGCTGAGTTCCCTCCCTCTGTCTTTTTGGTTGTGGTCAAGCAGGACTTGCACTTGATCTGAATTCATAATCAGGCAAGTTAGGAGTCAAGGTATGTGTTTCTGAGAGTCAATTTGATATTTATTTGTGTGGATGTTGCTGGCTGTGTAAGTATTTATTGTCTATCCCTAATTGCCCTGGAGAAGGTGTGCGGAAGCTGCACTAACTGCAGTAAATTTAGTGTGGATAGATTCACAGATGGTTGATTAGGAAAATATCTACACCGAGGAATCATGCAGCGATATCCAGAGCTGAGGTGACTGAGCTCCAACAACCACAACCAGCTTCATTTGGGCCAGGTATGACTCCAAATGATGAGCATAACAGCTTTTCTAACATCAATAGGGAATAAGTCAGAATCACCTGACACTTGGTTTCAGGTGAGGGGGTAGAGAGCCATGCAACGGCCAGAAGATTTGGTCCAAAAAAATAATCAGCAGATATCAAACACACCCCGCAAAAAAAGACTTTGAAATTAGTCATCAGCGAGTGCTTACAAACAATAAAGAAAAGCAGCAAATGAGAATGAAAGGAGAAACAGCTTTGACAGGGGTAGAGAACTGTCAAACAGCCTGGCCAATTTATCATCATTCCCTTAAGTTCAACATTAAGGAACAACCAGCAGGATATATCAAAATCTGATATCATCAGGTTTTCAATCTCACCAAAGTTGAAGGTGACCCTATAATTTCTTTAGTGGGGGCTGCTGTTACATATTTTAATTTTATTCATTATTAACCGTTAATATTCAGTGGCAAAATTACTCCCACAGTATGCGCTTTTGTTGAGGAATCAGAGTGTGTTTAACATGCTGAAATATCTGGCATTGCAGGAAGTCCCTCCAATGTATAGAAACCCTCATCACTGCAACATGTCATGAGACATCCCAAGATTCCAGGACTGTAGAGAGTGGGAGAATAAACCATGAATGACATGATAAACAACTGGTCAGGCTTATTGAAATAATAGATAAGTCATAAAAGGACAGTACGATAGCACAGACAATCTTTAAATTAATTTTAAGCTCATATTTCTTTCTTCAAAACAGGCTAACAAAACATATGGCAGTTTACTAGGTTTGCCAAAAAAAAACTATTGACATGTATATAGCGTATATCATGACCTCGTTATAACCCAAAGAGTTTCACAGCCAATTAATTATGTACCCTAGGGGCAGATTTAGACACTTGGGTTCGGATGTTCCTGTGCACATGGGAAAATGTGAGCTGAACATTTTTACTACTTTGCAACAGTGCACCCAACCCATACGTGACTTTGCCCAAGATGCTTGTTTCTTCACATAAGATTTATTCAGCATTGCAGATTGCGAGTCACAATGGAGTGTGTGAGGAGTGAATGCAGGAACAGGCCAATTAAGAGGTCCGCTTCTGTTCTCAGAGACAGCTATTCAGATTCAAACAACATCTGAGGCCCATATAATCTCACCATCCAGCCACCTACCTACCCCAGTCTACTTCCACCAGCCCATACTGCAACCATGACCCTTAAAATCCCCTTAATGTATCCCCGTCATTTCTTCAACCTCACATCACACAGCTGCCTCTCCCCAAAACAAGCCCCACACATCCACATCAAGCCTTCTATCCACACCAACGGCTTCTCATTCACTCGTGCCATTGCCACAGTATCATTCTCTCTTCTCCTGATGCCAACTCATCGAGCATCCTGGATAAAGGCAGCTCCAAAAACACTCACAATCCAGGTCAAAGCTACTCATTTGACTGACATCCCGCCAAATAGCTTCAGCCTTCAATTTCCCCATCACTGATGCACAGAGTGTGTGCTTTTTACAAGATATACTTTGAGAACTCACTCAAGTTCCTTCGACAGCATCTCCCGAAACACAGAACCTGGTAGAAGAACAAGGGTAGCAGATATATAGGAATAACGCCACTAGCAAGTTCTCCTCAAAGCCACACCCCATCCCGAAATATATCCCCATTCCTCCATTGCTGATGGGTCAAACACCTGGAACTCTCTTCCTAACAGCATACTGAAGGACACTAGCAGTCCAGGAAGCAACTCACAATCACCTTCTCAGAAGAAGCTCAAGCATTGGTAATAAATGTTGACCAAGCCAGAGACACCTATTTCAGTGAATGAATAAAAAGATCCAAAGCACTCATGCACATGAGAGTAAAATACAGGGTTATTACTTAAATATCTATTCAGAAAAGCAGTTTTATTCATAAACACACATAGTGGCACTTTATGTCAAGTCGATACTTATTGACACATCTTGATGAATTGGACAGTTTTAAGGGGTTCACGCACAATTGTCACCACAGCTTACAATTGAAAGGACACCTGCCCATCAACCCAAAGGATACCAGCCCCTCTGAACCCCACCTTCAAAGTATCCTGGGACAATATCTGCAGAGGTTTCTTACATCTCCAAAAGACTACTCAAGCAGAATGCTCGGAGAACAGCTCTTCTCTTTCATAGTCTAATCTCCTCACTCCATGTTCCACACTGCAGCTACATCAAAATCCAATTCAAATGGGGGCAGCAGGGTTATGGCAATGGATAGCCACCTTCAGGAACTTGCATGAATGGATTGCATTATCCAACCCCTAAACTCACCCAAAAACAGAAAAGCATAAATGAGAGATGCCAGGTTCGGGGACGGGTCTTCAGATTCCCAGCTTTGTCTGGTGTTTTCTCCGCTGTGCAATCACTGTCCATGCAGGTGAAAATCAGGGCCATAATCATCATTTTCATTTGAGGGAAAAGTAAATCACTAAAGTGTAACAAGATTTCAGCTTTTTTTTTTGCAGTGTTGCTGAAGATCAGTTTCAGTCCTTACATGTTCTCACCCCTGCATGATCATAGGAGGCATGTCAGTGCTTCTCACTAGGTCGATGGTACCTAGAGGTGTCTGCCAAGTCCAACTGACATCTGACTATAAATTTCTTTAATGACTTTTAATGAGCCATTAGTTAAATGAAGTTGACTGCTCAATTCAGGTACATAGTTTTGACCTACTCTTCACCACCCAACAATAGAATTTGTTTGAAAATTCACAAACAATGAATAATTTTGTTCCTTAGAAGTGCATAGAACAACTTTGAACCATAACATAAGGCATCATTCAAAGATAAATATCTTTGGACTGTATTTCCCTTTGTGCATTAATTTTATCTGAAAGAGTTTGTGAAGTTAGAGCAGGAATCAGAACTTCATATTCACATCTACTTCTCATGTAAATGAATCAACAAAAATCTTTTGCCCATTATTTGCAATGAAGGTTATGGTGTATGCGATTAAAAATGAATGTGTATATTAACCTAAAGCTAGAAGACTCATGTACGGCAATGATTCAAACTGGATTTATCTTAGATTCCATATACTGCCAATCAGAAACAGTTTTTACGTTCATTAAACATAATCGTTTTTTATTTTACAGAATGGCCTCTTACAATACTTTAATAAGGATGCTTGAGTGACCATGCCAGGATTATTCACTTAACAAGAATTTCTACTGGAATGGCATTGCCATATTTGGTGAGTTTTTGGGCAGGCTAAGGTGCTGCAATAATCATGAACAACCTACTCGAAATACTCAGGTTGAAGTTCATTACATTGGCAAAGGAACAAGTCTACACAATAACTGATAATACATCTGATGCCATGAAAACACTTAACAGTGTTTAGGCTTTTTATAGAATTTATTTTAACCTGCTAAACTATTTGGTGCTACAGATGTGATACGTATTCCAATTATAGCACTTAAAATTTCTGGTAAAAAACATACATTAGTACAAGTGCAAAAGCAAGCACGGAAATGCTGGATATTTGAAACAAAAACAGAAAATGTTGGAAGCACTTAGCAGAACAGTCAAAAGCTGTGGGAGAACACACTGGCTAATTTTTCAAGGAGTGGATTCTTTGTCGCTTCAGCCTTGGTATGTACCGAGCCACATATTAACTGCCGGGGAAGTAGTCATGGAGTGAAACTTGCAAGTACAGGTCCTGCCTACAAACTTTATGTTCAGCGCATCTTTCAATTATTTTCTCCATGTTTCAAAAGTGAAGAAGCTGCACTTTATTTGCATACAATCTTGGTCGGATGTATTCAGGACTGAGTTCTGTTTTGAATACCAAGTCTTGGGAAAGACATATTCATCATCCCAAGGGTTCAACATAGATTCAATAGCATGATGCCAGGGCCAGAACACTTAAATTCTGGAGGAATTTTGCATGAATATGGCTTGCATTCCTATGTGTATATGGAATTAATAGGTGATCTGTACCAGGCACTTAAAATTTAAGAGGTGTTGACAAATATGAATAAACTAGTTCCTCTGATGAGGGTAACACAAACAGGGAACTTAGAGGTAGACCATTAGGAAACATATCAGGATGCACTTTTTCACACAAAGGGAAGGGGCAATTTTAACTTATCTTACCCTGAAAGGCCAGGGATATGAAGACAATTGAGGTGTTCAAGATCAAAATCAATTCAGTTTTCATTAGTTAGGGCATCAAGCTCTGCAGAGCAAAGATGACCCCAAAGTACAGACTTGAGGAGGTGAATGGTCAGCTACTGGTTCTTTGTTTTGACCCAGTTGACTTTAAAAAACATGTGTTCAAGACACAGGAAAATCGATGTGAAATATGATGCATATTGAAGAAGTGTTTCATGAAGGAGAAAATTTACTCAAGACTTTTCAACCCTGTTAATTTTCTGAGAATGGTACTCTTGCTCAACCATCAATAATTAATAGGATCAAAATTTTTAATCAGCTTGCCATCTAGATTGCAGGCAAAATTAAACACAAGTCAACTGCAGCTTGAACTACAGATTGAAGTTTTTCTCGTGCTTGTGACAGTGTTCATATTCAAAACCCTGACAAAAACAAAAGCCTTTCCATATTGCTGAAATGAAGCAAATGATTGCTGATTCCTGTCACATTTTAAAGTGCTTACTGTAAAATAAAGCCTTTTTTCCTCTCATCTTAGCCTCATAATTGTTCATCTAAGTGAGTCATATTACAAAGGAACCAGAGTCAGCTGCACTTGAGAATTGCATTTCCATCCTAACTGATCATGTAAGTTCAAGGGCTTCTGTGTTGTTGTCCTTAAGGCTGTTAGGTAAATTTGGATACAATCCATACAATTTCAGTAAAAATACACTCTGGGATCCGTTCTGTTATGTACATAACTGGCAGCTTTGAATTTAACCTGGCAATTGTTCAAATCAAGTAGGCCTGAGGTATTTAATTTAATATTTCTGGGGTATTTAATTAGCTTGTTCAAAATGGAGGCTGGGTTTAGAGCTTTCTTAGAACTTTGATCATGCCTGTTAGCTCCTGTAGTCAGTAAGAAAAAAGGAAAAAAAATAAGCTGTTATACAAAAGTTAATTTTAAAAGTATTCTAAGGTCATGAATTATACATGGCCTTTTCTTTACCTCCTTGAAGACATACAGTATAACTGTTATCACTCGTTCATCAATTGCTCTGTATATTTGTTTGATACTTTGCACCAGTGCTATTCTGCTTCGCATAGACATGAGGAAGGTACAGTGGAAATACAGAATAAAACACAGCAATTACAGCAAAATCTAACAAAAGGTTTTCTGTTTGTTATCTTTGGCACCCTGTCAAAACTTAGCAAGATATCAGGCCTCGTGAAGACGCTCTTAAGGCCATAGGGAGATAAGACTTCACTATAGAATTGGGTTATACTTTGCAAGCTGAAATATCTATAGAAACTAGGCCTGAAAAAATCTGAAATCATAACAGCAGTTTTAAAACCACAACTGAGGCCAGAAACGCAGTTGAGGGTGCACAATGAGTACAGAAGAAAGTAGCAAATACAATTACGACAAAATAATAAGTGCCTTAAATGCCATCTGGAAACATCTTCCGTTGGCTTGACTGTTGTAATATATTCTGTGCAGCTTATGACAGATATTATTTCCAAACCCATGATTAAGTTCTATGATTGCAAATTCTCAAAAATGGTAGACAATTTAAATACTTGGGATTTAAAGAGATTTTGTTTAATTTGATCTAAGGCATTTAATCTTCTCTATGATAAGTTATGATGCAACAAATGGTAACAGTCCTGCTTGTGGAAAATTTCTTTGTCTGAATTTGGACACAACATTAAAAATAAGTGAATTCAACTTTACAGTAAACAGAAAAGCCTTGAAGGAGTAGTCCCATGATACAAGATGTCATGGAGATAAAGTATTCATGTCTTTGGAAACTTCCTTTGATGTGGCTGAAGATTACAGAGAGTTTGTCCATCTGACCTAAACAGCATTTTCTTAATTTATTCTTCTTTCTTTCAAAAATACTAACAGCACATGAAAATGGTAGCAACACAGCAGCCCCAATTTTAGGCTGTAACATTTCATATAGCTATACTACACATTACAAAACATCCTAATGTTATTAAAAATACTTTTTTCTTTCCAACATGCAAGAACAAGAACCTATCATAAATTGAAAAAAATGGTTAACTGAAGAAAGTGAAATCAATTTAAAAATATCTGAAGCAAGACTGAATGCAGGTAAAGATCCTCTGAAGCAGAATGTGAAAAACCAATTTAGTTTCCATCTCGTATTCAACAGTAAAAGATATACACAAGTATGATGCATGGAATACCACACAACTGGAAGAATAGGACAGATGGTTGAATGGGTTGGAACACTGGATGTGTGACTGAAAAGCAAGAACAGTGGGTGAATTGCTGGGTAAATTACTGTGGCTAATACAATTGCCAGTGCAATTAATGGAAGAGTAGAGGTATTAATGAGCGCATTAGATATCTTCTCCCACACATTTTATTCAGCCATTCGTCAACTGTAGCCAGATATTATAAACATAGGAATTAGTAATCATCTTTCCTCTGTGGATAACAAATAAACAACTGAATGGCTGAGGATAAAAATGGATTACATTTGAATGATCTACTCAGAAAAATCAATGGATAAACATGATGGAAGGATGCAAAAGTAATTGGCTAACGGAATTCCCCAGTCTTATATTTGCACTGATAGGGAGGATGGGTTATATATAATGTAGGTGGGAGGGTGGTAGCCAATATGAAATTACAGGTTTGAAGTTAAGCATCTACCAATAGAAAGGCCAGATGCTGGCCAGACAGGGAGCTCACAACAGGACAGTATATATGGCTACCTGAACATCTCTACATCAGCACTGGAATGGTGAGGGATTAGAACAATTCTATGCTGTTGTTCTCTAGTTGTGCAATCATTTGTGCACCTCAGAACTGATATTTAAAGAAACACTATTAATTAAACCTCCACCCTCCCCCATTTCATCTGCATAATATCTATTACATTTTTATATTTTCCTGGTTCTGATGAAACGTCATCAAACTGCAACACTGGGCTGGATTTTCACAGATTCATGATGATTTCGTGGACGTTCTAAAATGGTGGGTGGGACTTTAAAACAGAAGTCGTGTCCCCATTTCTGATGGATCCAATTTATGGTGGGAGGTGGGCCGTAATTGACATGCAAAGGAAAGCTGAACTCAGCAAGGCTGTTAGAAACTGGAATTGAGTTCAATCAGACTCCATGTTGAATATAGTGAGGGCCTGACCCTCGTGTGAGTTACAAATTTATGGAGTAGGTATAAAGCCTTTTGACGAGTGGAAATTGGCTATACAACAGTCAATGTGAAGTTAGTTAAATACCCAGCACTTCTTAACAATGAATGTAGAGCTGACAGTGTGAGCGGGAGATTAATAAAACTATTCGAGCAGTTACCACTGCTATTAATTGACATTTCTCTAAAGACCAGTCATGAATACTTGACTGATTTCCAGAAGCTACTATTTTATTAGCTGGGGAGTCACAGTTTGATAGATAACTCAAAGAGATTATTTTAAAAAAAATTGGCTTTGATGTGGGATTATGAATCAAAGTTTTTTTTTGGAAAAGATTAACAATTTGAGGAGTGTTCAAAAGTTTGAATGGGCTTCCATCAATGAGATTTTTTTGAAAAGGTGGAGCCTTATTACAACTTGAAACATTCATTTTATTTCACTTCAACATGGCTCCTGAAGTTTGCCAATCGTACTTAGTGAATGAGTTAATATGGAGGCTGTAAGGGCTGTAGGAATGGGTGATGGTATAAACGGGCACTAATTTGTCACAGGGCCCATAAGGGGCCAGGGGATTGGATGATGGAATGAGGGTTGCAGGGCCTAACAAGAGTAACAAGTCAAATCAGACTTAGCCCTAGAAAACCAAGGCTGCCCAATTTAACCAGCCTGCCTTGACACTTGGCCACTCTAAGGACACTTCCAATCTGTTACCAAGAGTGCAGGCCCAACTCTACCCAACATCTGCCAAACACCGACCCTAGCCAATGCTTAAAACTAAGTCTAAAAGGGCAAATTTTCCAACTAGCAGACTTGATTGTGAAAATCCAGCCCATACCTCTGTTTCTTTCTTCTCGTTCACTGGCTGACTTGTTGTAATTTCCAATATTGGTGGGGTTTTTTTCAGATTTCCAGTATGTTCAATGTTTGGCTTTTGTATTAGTGGAAGCATTCTCCCTGGACTGAGCCTGAGCATGAAGTCTCATAGTAACTGAAAGAAACTGTTTGTTGTTGTCACAGAGCAATAGTTGTCTGGCAACATCCAGATTGTTAGAATTTTTTTGGTTTCATGCTATTGTGGAAAGGGTATTGTGGAACATGAGTCAAAAAAATAATTCCAATAGAAAAGAAAAAGTGTAGAAGTTTAATCAACAAGAAAACAAAATTTGAGAGAGAATTGACAGTCACATCGTAGATTGTTATTACAAAATTTATTACAATCATATATGTAGAAAGAAGAGCTTCATTATTTCTGCCTTTTCTCTAAACTTCTTCCCAACTTTAAAATGACATGGTGATACCAAGCAAATTTTGCTGCCAAATTTTATCTGAGTAACACTCTCAAGCATAAATGCATCAAGTTGTTCCTTGCTTGACAAAGAGCTAGACAAACACTCAACTCTATAAATTAAAGGAGTGAAAGAGAGTGCCAAGAAACGGATCAACACGACAGCAAAAGGAATGGCAAAAAATAAAGTCAGACACAAGAGCTGTGCGATAATCAGGAGCCAGAGCTTCAAAATCAATGGAAGCACAATGAGGATTAATATAAACTGAGAACAACTATTAGAAAAACTTAAGGGACTGAAAGCAGACACATCACTGGGACTTGGTAGCCTACAATCCTAAGGCTCTAAAAGAGATAGCTGCAGAGGAACTGGTGGATGTAGTGGCTATGATTTTCCAAAGTTCCCTACCTTTTAGGATGGTCCCAGTGAAGGTAGCAATTGAAACACTGTTGTCCAAAAAGAGAAGGGAGAGGCGGCACAGTGGCTCAGTGGTTGGCACTGTTGCCTCACAGTGCCAGGGACCTGGGTTTGATTCCACCCTTAGGCGACTGTCTGTGTGGAATTTGCACATTCTCCCAGTGTCTGCGTGGGTTTCCTCTGGGTGCACCGGTTTCCTCCCACAGTACAAAGATGTGCAGATTAGGTGGATAGTCCATGCTAAATTTCCCATAGTGTCCAGGGATGTGCTAGTTATGTGGATTAGCCATGCGAGATGCAGGGTTACAGGGATAGGGTGGGGTGGTGGGTCTGGATGGGATGGTCTTCAGAGGGTCAGTGTTGACTCGACGGACCGAATGGCCTGCCTCCACACTGTAGGGATTCTATGATCGTAAAACAGGCAACTACACACCAATTAATCACTGGGGAAACAACAACATATAATTACGTAGTACCCTCAACAGAATCAAATATCCTATGGCGCTTCAGGTAAGCGATATAAACAGCACATTTACAGTGAGCCACATAAGGAGATATGAGAACAAATGAAAGCTTGGTCAAAGAGACAGGTTTTAAAGGGTGTCTCAAAGAACGTATGTGAAGTAGAGAGGTGGAAAAATGTGGGGTGGGAATTCCAGAGGTTGGGCCCTCGGTAACTGAAGGGTTGCCACCAATTTTAGACCGAGTGAAAATGATAAAACTCAACTGGTCAGAATCAATGGAGGCCAGCAATGACAGGGGTGATAGGGGAAAGGGACTTGTTGCAAATTAAGATGCAGGTAGAAAAGTTTTGATCATCTCAAAATTTACAGAGAGAAGAATGTGGGAGACCAGCCAGGGTTGCATTGGAATGGTCATTTCTAAATGAACAGAAATATGAATGAGAGTTTTAGCAGGGCATGAACTAAGGCTTTGCAAAGTTGGGTCCTGTCATGCAGGTGAAAATAGCAAGTTTTACTGATGGCATAAATATGTGGTTGGAAGCTCATTTTGGAGTCAAATGTTACAAGAAAGATGCAAATAGACTAGTTTAACATCAAGTTGGTGTTAGAGAGAAGGATACTGGAATCTGAGTGAGTGCAGCTGGATATTGTATTGGAAGTTCAGCCTGTCAGGAGCATTATGCAGAGCTTGACTGGATGGACTAGGTTTGTAATCTCCTCTTCATGACAGTGTTCGAATGTTTTGGCTCGGGGATCACAACTAATGAATGGCAAACTCTCAGTGGGATTTCCATCACCAAGAGGAAGACTGTTAGTGCAATGAAGCCAGTTACTTGTGCTGCTAACGGGGCCACAACATCCAAAAATAGTGAGGGATCCAAAGTCGAAATGGCAAATTCTTTGAGCCTTGGATACAGCTGCCAACATTGTAGGATTGTCCTGGAGCCTCCAGCAATTACTGTATACGTTATTCACCTGGATATTGCTGCAGGCAACCCTGAAGCAGAATTGTACATAGATTAAGGAGAATTTTGTGGTTTTTTTTGCATTTTCTTCAAAGACTTTTGATGATTACTTATAAGGTTAGAAAGAAGAAAAAGGTTGTTTGATGGGCCATTGGAGATAAAATGTCATAATACAATCTCCAGCATTACAACCAGCCAAAATTTTCATCCAGTATCTCAGCCAAAATCTAGGCTTAAACACAAACCTATGGGGAGTATCAAAAATCAGTCAGAGGGAAGTGTTGTCTTGAACTAAAGAACACTTGCTTGGGGAATGCTGAGAATGGCACTGACTGGAATGGATGGGATAGAAATGGCCAGAAGGCTAGAGCTTCACTGTTTGTGAACATTGAAATGGAGAAGGTGCTGAAAGTGTAGACAGCAACAATACTGATGAGCATAACGGGAGACATATAAGATTGGAGAAGTGAGGTTTGGGTAATTCTGATCAACACATTTTGCCAGCAGCATCATGGACTGAAATCCAGCCTTTAGTCTTTATTGAATTAGCAGTAAAGCTCACCATTCTATTTGCTTTGTCAATTATGACTCTGCAATGACTTGTCATGGACGTTCCACCTTGCGACATGTGCCTCTATGAATGCTTTGATTTAAATCTGAGTGACAAGAATATTATGGAGAAATGCAAATGTTCAATCACTCCATAATCAAAAAAGATGCACCTCAGTTCATGTAGTCTCAGTCTATCACTAAAGCAATGGTAAAAACTATTGCGCAGGATCCTAATCATAACAGATTGACAATTCTCTAAGTATTCGCCTGTGTTCGATCTTGAAAGTTTTCAGAATATTTGAGATGTGATCAGAGACAGAGAGGCTGCTCTCCTTAGAGAAGAGAAAATTCAGAAGAGATTTAATAGAGATGTTCAAAATCATGAGAGTTCAGGTAATATGCAAACGCACCAAAGGCAAAATGAGGGTAAAACATTTTGTTTTACAGTCAGTGGTTACAAGCTGGCAGGCACTAGCAGAAAATGCTCGACTGTGGCTTGCAAAATGGAGTTGGATAAATACCTGGCAGCCAAAAATAAATCAGAGGTACAGAGCAAGTGTAGGTCAGAGGGATAAGAAAAATTGCTTGAGCACACAGTTGCCATAGGTTCACCAAGCTGAATGAGCTCTTTCTGTCCTGTAGCATCCCATGATTCTGTGCGGCATGATCCCCCTGCATGTGGTGGGGTTCGAAAGAGTTAAAATTCTTGTACAATGATTCTAATTAGCAACGGCAATATTCTGACACCTTTCCTTAAAGTGTGCCAGGAATAGATTAACATGTCCTCCTGTGATCCAGCAATAAATGGAGCTACTGACAGCTTTTAGAAACAGAGTAAATAAAAGACAGCAAACGTCATGCAGATGGAATTTAGATATCAGAAAAGCACCAAGGTATCTTAATCTGTGTATCAAAATAAATCAGAATGGGGTTCTGATCACGCAGTATCTGTTTTCAAATGTTAACTCTTATTCACAATTTGATCATTCCAACAACAATGTATTTCTCAAATTTTGATAATTTTTTTACAGATTGCTTTGTCATGCCAATTATTCTCATCGCACTTCAGCAGGTCTGAGTTTACAATCAGTCAGATCTCATATAGCGTTCACCATATGACTTGAGCAGCAGGACTCTTGAATACAAATGCATGTGACAAATGCATGTGGTATTTGACAACATTAAACAGAGTGTAAAATTTTAAAGGAGGTGCAGCAACAGAGGAACCTGGGTGTACACATGAGCAGATTATTGAAGATGGCAGGATAGGTGGTAAGCAGTTAATAATGCAGATAGTGTTGTTGGCTTTATTAATAGAGACATAAAGCACAAGACAGTATTATAGACCGACCAAGCTCCTTTCACATACACCAAGGAGACTGCCCGGACCCTAACTTCTTTCTTATGGATGAAGAGGATGAAGAGTTGGAATGGAAGATCATCAGTGGGAAGGAGAGGTCTTGTGGTTCAGTGGTTAGGATCCCTGTCTTTGATCCAGAAGCCCTGGCTTCAAATCCCATTTCATGATAGTCACAGATGTGCTGCTAACATGCCCGAACAGGTTTCGGTTATCAACCTTCCTTCTAATACATCTCTGGCAATGGTAAGAATGGAAGAGCACAGTGATTGATGCGAAGTAGTGCCCTTCAAGATATAGCCTCTGGTGACAGGTTAGCAAGCAGTTCCAGGAAAAGATGGAAAAGACAGTATGCAAATAGATTTGACAAGTTAAATGAGTCAGAAAAAAGGTGACTCATGGAATACAACGTGGGAAAGTGAGAGATCATTCACTCCAGTAACACATAAAAGCAGAATATTTGTTAAAAGCACGTGCTTTGTCTGCCTTCTGCATCGTGACGTACAATAGGCTTCGAAATCTAAAATTCTCACTGAAGAAACAAGAAAAGTGAGGAGGAAAGTTTTTGAACTCAGAGCATTAGCCTTCGGGATATTTCACCACTTATAGCAATTCGGTTATAGACCTGAACACTATTTCAAAGGGAATGCAATACATATTTTAAAAAGACAGTGAAATGCAGTGATAGGAAAGAAAGGTAGTAAAGGATGCCAAATGGTCTCCTCCTGTGTTGTAATTCTATAATTCTCTGAATACTTAGTTTATTTGAATCTGAGCCCAGGGAGTGGTTTAGAAACTTTGGTGCTGATTTGAATGTAGCGCAATGTTCCGTACACACCGAGCCCACTTCACATTGTGCAGTCTTTTCCTTTAGTGTTGATCAATCAGACCAGTTAAAAGTGGCTGTCTGAAGCACATAATCACTCAATGTGCAGTACTCAGAATTCTTGCCATGATTTCAGACTGAACAGCAGTGTATTATAGGTTTACTATTAATTACAGATACTAATAGGGAAAATGATACAATACCCCAGCAGCAGTAACTAATAACAATGGAACATCAGTAAGTTATTGTATTAGTGATTATTATAGATTCCTGATTTTATCAGTTTTATTACAATGAGTTATCAGTGCAACGTCAACGAGTTAACATCAGATATTTGTGGAATCAAAGTTTGTCCCATCTTTAGCTTCCTCTCTGCAAAGTTAGGTGGCAATGTGAGCTGTGAGGAGGACACAAGAGGCTGCAGAGAATAGTGACAGGTTCAGCAAGTACGCAACATAGTGGCAGGTGCAGTACAATGTGGAGAACTGTGAGATTATTCACTAGAGCAGAATTGAAGGAAGAATTACTTTAAAATATTGATGTTCAGAAAGACTTGGGGTGTACTAAAATAAAGAAACAAAAAGTTAGCATACAGGTGCAGCACTCAAGTAGGAAGGAAATGGCATATTGGCCTTTAGTGCCAAAAGATAGGCACACAAGATTAAGGAAGTCTTGCTATACATGTGGCATGGTGGACCAAACCAGGAATTCTTTCAGCAATTTTGGCCCAGTTTTTACCAAGTCAGGGTGACCTTGGAGACATTTAAAAAGGCATACAAGACCTGGCTGCAGAATTTCCACCTCAATTTCTGTCAGATTCCATATGTGGGAATCCTAAACTCAGCAGTGACAATTGATTTGGCTGCCGAGTAAAAACACATTAAACTTCCATTTCTCAATTTCTCCAACTGCCTCAACCCACAAAGTGGGCAACATATTTTGTGCAGGAGGTGTCAAACTTTGTGAAGGGTAAGTTTCAAGCCTTTTTAAGTATCATAATTTGAAGTAATTTAAATCCCAAGTTCTTTAAAATTTAAAAACAAATCTTCAACTTTCACTTAAAGTAAAAGACATGTATTACTGTAGTGTATTGCTTGACAACAATTTATCTAACAGAAATAAAAAAAATCATTGTTACAATTTAAATAGACTTCGTAACTTGGATTTCCCTGACTGTGTTATTATAGCTGTGGCCACTGTGAATACTTCGCAGAGATTCAAGATCCGGAACCACTTATCTCAGTCAGGGCTGTAGGATAGTAGGGAAACTAACATTTCATGATTGACTTAGTTTAGGAACTATATAGATATTTTGATAGACAGTTTTAAGAGGTTATTCACGCTTTAGCTGTCTTCATTGTTATTAGTTAAATAGATGTTTGCTTGAATTTACTTTGACCATTTATGAGGATTTATGTTTTTTGAATGGTTTTAATGAATGATAGTCTGTTCTCCCATTTGACCTTCCAGCTTCTTCCATGAAAATCCAGCCATTGACCTTTATATTCAAGCAAGGATATACCTGTATTGGACGCTGTCGAATAAAAACTCAACCAATTGGTTCCTGGAGTGAGAAGGAATGCACCTTTTGATGAAATGCTGACTACAATGAGCCTACATTCTCTGGAGTTTAAGAGAATGAGAGATGATCTCATTGAAGTATACAAGATTCTGTTGGGGCTCGAAAGGTACACACTAAGAAGTGGTTTCCCTTGGTTGGGGAAGCGAGAGCCTTGGTGGGACAGGGGCAGGAGAAGATCCTCAGAATAAAGGGTTGATTGTTTAGGATTGGGAAAAGGAAAGATTTCTTTCCTCAGAGAGTTGTGAAACATTTGGATTGCCTCGTTCAGATGATTGAAGATTCTCTACTGTTGAGTATGCTGAAATTTTTGATTTATCTCCAGGAATGAAGGAATATCAGAAGAAAGCATGAAAATCCTGTTGAGGTAAAAGATCTGCCATGATCTTAAGGAAAGGCGGGGCAGTATTAAAGAGCTACATGGTCCATTATGCTCCTACTTCTTGTATAATTCACTCTTCACTTGCAAATTCCCTACCCTCTTCCTGTCCCTCAGTTACTCTCCTTTCATTCTCATTGATCTCTCTTCCTCAACTGTCCACCAATGGCATCCTTTTTTTAAGTAATTTGGAAGTAGAAAAAGAAAAAATAAATTGCATTTGTATAGTGGCTCTTCATGACATTCAGATGTCTCAAAACATATAACAGCCATTCAAGTATAGTTGAAGTGTAACTATTGTAATGTAGGAAACAAGGCAGCCAATCTGCATTCGACAAATCTCCCAAAAAAAAGGCAATGTTATCATGACCAAATAATCTGCTTTTGTGATGCTGAGTGAAGAATCAATCTTGGTCAGGTCATACCTTTTTTTTCTAATAGGTCTACCTGAGAAGACCGAAGGGACTTGGTTTGACATCACATCCAAAAGATGTGCAACATTCCCTCAGTACTTCACAACATTCTGTACCTGAAGGTGACCATGCTGCCAACATGTTTGCTGGTGGAAAATCAGGAGTAAAATTAAAATCCTCAACTTTAATAAAGTAAAAATGCTTCACATTTGGTGAAGTCATGAGATCAAATGTAATAGTCTACGAGTGCATTTCAAACAGCTAATACTCAAATATCCTTTCTCTTTTTGAAAAGGGCTAATAGGATAAGTTGAAACATTCTGTTTGTGATGAAAACCATCTTGGATGTATTCAGGTCCAGCTACTTTCGAACAGTCACTTAGTAAAAAGCTCCATATCATCTTGCTAAATCAAGTCATGATTAGATTTTTTTGTCCCTAATTTCCAAACGTGGATTAAAGACTGATGATTCTACATGATTCTCTGTTATTTTTAATAATACCATCACAAATTTACTCAAAGACTGAAGTTCACACGATGCAAAGTACATCAACTCCCCAGGGCCAAGCAGCATCACAGGCTATTATCTACATGCCCCATGAGTTTCTGCAACAATATCAATGAATAACATTGTGCAAGGTGCTCAGGGTAACACCCTATGTGCTGCCTGCCTCCAGAAACTCAACATGGTCTGTAAAGTGACATTATGCAGCCAATTTTTTCCTTATATTTCTTTTGAAATGCAAAAAGATATTAGCATCTAAAATAATTTAAAATAATCAATTAAAATAATAAAAGTGACTGCATACAAATAAAGGTGTGCACTACAAATGAGCATTGTTCTAATTAGACAACACACTCTTCTGCATGAGATGTGTATCAGTGGCTCAAATTCATCCATTCCTATAATGTTACTTCCACTCGCATGTCTTCAATCCAAAAAGAATCTGCATGTGCAGATTCGGATACAGATTTTTCGGATCTGCAATTAAAAAAATATGGTTTTGCAGTGTTTTCTTAAATGATCAGATTAAAAATGCCTGTTTTTAACAACTCTGCTGTAGAAGTAATTCACAGAAACCATCTCCTTACAAGGTACTTAATAACTATAAATGTGCAGTTTACTTCCACTTGAACACTTAAGTTGAATAAGTAAATAGTAGTGGACATTGTTCAGATGTATTCCTCCCATATTGAATGAAACCACATGACTACTTATCCTACATTGAAAACAAAATTCAAAGTTATCAAAAATGACAAAAAAAGACATGTAAAGGTTCAATAAAGTCACATTGGATAACATTTTATTCTGATAACCAATTTAAAGAAGACAATACACATTTTCAAAGAGTGATGCATCCACTTTAAAAAGACCAATAGACTGTTCACTTTTGTTTTATTCTTGAGATATGGACATCAGGAGCAAGCGAGCATTTGTCACCCATTCATTTCCAGTCATACAAGTGAATGACGTGCTCGACTATTTTAGAAGATACTTAGGAGCCACATACATTGAAGTGAAATTGGAATCACAGGTAGGTCAGACGAAGCGAGGAAATACCCTGAAGGATGTTTGGAAAATCCAACAGCTTCCTGGTCACATTTACTGAAATCAAATTTTTACTTCCAGATGGATTTCTTTATTGGAATTCAAATCTTCAAACTGCTATGATAAGATTTGTAATACCCTACACTACATTAGTAATATCATTACCATTGCATTGCCGTACATATGCTTAGCTCACCTGTGCAGATTAGCTCCATCAAAAACAACAAAATTATCACAAGATTTAAAAAAAAAATGGATTTCAGGACTGAGACAGAACAATGGGAAATGGAAAAGAGGAAGCAACAACATAGCAAAAATCACTTCATTTCAGACTCAACATTTACTAAAAATACAAAAAAAATCACATTCAGAGCATCAGTTTTAGGTCCATAATCTTTCACCAGCAAAATTGCTGATCTCTCTCCAGAGGTGTTCCATTGTTCATGCGTCTACATCTCAGAGTTTCAACAATTTGCTTTCTCTCCTTGTATATAAGTTATCAACTTCCTAACATTTGAAGGCAAATACGTAAAGTGGAAACAAACCATTTGCTCCAATCTCAGCTATTCACCCTCCTTATTTTGCCAAAATTAAGTGCATTGACACTTCAGCGCACATTCACAGTTATGATTGTTGGGACATAGGGCAGAACAGAATGTTAAAAGAAACAAAGATAACAAGGTGTAGAGCTAGAGGAACACAGCAGTCCAAGCAGCATCGGAGGAGCAGGAAAGCTGACGTTTCGGGTCTGGACCCTTCTTCAGAAAAAATCAAGTTTGGTAATGAACAAGGTTCTCATTGTGCTCTTATTTCATTTAAAAAGCTTAAAAGTCAGTAATTAAAAGTATTCATCTGACTCATAGACTGAGGATACACAAATGTTTAAAAGGCAGAGTTTAAAATAAAAACTTGTTGTAATTCAGATTTAATGATGAGATTTCTGGAAAATTCTCAGTACCTGTAAAGAATGATCTTCACAACCCTCAGATTTCTGTGTTCCTTCAATTCTGACTTCATGAGCATCTCCAGTTATCATTGCTCCACCACTGATGACTGTGATTTCAGTTGCTCAGGTCCCAAGCTCTGGAATACCTCCCTACACTTCTTTGCCTCTCTAATTTTTGTTTTCCTCCTTTAAGACACATTTTTATAATCTCCTTGGCAAAGCTTTTGGTCATCTGACCCAGTATCCCCGAATAAGGTGCTGTATAGTATTTTCTTTTATAACAGATCATTGATGACTTTCAGCCAAAGAAACAGAAGTAGGCCATTCAGCCCATCCAGCCATCTCCCACCAGCCAATGGGATTAAGGTTGATCTGATAATCCTTGACTTCACTTTCCTGCCTATCCCCCATAACCCTCAATTCCTACAGATTAAAAATCTGTCTATCTCAGAATTGAATATACTTCATGATTCAGCTTCAATAATTCCACAGATTCACAACCCTCTGAGAGAAGAAATTCCTTCACAACTCTGTCTTAAGAGTGTCACCCCTTATTCTGAGGTTATTCCCTCTGGTCCTAGACTCTCACACAAAGGGAAACAACCTTTCTGCATCTACCCTGTCAAGCTCTCTAAGAATCCTCTATTTTCCAATCAGGTTGCCCCTCATTCTTCTAAACTATAATACAGCCCCAAGCTTCTCAACCTGTCCTCGTATGACAGTCCCTCCATTACTTGGTACAACCTTCTCTGGACTGCCTCCCATTTTATTGTATTAAAGGGGCTGTATGAATTGAAGCTGATGTTATGGTCATCAATTTAATTTTGGGACAGGTTTATTTGGCCAGAAATGAATCACGGCCTGTCTTGGTCCTTTAAATTTGCAATATTAAACTAAGTAAAATAGAGAACAAATGTATGCCAGAAATAAAAACATAAAGCACTGGAAACACTGAGCAGATTAAGGCAGTATCTTTGGATGGAATACATCAATGTTGCAGCCCTTGAACCCGTCCTGATGTCGAGGAATCTATGCAGATGGACTGTGTTTACTGACAATGTCTCCTCCCAGTAGACTGTTGCAGTCCATGAGCATGAAAGCTGAGAATTGTCCCCTAACTGAAATGAATGAGAAACAACTATCTGTTGTGCCTGAATTCATTCCAAGCACAAAATAAATAACCAGAATGCATTAAATTTTAAACTAGTTGTAAGATCTTGGCAAAACACTGCGCAATTATGATTAATGTGTAAATTACTTTGCAATTGGCTCTTCCGGTTACTGTTACATAGGCTGGTCCCTATACAAACACAGTGCACTGAAATCACGCTCTCACAAAACACTTGCAAGACATCACGGGTGGAACTGTGCTTGTACAGATGGAACACGGTAGCCATTTTTGCATTGGGAACATACATTCCTTTACAGATAAACAGCACTCAGAGGGTGTTCCAGGATTTTGACTCAGAGACACTGAAAGAATGGAGATATATTTACAAGTCAGGATGGTGAGTGGCTTGGAAGTGGTGGTGTTCCCATGTACCTGCTGCTCTTGTCCTTCTAGATGGTAATGGTCATGGGTTTGGACGGTGTTGTCTCAGCAGCCTTGATGAATTTCTGAAAATGTTTTCACAAAACTGACTGCAACTGTTACTGTTCTACACTGATGTTGCAGGAAATGAAGGATGAAGAACAAAGTTACACTAAGAAAAAAACAAAGATTTTAAAAGAGAGGCAGATATCAGGCAACAAGGAGTACCGACACAAAACTTCCCAGATGTATTGTACCTCTTTCTTCCGCCTGAGTATATGTTCTGAAGACAGCCTTTCACAAAAATATCTTTTATCTTACAAGATATTCAAAATGTTTGGCACAATGATGTTCTGTCTGCCACTCACTTGATGGAAACTTTACAATGGGTTTCACATTAATGACCAAGTCACAATAAACCCACTATTCCAGTACGCTTTACGATGTGATAGGGATACAACAGTCCTCACTGACCTTCTATACCCCAATACCATCAAATATTTATCTTAAACTGCCATGAAAATATATCTTGACTTTTCACATTGGGTTTTCTTACATCCTTGCTCAAACAATAAGAAAATAGGTGTTGTTACTTATGACCTACTAAGCAGTTTTTATTAAGTGGGCAGTTTCTTCAGTGAGAACAATATAAAGGAAAGTCATTAGAGAATTGTGATAATGATCTTTGACCACTTGTCAAACTGCTGGCAAACCACTTTACCAATGCAAATAATGAAACATTGTGTGATCCTGCAGTGAAATGGGGGCAGAACAGCTGAACAGAAATTCCCAGTATATTCACAATGCCTGGCCTACAGTGAGAGAGCGCTTTAATTTCTTGATATACATTTCCATGTACAATTGCTCTCAATAATCTGGTGCAATAGTATGAGTATGCTGCCATTTCATGGATGATAGAGGGGAAGAGAATAGATGCTTATAATTATAAGCCAAGTTAGAGCATCATTTTGCAGAGGTCATCTGCACGGTCAGTCCTGGTGGTGCTGTGGTAGTGAAACAGCACAATATTTCTTTGTTTTTGCCCTGATATGGAAAGTACCAACACTCTACAGGAGACAATGAAGGCTGGATCCTCAAGTAAGTAATTTTCTGTGAACCTTAAGGAATGTTTCACCCTGGTCCCCCTATTGTGATTGACCATCGCAGCTCCCCCAGTCCCTAAAAAGATCAATAAACCTACAACGTCTGACTCATTTGCCTCCAAATGTCTGATCTCTGATCTGCAACTCTGCCAGTGACATCTCTTGATATGTGACCACATTGCTGATGATGGACCTCAATGCCTATGGCTAACTTATCTCTGCTCTGCTCTCCAAATGTCTTCCTGTGATAGGAAGTCTCTCAATGTGGCTGGGCGCCTGGCTATTAAGCTCATGTAAAACGTGTGAATTAAGTCCTGCCATTACGCCAAAGCCTAGTTTGTGGCCACTAAACCTCCTCACTGTTCCCTTTCCACTTCGCCACTGAAAGAGGAGCCCAAGTTTCTGCCTGTTTCTGGAGTGTCTTCTTTGTGCAAGTCCTGTCATTTCAACAACTAAATAAATAGAGGTATGCTCTTTAGATCTCAGACACATTATATTTGTAAAATATCTGCATTGGACTATTGTACATTATGCAGGCCGTCCATAAGAAAAGAAAATTTGAATCCACTGCTCCTAATGGTTGTCATGAAGCATCATGAGTTTCAATCATTCTATCCAAAGACATGTTTGCTTTCAGTCCCTGCTCCAAAATGCACTAGTGCCATGTTCCTTGAAACTGAATGAAACGAAATTAGAGTGTGAATAATTCACCTCTTTACTCTTCAAAACCTATCCATGGACACAAGCCACAAATCTAATAGAATGCTCTTGACTTGCTTGGATGAATGCAGCTCTAATAATACAAGAAGCTCGACACTGTCCAGGCTAAGCAACTCGCTGTGTCAGCACCCCATCCATTAACTTTAAAGTTCACTCCTACCGGTGCCATTGCCCACTTAATATATCACCTGTTGAGGGGCTTGCTAAGTGGATCACAGATATGCCATGGTTTGGTGATAATACAACCTAAAGTCCATCACTCAAGCATGAATAGGTCAAGACTGTCAGGGAACAAAAGGAACCAATGTCCTGTTGAGCATTCCAAATTAACACACCATCATGACATGGAACTATATCGCCGCTTCTTCACTGCCACTGTGTCAAAATCCTGAAATTCCAGAATTCTGGGAGTACATAGATGACCAGATGTATTGCAGTGGTGCAAGGCCTTCTCAAACAGGCTTGGGAAACAAATTCTGACCTATTCAGCAATGTTCACTGCTTATCAAAGTTTAAAATACATGATACAATGGGCCACGTTTCATCAGGTAACACATATCTCCAAAAGTTACAAATATTCCATTTTTTCTTCAACCTATAGTGGGTCAGAAACCAATGACTCCTATTTGAAATAATGCACTCACATCAACAATGTTTTGCTGATGGTCATAAAGATTTTAGCCATTTCATCCGTGAATCAATAGGAACATCTCACAGATTGTAAATTAGTCACATGGTTTACTGTTGATCATTCCCCTGGCCTTGGATTGTCATAGTTTGTTAAAACATTCAAACAATGAATCAAAAATTGATTGTTCCTTATAAGTTGCTCGGAAAAATGGACATTTGACCACTTCCAGTAGCACAATGCTCAATACATTCCTCAACCTCATGATGTGGTGCCAAGAGAAGGAACAATTAATCAATTATTTCTTTAGTGAGGCTCAGCTTTCTTACAGATTAAATCTGGAGGGTTTAAAGTAAATCCAGTAGTTACACGGATAAGCAGTGGATTCTCATAGATTCCTCTTCTCCATTCTCCCACAGTTGTGTTAGAAAGGGAATTCCAGGATTTTGACTCAGTGAAACTAAATGAATGGCAATATATTTCCATGTCAGGATGATGTATAGCTTGGAAGGCTATTTGCAGGTGATGGTGTCTCCATGTATCTGCTCATATACCTCAATATATCACCTGTTGAGGGGCTTGCTAAGTGGATCACAGATATGCCATGGTTTGGTGATAATACAACCTAAAGTCCATCACTCAAGCATGAACAGGTCAAGACTGTCAGGGAACAAAAGGAACCAATGTCCTGTTGAGCATTCCAAATTAACATTGGATTTTGCAAGCCAATCCTTTAGGACCTGCATCTAATTTAGAAATAAATCCATTTAACTACAGACTGTGGAACTGAATCAGACCTGCTTATATCCTGGTTCTGACACTCACCCTAATTCCAGTCCTGGCCCTGAAATGAATATGCAGGTTCCATTCCCAAAACTTCAACATCCAGAGAAATAACCATCACTGACCCCACTGGCACTGTGCAATTAAAAATATCATTTTATTTTTCATTTGTCTTGTGCACTGCTAGAGGTCGGTTACAAATACCTCAATTTGTAAAAAGGTTTTAAAATATCTTTGCTACGTTAAACTTGTCTTCTTTAATACATGACAGCCATTATCTTTTCATGTTGAAATGCCAGAGTTGGCTTACAAAAATAATGATGAAAACTGGCAGTGTGACATCTCTTCAAAAACTGCAAATAATATGCTAGAATTGGTTGCTCTCTCCTTCTCATGCCTCAACGTGAACTTTAGCCTCCAAATTATAAGTGAGATCATTTTGACTGAACAGCCAAAATAAGTAGGAGAAAATTGCTGTGGAAGGGTGCAGACCAAGCTATCAATAGACAGATGCCACTAATTGATAACGTAAATCCACATTTTCTCATGTAGGCTGCTGTTGGCATGCAATGCTGGAAACATATTCAACAGTAACTTACATAAGGGAATTATAGACATATACATGTAAAGAAATATTGTGCAGGGCTGTCATGAAAAACATTGAGTTGTTTTACAAAGTGAAGGAATACAAAACCTATATTGGCTCAGAGCATTGTTCTTTGCAATGAACTAGGTCTATAAGCCACAGTTTTGATATGCTCACACCAAGGTATGTAAAACAGAACTGCCTCTAACTGTGAATTGGACCACGTAGCAGTGATCTCCAACAGACAGAATATTCCTGTCCTTTACCATTCGTTGCAATAGAAAGGACCTGGCAATAAGGTAGAAATAAATCATAATTTGAAGAAAGCTAAACCCCGCATTTGGATTGAAAAGCATATGAAAACACAGAACCTAAATCTGAATTCAGATTTAGCTGCTTATTTGGAAACCTATTTCAGAGATAGGGAGCAGCCCGGTGCTGGCTTTCTGTGTTGTTCCAGACTACAGGAGAGTTAAAAAGCTTTGACAAGTTTATTTTGATTCAGTGGCACAAAGAAAGGCAACTTAATCTGCAACAATCTTTCAAAAATTTGGCAGCTTTGTGTTAGTTTTCATGTAACCTGAATTATCACAGAGAAAAAGCAGTAAGATCTTAACTCTCAAAAGTGTTTGTACATTCATTTAAATGGTTTGTTATTCCACATAATGTATGTCGCTGTAAAAGAAAACAGCTACTCTGACGACTGTAATTTTCTATTGAAAAGTCTCACTGCAGCCTCTTTGAACTTAAAACACATATGACTTCAAAGGCAATGTAGGAAATTAAATGAAGAAAGATGGAAACTTGTCATCTGAAAACATGACACACTGAACAACTGCTTTCTCTCCTATGCTATTTTTAAAAAAGTATATATGCAGTTTTGTATGTGAAAATATTACCAGCCTTTCTGCTTTTTTAATTAATATATGTATACATACCATTAGTTTCTATTTATATTCAGTTATCAAAATATAACTTGATAAGTAGCATAGTGAGGAAAGCTTGGATAAATGCTTAAGGTCCAATTTTTCAAAAGAAATGGTGTCACTGTTTAACTTCCAGCACGTTGTGGCTGAAATTCATGTTTGGAGAGCAAATTAACTTTTTTCAGTACTAGGATACCAAGTACAATATGATTGGACTGACTAAATTAAAATTAAACTTTTTTAAAAAAATAAACAAAATGACTACTTGGATCAATTGGCAGCATTTTCACCTCTGAAGTCAAAAAGGTGCAATTCAATTCCTACTCTGGGAATACTGAAGTACTGCTGCATTCAACAGAGGTGTCGTTCTTTTGATGACACAACTAAAGACCCAAGACCCATTGACCTGTTCTAAGTGAGTGTCAAATTTCAGAATGCAGTATCTGACGGATGGCAGGGAATTCAGGTAATAATTTTACCAGGTCATCTGTTTGTTTTTGCAGTTTTGGGGCAGTTACTGCACTTTAAGGTGATGTATGTGAAATCCTTTCGGTTATTTCTATGAGACATGATAAGGCGGTAAGTCATTCTTCCTGTTAGGCATGTGCACAATATTGATTCTTCGTTGGTTTTCTCTCCTGAACTGATAAGTGGTTCAATGTATTTGTGTCCCACAAAATGCAGACTGCATCAACATGTCATTTAATCTCAGGGACAAATCACAAATGTCTATCTGTGTCTAAAATCCAGACATACAATTCCCAGCAGCGGTCTCTAGTCCAGAATCCTAAATCACTTTGACTTGACTAACTAAGAAGTATGGAGGCCAATATAGAGGTGTGACTCAATCATCATACTGTTTATATGGTAGACTGATCATTCAAACCTGAAAGCTTTCTTGTGTGTACATCAGTTTCTAATAGATAAATTCAAAAATCAACCAGCAACACAGACACGACTTACATTTATCTCCAATTTATTTATTCAAACACATTGCATATCTCGGTCTTCCTCTCTTTCTCTCTTTTCCCAAAGGTGCTAACTGTTACTGAGATGTAATATATGGGTACAATCACCCATTGGTACATCATCCATCTGTGTTTCTCCCAGTATCAGCCAAGAAAGTGATCACCAGTAGATTATCCATCTAAAATGACATTACATCCAAGTCAGATCCTGTGTCACTCAACATCCTCAAATGATTAGCGCTGCAGGCAACTATTCTTAATTTTCTTCCTCCCTAGGTCAAAGGAAATCAAAGAAAATTGCAGACTGCACGACAATCCTAGGTGCCAACTCAACACTCACAGGGAACGCACTTAAAATTCTGAAAGAATTGAACTCATATAAAAAAATGGAGCTTATTTAGTATTACGAAGTAGGTCCTGATTAGTTCAACCATATAATACTGGCAACTTCATCATTCATCGAGCGGGCAGTTTGGCATACAAATGTTTAAATGGAAATTACAATAATTACCTGTGTGGCATACTTCATTTGAATGTTAATTCTTTGTATTAGACAAAAATGCATGCAATTTAAACTGGTCACATTACAGAGGACTTATGTCAAAGCTGAATCCAGACAAACAGCCAGCAGCATGACACTGGAAATTCCCCATTTCGATTTTTTAGGCTGCACCTAGATATTTAAATCATGTGCTGTATGCCAGAGATTCCATCTGCAAATGAGCTCCTGCTCCTTACAAATGGCAAAATTGTTCAGTAAATTGCAAGAAATCCTCATTTCTGCATTGTATCACTTCATATAATCCTTTTATGATGTAGTGTTAAGTGGGAGAGTAAACACGCTACTTACATTATGACTTTTGAAAAATACTTTTTTTTAAAAAACTTGAACTAACATTAAATAACAGATAATAATACCAACTTATAAGGCCTTAGAAGTTTTTCCACTGTATGTTTTATCTTGGGTACAATAACAATAACAACATGATATGACACTTCTAATGACAAGGACTTGGAATCTCCTGGGACATGTTCCTGCTCCACTGCCATAACTGAACCCGAAATTGGTGCAAACTCCTATCACATAGAAAGTCCTTTATGGTCAATATTAAACCTGGATATGGTAACTCCTAAATGAGAGTATTTGCTATAACATGCCAAACTGCAAACTAATCACACCCAAGTGAGTGAGGATGTAAGATGTACTTTGTGAACAGGACACAGGCAGCCTGGCATATAACTCTTGTAAAAGTGGTTAAAAAACTGTTGAGAGGTATGTAATAGCATCTTTGGATAGGAAAAAAAGGAGGGTTCTGCCCCTACCAACTCTATTATTAATTTAGTCCCCTCCCTCTCTCCCTGCATTTCTTCACTTTTGTTGTCATTGCACTGCCATAATGGGAGTGGAGATAAAGAAAATTTTAAAAATGTAATGAGTAATTTGGTAGTGGTATAAAAACACAGGCAGAACTGTGTAAAAGCATCCCCAGATAGAGGAAAAAAAGAGAAGGGATGGATCCTGGGAGGTGGGGCGGCTCTTGTGGTGCACTTTTAGTGTATCTATCAATGGACAAGGAGGCCAGGATTCAAGGCCTACCAGCTCCAAAGCTATGTCAGAACATATTGGAACTAGCCGAGTAAGGAGTTCAGGTCTTCCCCGTTCAAGTCCATTTTAATTTATTCCCCTCCCTCACTTCCTACCTTCCCCTATTTTCATTATTGGCAATCATTTTTTACATTGTTAATTGATTAACCGGTGACACGGGTGATTTGGTGGATGTTTATTAAAAAAGACGAGTGGGGTTCTCACCTGGACTATGGCGAGATGTGTGGCAGAACCAGACAATGAGTGTAGTGAGGCCTATCTCAACGTCGAGATCAGCTTCCTCTGTTTTTTATCCTTTTCACAAAACATTCTCGATATTCTAGTACCTAGGGAGCAGTGACATTCCAACTGATGGGCATGAAGACTTGTTAAATGTCCTTGCTCAAAAACGAACTGGCTTCCAGCACTGCCAGTGGGCAGAGTCTGTGCATCTGTTAAATGGTTAAACTAATGAACTGGTGAATTTGTCTTTAAAATAAATCCAAACAGCAGCGTTATTGGGAACTGGCTTCGACATAGGGAATGTGTGCAAAAAGGAAAGATTGAAACTGGCATTTATGCTCGACTATAGTTTTATAATAGAAGCCTCGTAAATCTCTGGAAGTCTTTCCTGGCCTAATTCAACACATAGATACCAGTCTTCAGGTGAGAATGGTAGGAAAATAAAATAACCTTTCCACTTTGCGACACAACATTGCCTTTATGAGGTTGACCAAAAGTGAAAGTGTCACCTATGCTTTCTCGGGATGAAGAGGACAAGCTCTTCAAAGAATGAATGGACATGCTCTTAAGAAGAATAATGGAAATAAACAGAGCAACTTACGGTTGGCAGAGCTTGATGAGATCCTGGTCGGTGGTGCCTGGTGGCAGACCCCTGATGTACAGATTGGTCTTACTCAGCTGCTCACCACCGCTGTTGTTGCTGCTGTTGTTGCTGCTGTTTGTGCTCGGACTGGGAGGAGCCATAGGGTGAGGAGCTGGTGCATAGGATTGCTGAAGTGGATGACAAAAATACAAAATACATGAGAAATACTCGTACTAATCTTTGCAAGAATATCTATCTTACTTCTCATTTAACCCCTTGTTGCAAGCCCTGGTTAACTCTCTTTGGAACACATACTTCAAATCTTATGCTTTATATCTTTTTAAAAAGTGAACTCCTACTGGCAGATGCACCTAACGGAACTTGCACTCTAGGAGGAGATTTTAAAGAGTATTCTATTAAATATTTAGCTGTCACAAAATGTATAGCTTGTTTCATTCAGGTGTAGCTGAAGAAATGTACTTGCATATTCAAGCTTGTTTTTTGATTTAGAATATCTGCTTTTCCACAAGAAAATACTTGTATTCTGCATAGCATCAGCATCACTTCCCAGGTCCAGTGCAGACTGGATAAATGCACAATTAAGTTCTGTCTACTCTTCAGTTACAATGCCAGAACCCCAAGAGATTAGTGATAGTTCCAATTTGCAGCATATTTCCCTTCGCATAGCGTCTCTGATTAAAGTTGGCAATTTAATATCAATTAGTGCTGAAAGATGGGATTATCCTGCTGTCCATGTGGGCATTTTAGCATAGAGTCAAAATAACTCAAGCTTGTCTGACAGGACACTTGTGTCTCACCATTAAGCTTGGAAATCAGATCCCCAATTTAACTGCTGGATACGAGATCACAATAATGCCTGGTTTCCAAAAAAAAAATGGATTTATATTAAAATATGACTGCTTGAAGTTTACTTCACTCAACTTAACAGAAAGGCAGATATTTCAAAATTGTGTCCTTTCAATGTCTTTCTTTTCCTCCATTGTTCTTCCACTTGACAATTCACATCATTAAACTGGAATTTGTATTAAGTGTAGTATAATACATTACAGAAGGTAAATAAAGAAGTGCATAGTAGTCTCCTATCTATTAATGTGATAAAATCAGACTGCTATATCTGTATCAGCATTTTTGTGGCACAAAAGTACAAATCAATGTGCAAACCTTACAGAAAAACACTTAAAGAATTGTAATTCAACTTCCAATAATCAAGTATCACATTTATTGATCTACACTGCCACCCCACAAACAGATAAAAGTAATACCACTTTAAATTGCACAGCATAGCTTGTTTCAAAACAGGCCCCAAGGCTCAGTTTCAATCAGCATTCAGCAGTCTTAAGTCTGGAGGTACATCGACAGTGTCTTGATTAGAATGAAATAAGACTTGAAAATATTCAAGCTCTTCTCATATCGAAAAGTAACAGAGACAACTGAAGACAAATTTGACTCAATTGTGACCAAAGAATGCAAACTTAGGCCCATTGTAAAACTGTTCTGTGCTTTGTGCCTTAGACATAAATTCAGCTGTCATCAGAACAAGCAATGAGATAGCTCCCATGGTCTTGCATCTAGTAGCTTTCGCATAAGCAGGTGGGATTTTCCATCACCGTGAGTCTAACTTTGAACAAAATGAAATATTGGCCCTTTAAGTAGCTAGAGGGAAAGAAGAACCTAATTCACCCATTTTGCAGCTGTGTCACATTCGTCAAACAACATACTATCTATCAAGAAACCACGCCAACACTGAAAGCTGGAATTGCCGGTACTTTGATTACGATCCAACATATTCAAAATCTCTGCCTCTGGAAGGTTGGCTGAAGAATATTTGCTTTCATTGGAGCTTCCAACCAGTAATTAACTTACATTCTTGAAATTCATCACTTCACAGGTAATTTTTGATATGAATCATTTCTTTAGATGAGAAAATATTACAAAATTGTCAATAGCAGGTCTTAAATTGACATCAACAACAAAGTCAGAGCCACAAAGATTTTTCAACCAAGATAGCAATATCTTTACCTTTTTTAAAGCTGCTTTGTAATTATGTTTGCCACATTATCAGACAGGCAATGACAGGTACATTAAATTAAACATCATGGGCCAAATTCTCCTTTGCTATAATTGGATCATAAATTGGGTGGTACATTCGTGGAAGTTAGGGCTGGGAGGCCTACTGTGATATCTTCTGCCTGGCCTACATTTTATGCTTTCTAGTGTCGTAGAGAAGGACATCCCTTTACATTCCTACTGTGCATAATTGATCGTATCAAGTCAGCAACTTGTCGCATTGCTTGCCTTCTACCACTACTGCTATTCACCACAGGGGTTTTCAAAAAGGTGATGGCCACTGTTCCTGTCATAGAAGGGAGATGACTGACAATGGCTCTCTTGGACCCAACACTTTTCTCTCTCCAAGGCTGTGAAAGCAAACTCCAACTCTATCCTTATGCTGCCATTTTCTGCCGGGAGAGCCAGCTGCAGAGCTGTGTCACCTCTTATCAGGAAGGTTTGCCCAGTTAACTGCCATTCCGGCAGATTATTGGCCAGCAGTGGGCATTCACTGGGACCTGACAAGGTTGGAACCCATGTGCCAAGAGCTGCTGGTCAAGCAACGTGTCTATAGCAAGCAGCAAAACCACGGCACTGAACAAATACACAAGGTCTTTATGAGGAGAGGCCCAGGCAGGAGAGGGCATTGTAGGATGAGGGCAAAGGGAGCTGGCAACATTGACAGAAGTGTGACTTTTAGTATTCACCCTGCTGCCCTTGTTACCTTCCCAATGCCATTTCCTTCCATTAGGAACAGAGTGCATTTCAATGAGAGACTCCAACTCTCAAGATCCCACGGGTGTTTTTTCCAAACAATGCTGCCTGCCTGGCAAGCACCAGTTCCATTGGGTTAATACCACCAATGGAGGAATGAGCCCTTTACGCGGTCATTAATTTACAAATTAAGGGCCTCAAATGCTGGGAAAACCATCGATGGATCTCCCACTCCACATTAAATCGAGGTGAAAGTAGGAAATTGGTGTCATGCCTCGACCAACCTCCTGTCAAGCTCAATGCCCTCCTATCACCAAACTCACTGTGGCAGCGGGCATTAATTAGCCTCTGGGTCAAGTTTCTTCTTCTTCAAGACAGGAAATTTCACAATGTTGAAACAACATTAGTAAGCATAAGAGCTCATGACCAGGAAAGCTACACAGTACAGAAACAGTCCATTCAACTTAGCTGTGTAGTCATTTTTAATCAGCCTGTTTAGGCATGTTATAACACACCTTTGGAGGTGGTGGGACTTGAACCAGGATCTCCTCGTCCTGCAGTAGGGACATTAATACAATGCCAAAAGTTCTCATAACCCAACTGGTGTATACTTGTGTTTATATTTTGAATGAGCTGCCTTCTACTATGGTCATGTGACAGGATCACAAAATTGTTAAACTGCAGAAGGAGACTATTCATCCTATCGTATCTGCAGCAGCTCTTTGAATGAGCGTCATAACTTAATGCCACTCTCCCACCTTTTTCCCATACCCCTGCAAATTGGATAATTATTCAGATAGAAACAATGATTTGTTACATGGCTCCATATCACCTACCTCCACCCACTCTTCCATGCAGGGCACTCCAGACCCTAACTACTCTCTGTGTGGAAGGTTTCTTCTCACGCTGCATTTGGTTCTTTTGCAAATCACTTTAAATGTGCTTTCTAATTCTCGATCCTTTTACATGGTTTCTCTCTACCTGCTCTGTGCCGACCCTTCACGATTTAAATGGAACTGGAATCAGTAGGCTCTTTTATGAGGAAAAGTTGAATAGGCAAGGCTTGTATTCACTGGAGTTTAAAAGAGTAACAGGTGATTTTACTCAAATATAAGATCCAGAGTGGTCTTGATAAAGGGGGTGTGGAGAGGATGCTTCCTCTTATGGGAGAATCTAGAACTAGGGGTCACAGTTCATAAATAAGAATCCATTTAAGAAAGAAACAAGGTGGATTTCTTTTTCACAAGAGGATCATGAGTCTCTGGAATGACGTTCATCAAAAGACAGTGGAAGCAAAGACCTTGAATATTTTTAATGCAGAAATCGATAGCTTCTCAATAAGCAAAGAGGTGAAAAGTCATTGGGGTAAGCAGAAGCATGGAATAATCAGATCAGGCACGAACTTATTGGATGGCTGAGCAGTTCAAGAGATGGACTGGCCTTCTCCTATTCTTATTTTTTTTTCTAAATTCATGTCATATTCTACTACCATTTTGCCCCTCAAGTGTCTATCTAGATCTCCTTAAATATATCAATGCCCATCAATTGTCTGTTGGAGTTCTTGGTCACTGCCTTACTTTATGGCCCTGGCTGTGGTCACCCCACAGCTCTCTACATTGACTGTGTCAAACACCTCCATAATTTTAAAGACTTCTATTAGATCACCAATCTGACTTCTCTTCTACTGCAAAACCCTCACAAGCTATTACATCTTCTTCCAAAAATGTATTCCCTCAGTTTTGCTAAAATTTTCAATTGTTTCGCACATTGCACAATGCTGCTATTCCTATTTCTACTGTGGAGATGATAACTGTCCATGGTACACCACAAATACTCTAACCCTAATTCTCTACAGGTTCAGTATAATTTCCCTGTTTTTCAAGTCTATCCCTCTGCACATGGAGGTGGGGAGGGAGGGAGGGAGTGAATTCCTAGATTCCTTTGCTCCCCTATTCTATTTGGACTTATTTGTCATACACTGTGTGATTGGTTATTCTTCCTATAAAAATATACATTTCACGTTTAAGTACATCGAAGTTCATATTTACAATCACACACTGATTCCACAAATTTATTAATGTCATCTTGTATATTCTCGTTGTCTTCCTCAGTAATAACTATGCCACCATCCCAACACCAACACCTCACCTCCAAACCCCATTTGACATTGAGTACAATTTCCACATGCATCTACACATTCACAAATCAAAACTAAGCTGAGTGCACAACAGAACCATGGTGTCAGACAAAAATCCAATGAAATAACCCTCAACACTTGGAAACACATATTTACATGCAGCATCATGGATGACTACGCCAAACACAACTTCTAATACTCTAACACAACAATATTATTTTTAAGTTTAATATCCTTTATAAGTAACAATATTCAGTATACCCAATATTTTTCAATTGTACTTCAACATTTCTATGGCCAATGAAGTGCTATTAGCAACATGATAATTTAAAAGTTATGGAAAGCAACACCTTAAGATCAGGAGGAGGAACAAAACCTGACCAATGATTGCAGAGACTTACATAAGAGAGAAAATGCTGTCGTACAATGCTAATGAAAAGCTGAGGCAGTAGTTGTGTAATGTATGCATTACTGGGTGAGATATTAATTCCAAATACCTCATAAATATTATTGTTCTCTATTGAACTACACAATATTCTACCTCTGGTTTAACAGACGACATTTTAAAACAATAGTACTAAACATTGGGCCGTTCCAGACTTTGTGACAGAACGGCAGAACTTGTGAAGATGCAGTGAAAACATTCTGAGCTGCTGCAAAGACAAAGTGAATACAACGAGAATCAGTAGAAGGGTGGCGTATAATAAAAGAATTACGCAGTCCCGGTTCAAAGTCAATACTCTTATGTGTGTGGATTTTGAATTAGAAAGGAAATTTAAAGCACAAACAGCTGCAAATATTTTATATTGCAAGAAGAGTGAGTGAAGATGCTGCCAGGCCTGCTGAGTTTCTCCAGCAATTTCTATTCAGTGCAGAGTTGGCTTGTTTTCGTCAAGGGGTGTGACTTTTTGGTTTGAGTTGGACAGTATTTTAGGAGGCAAGAGCTTGTGTGTTCAAATCCCAGACTCGTCCTCATGTGTTTTCACCTGTTTAAGGGTTTTGTGGTAGTGTTCCTATCTCTGGGCCAGCAAGTCCAGGTTCAAGTCCCCTACGCTAGGGTGGTGTTTCGGAGCATGTTAGAACATGTTGATTAAAAGTTTTACAAAAGTAGTGTGGAGGATCTTGTGGTGCATTAGTTATGTCTCTATCACTGGTCCTGAATGCCTGGTTTCAAGTCTCACCCCTGGATGTGACAGACAAAGACATGTGCCATAACACGTCAAACAGTTTGATACTTTTTTTAAAAGCAGGAATGTTGTTGGAACTGTACAAATACGCAAGGTGGGTTAGGATGGAATCAAAATTGACGTCAGCTTTTTTGCTCTTGAAGATGCTGAATTCTTGTTGGCATTTTCAGTTTTTATTCACACTCTGTTACCTCACTCAAACCTTGGCTATTTTACTTCTAGGAACTGAACAGTCAGTTTTGATTCCATGCTAACACACCTTACAAATGTGTTGGTTTGCATCATCCTAGTGGGAGGTGTTATTCAATCCTGGACATTAAACCTTTCATGTGGTTTCCTACTTCTTCCACAGTCACAACATGTCCAGGTATAAGGCAGCAACAAACTAGTTACCCTGCTATTGGAAGGAAGTTGTTAAACTAGCAAGGGTGCAGAAAAAGTTTACAAGGATGTTGCCGGGTCAGCAGGGTTTGAGTTATAAGAGGGGCCTGGAAAGGCTGGCATATTTTTCCCTCGTAGCATTAGAGGCTGAGGGGTGACCTTATGAGATTTGTAAAATCATGAGGAGCGTGGATAGGGTGAATAGGCAAGGTCTTTTTCCCAGGGTAGGAGAGGGTATAGGTTTAAGGTGAGAGAGGAAAGATTTAAAAGGTACCTAAGACGCAACTTTTTCACACAGAGGATGGTGCATGTATGGAATGAGCTGCCAGAGGAAGTGGTGAAGGCAGGTACAATTACAACATTTAAAGGGCATCGGGATGGGTATATGAATAGGAAGGGTTTAGAGGGATATGGGGCAAATGCAGGCAAATGGATCTGGTTCACTTTAGGAAACATGTTGGGCATGGACGAGGGTCTGTTTGTGTGCTGTATGACTCTATGACTCTCTGTCTGTGGAGAGAAAACAGAGTTAATGTTTCGAGCCCAGTGACCCTCCTTCAGGACAGTTGAAAAAATTGATTCAAGAATATCTAAACAGACATTTTATGACACACCTCTGGAATAGTAGTATTTGAATGCAGGCCTCCTGGCTCTGAGATGGGGACATTCCCACTGCGCCACAAGAGCCCTACCACATTGTTTTACATTTAACACTTTCATTGATTGACGGTGATAAGCAGCAGCCGCGGGTGAGGCCTGTTGACCATAAGTTGTTGCTCACTGTCTTTGTTAATTGTGGATAATGTTACCACTCAGCCGAACACCCACTGTGTTGCAGCTGCTTTATGTCTGGTTCATTCTCAGAATGTGACACAGGTGTGAAATGTTTGAACCAAAATGGTGATGTGAGAAATGCAAACACCAGCCTTAAATCGTGGCACCTTAATTGTGCAATTTGTTCGAACTAAATATAGGTTTGTGACAGTGAAGCATCGTAAAAAGTCTTTTACATTGGACGTCTCTTAAATCAGGTGAGAGTGTTCCATGCTGAGAGAAATAGATTTAACAGCATAAATGCTGCAAGCTAGTTTGGATGTTAAATCATAGAACTTTACAGCATAGAAACAGCCCATTAAAGCCATTGAGTTTGTGCCAGGTCTTTAAAAGAGATGTACAGATATTCCCATTCACTTACCCTCTCCTCAAACCCTTTTATAGGAGAATACACAAAAAAAAACCACAAAGATGGTTGAATTATTGACAAATTGCTATTCTCAGGACCCATGTGTGAAGTCTAACTGAAAATAGAAACAAATAATTGTTGGCATTGCATGCCCTGAGTTAGAGGATAACACTCCTTCAAACATAGTTGTGCTACATCATGCAATGCATTATTTAGTAATAAAAATGGTCTTCTATAAAATTGCTGACAAAAAAAAAATGTCTTGAGGGTGAACTGCATGTTGCTGTGGTGCAGCACAAATACCACCATTTCCCAGTCCTTCCAGTTCCAACAAAGTGTCACTGGACGTGAAATATTAACTCTCATTCTCTCTGCACAGATGTTGCCAGACGTCCTGAGTTTCTCCAGCACATTATTTTATTTCAGATTTCCAGCATCTGCAGTATTTTATTTTGTATTATTATGTTGCTACCATTTTGTAGTTTAGTCATTCATGTCCCCTATTCTATAACAGATATTTTCCCTTTTGCTCTTTTCTTGCTGCTTTACTCTGGTTGTGAACTGATGGAATGTTGTTTATCTCTAACATAGAATCCCTAGTGTGGAAACAGGCCATTCGGCCCAACAAGTCCACACTGATTCTCCAAAGAGCATCCCATCCAGACGCACCCCCTTACCCTATCCCTGTATTTCCCACAGCCAATCCACCTAGCCTGCACATCTTTGAACTGTGGGAGGAAACTTACGCAGACACGGGGAGAATGTGCAAACTTCACACACGCATTCGCCTGAGGCTGGAATTGAACTCGGGTCACTGTGATATCTTCCCGTTCTATGAAAAGCTAACAAGCGGAAATTCTGATTCCATTTCACTCTGTACAGTTGCTGCCTTAAATCCTGACCATTTCCTGTATTTGCTGTTAATCTTTTCAGATTTCCAGCATCTGTAATATTTTGCCATCATTGCTTTTGGTCTGCTGGGCTTAAAACTGCAATAGGTGGTACATTTACTCATAAAAGGAGTCATGACTAATCGTGTTACCTCCAGACTGGTTTGTACCACATCACAAACTGTTCATTACTAACAGAAAATAAGTTCAACATCCAATTCAGAAAGCTAAGAACTGCTGCCTGACTTCTATCTCAATACCAATATATCCACTGTGTGGATGGAGGCTTATTATGTCTGTTCTGTGCTATTCAGGAGAGCCATTGATTCTTAGCCCTTCATGGCGTTTGAAATTCCAGATGAATCATGGAATGTCAGGAGCAAGCACAGCCACGTATTCCAGCAATGTCTTGTTGTATCCAATCCCTGGGTTTCCAGGCAGATTTTGCACTTTTAAAATGTTGAGCTTGTGTTGAAAGAAAGTTGCTCCACTCCAATCCATCACTCTTCCTTTTGTAAGTAAATACACCAGATGATTTTAATTTCACAGCAAACTCCTCCCTTTTTTAAATTAATTTTTTAATCATTCAGTCAACCAATCTTGCTCTGTAGGTCTATTTGATGAAGATCAAAGAATCCCCACAGCATGGAAGCAGGCCATTCAGCCCACTGAGTCCACACCAACCCTCCAAAGAACATCCCACCCAGACCCACCCCTTATCCTATTTCTGCATTTCCCACCCTAGACACTGTGGGCAATTTAGCATGGCCAATCCACCGAACCTGCACATCTTTGGACTGTGGGAGGAAACCAGAGCACCTGGCGGAAACCCACGCAGACACGGGGAGAAAGTGGAAACTCCACATGGACAGTCACCCGAGGCTGGAATTGAACCCGGGTCCCTGGCGTGGTGAGGCAGCAGTGCTAACCACTGAGCCAAGTCAGAACAATAAGCCTCTGCGGGAAATACAATCCAATAGGGAAAGCAATGGCCTAGTGGTCTGTTAATTCAGAAACCCAGGTAATGTTCTGGGAGCCTAGGTTTGAATCCTGCCAAGGCAATTGCTGGAGAAGAAAACCCATCTGGTTCACTAACGTCCTTAGTGAAGGAAGCTGCTATCCTTACATGGTCTGGCTTACATGTTACTCAAGCCCCACAGTAATGCTATGGCTCTTCACTGGGATGGGCAAGGAATGTTGGCCCAGTCAGCAACGCCCTCATCCTGAAGGAATAATTTTTAAAAATGTTACCCAATGGAAAATTTTAAGTGTAGTCTGCAGAGCCACATTGAATGTGCTTGTCCTGATGGGTAAATCCCAGTTGGGATTCTCCATTTCAGAAGTATACGCAAAACTTTGCAAAATGGTGACTTAATTCCTGAACGTAAAGTTACATGTCTAATCAAGTAAGTACATTTTTCCTGTTGTTTCATTTTGTTTGTTTTTTTTTATTTATAACTGTAAGGATCTGTGACTTCAAGGTATTTCCTGTGTCCCACCTCAGGCCAGATGCTTAGAGCAGTCGCTTCCTGCTGCTGTGACCCAGCAAATGGCCCAAAGTCACTTACATTCCCATTTTATCTCAGAGGCAGCTCACAGGATCAGCTTGTTGACTTAAATTGTTAACTGAACCACCGTCACGCAGCATGGAAACTCACACTTTCAGTCCAACATGTCTATGCCGACAAAGTTTCCCAAACTAAACTAGTCCCACCTGCCTGCATTTGGCCCAAATCCCTCTAAACCTTTCCTATTCATATACTTATCCAAATGTCTTTTAAATGTTGTAACTGTACCTACATCTACCACTTCCTCTGGCAGTTTATTCCTGTTACACTTGCCTTGGGTTCAGATTTAAATGTGCTCAACCAATGCAGGGGATAGCGGAACAAAGCAAACAATCTCACTGTGCCTAAAGTACTTTTCCTTTTTGGAGGTACAGGATGTGGAATGCAAGAGTTTTTGATGTCTGTTAAAAGAAGATATTCAAACTCCTAGTTGTTTACTGAAAGAACCTTACCACAATATTGGATACGTTAATCAATGTCAATTTTAAATCAATCAGCAACTTTACACAAAATTTCATAAATCCTTATTACTCAAGCCCCAAAATCTGAACAGGTTCTGTTGTTTTAATAATTATAACATTTTACATGTTTGATTTTAATTTCTACTCAAAAGTTCCACTATCCATTACAGTATCTTGAGTTTTCCTTCACTTCCTACGAGTCTAAACTAATCTCTGCCACAGTTCTTTAGTTGGTAGTCAGGTCAGAGTAGTATTAAGCTAGTTGGCAGGATAGTCAGGATGGGTTGGTAGTGGGGTCAGCTCAGTCAGGGTAGTCAGATTGGGATATGGAAGATGGGTGGTAGAAGGAGTAGTTGGAGGGTATGTGTGTATTAGTTGTGTGGGTAGTTGGGTGGAAGATGTGGTCAGGAGGAAAGTTGGGTCATGGTTGGCTAGTAAAGGAGAAGGGTATTGGTCAGCTGGGGGGAGGTGGGATTCAAAATACAGTTTATGCTGTAAATCTGAAGCAAACACAGAAAATGCTGCAGAAACTCAGCATTGGAGAAAAGAGATATAGAGTTAACATGGAGTCCCATAAAACAACAAGATATAGGAGCAAAATTAGGGCATTTAGCCCATTGAGTCTGCTCAGCCATTCAATCGTGGTTGATACGACTCTTCCAGCATGACTCGTCCTCAGAACTCAAAGTAGCTCGAAACATTCACTCAGTTTCTCTCTGCACAGATGCTGCTAGACCTCTTGAGTTTCTCCAGCACTTTCTGTATTTAAAATGTCCCCTATTTCCTGTGTAACTATCCAGGTCGATTGCACGGATCTGTCCCACTTCACCTCAGAGTTGGAGACATTCAAGTAGGGGTGTGAACAGCAGGGGAGCTACCACTGGATGTTTAAACTCCGAGGCAATTCCCACATCGAGCTACACGTCTGAATTTCTGCGAGGCTCTGATGTACATCTTGCACTTTACATCTGGTATTTTTTTGTGATCCAGAGTTTCAAAGATTTGAGCCAATATTTCCTCAGTGTCATATTTTGCTTAATAACATTCAAAAGTATGCTGGTACATTATATTACGTGAAAGGTGCTACATAAATACAAGTAGTCGTATGATCTATGTTTAGTAAACTGTATAATTACAAGGCTGTATATCAGATGCTAATACAAACTAGGACTTAAGTCCAGCAGCAATAGGACCTGAATAACACTTCAGTCAACCACTGAGTTCATTCTAACTTATTGTCTTACAGACTTCTCAAGGAATAAAGAATCAAAGCAATAAACAAGAAAAGATTAATCATCAGAATAATGAAAAGCATTTAACACCGTGCACTCTGTGCTTCAGGCCACAAGATACTATCTTTATGGCTCCACATCTGTACGTCATGCCAGGGATGAAATTCAACTTTGGCAGGGACACATAAATGGGCAGTATTGATTCATCTGCCTGTTATATAGGCTCCCCAATTCTCCACTGACATATATCAGTCAGCTCATTAGCTATCACCCACCATTTTCTGCAAACTGAATTTAGTTTCAGCACCACTGGCATTAAGATTGGACTGATTAAAGAATCACAGAATTTTAAAGAGTAGAATGAGGCCATCTGGCCCATCATACCTGTGCTAATCCTTTACAAAAGCTGTTCAATTATTTCACCTCTATCCGATGCACCATACAGAACTGGATTTTGCTTTGCTGTTCAGGTATCTATTTAGGAAGTGACAATTGGATCCTCTTCCACAATTCATCCAGGTTGTGCATTCCAGCACAATAACTCAGTGTTCAAACACTTCCCTCTGGAGGATATAAACTTCTGATGATTCACAGAATGGGCATCAACCACATTTCCATAGGGTGAAGGGAAAAGCTATGGGAAAGTTGTCAGCAGAGTCTGGAATTCAGCTTGGGGAAAACTTATTTGAGTCTCAGAAATCTGGATATGGCCATCTTTTACCACTCTCACTTTCTGCTTGCTTCTTAGAATCCACCACTAGCAGCATCAATGGGAATCTGGAAGTCTTCAGTTCTGAAGAAGAGTCATACTGCACTCGAATATTAGCTCTGCTTTTCTCTCCATAAATGCTGCCAGACCAGCTGAGTTTCTCTAGCATGTTTTGCTCCTATTGCATAATAATAACTTCACCAAGAATTACAACGTTGTAGGCCCACAGCCATTAATTCCATGTAATAAAGACTTTGTTTTTGCCTGTGTTCAGGAGGAACATGGGAGAAAAAGAACTTAATTTTTCACGGTTGTCATGAGGGGCATGGATAGGGTGATTAGCCAAGGTCTTTTTCCAAGGGTAGAGGAGTCTGAAACTACAGGGCATAGGTTTAACACGAAAGGGTAAAGATATAACAGGAACTTCAGGGGCAACTTTTTCACGTAGAGCGTGGTGCGTGTATGGAATGAGCTGCCAAAAGTAGTGGTGAAGGCTGGTACAATTACATTTAAAAGGCACCTGGATGGTTTCATGGACCAGACCAGACCCCCTGAAAACATATTAAAAAGGTAGCTTTGACACTATTTTTTTCTTATTTCAAAGATAAATATGAGGTGCTGTGTTCCAGATGCAATTTGATTGGTTAAACTAATTGACATTAAGCACAACTCAACTTATTTAAACACTATAGTTAAAAAACAATAAAAGAAAAAGGAACTTGGAATAACATAACTCTATTCAAAAATTTAACAGAATAATGGATTATTTTACTACTAAACAGTAACTGTTCCAATATAACAACATCCCATAATAACACGCTTGGCAAAAAGGCAAATTTAGAAAACAGATTGTCTCTCATGCAATTCACCAACCCAGGAGGAAAGAACATCAAAAGACAATACTGAGAGAGAATTCAGAGAGAGCGAGTGTAGCAGGCGAGAGAGATTCATTGCCTTCCAATCCCACTGAGAGCCCAGCAACAATTGCTGAAAGTTAACTAAAGAAACATTCACTCAGGCTGCTTCTATCTTTCCAACTTAAAAAATAACCCAAGGCTTCACAAGTTGTTTATCTTCTCAGAGACTGCTCGTCACCTGTCCCCTAATCACTCTAAAATGAAACCAGGATGAAGCACACCTCTTAAAGCCACAGCATCATCTGGATGGGTACATGAATAGGAAGAGTTTAGAGGGATATGGGTCAAATGCTGGCAAATGGAACTAGATTAATGTAGGATATCTGGTCGGTGTGGACGTGCTGTACATCTCTATGATTCTATGCCTCAAAGCTACCAATTGCACTTCCAGTTAGGCATTAAGTATTGGTTAGGCAGCTATGATGGCTAAAACAGATTTGCTTATATTAAGAAAAGCCTAAGTGAAGAAACCAAATTGATCATCATTCAGTGGCAAACTTAATTTAATAGAATCATAGGATCCCCATTGTGTGGAAGCAGGCCATTTGGCCCATCGAATCCACAGTGACCCTCTGAACAGCTTCCCACTCCCTTACCCTATCCCTGTCACCCTGCATTTCTCATGGCTAATCCACCTAACCTGCACATCTCTGGACACTATGAGCAATTTAGCATGGCCAATCCACCTAGCCTGCACATCCTTGGACTGTGGGAGGAAACCAGAGCACCTGGAGGAAACCCACACAGATAGAGTGAGAATGTGCAAACTTCACACAAACACTCACCCAAGGCTGGAATCAAACCCAGATCCCTGGCGCTGTGAGGTAGCAGTGGTAACCACTGAGCTGTCGAGCCACTAACTTGCTGGGGCTTTACAATATTCTCTTCAGCCTAAACGAAGGGCACCAACTTAGAACAACAAAGTTATCATATATATATATAGACCTGGGAGCTGCAGCCCTTCTCCTGGTCCCTTGTCCATACAACAGATGCCTGCAGCTCACCAGAATTATGCCAAAAATAGGCCTTAAAGAACTTCCAGGCCTTTTAATGTAATGTAGATGTAATCACCTACATTAGTGCTGTTGCAGTCTCAGAACTGTATCAGTTTAAATAATGACAGCTAAAAGCACAGAACAAAGCACCAAGACATCATTCCAGCCTGAGGTTCTGCGCATTGGACTTTAGTTGCATTTGCTAATTCAGTATACAAGTCTAATCATGGACTCGATCACCTCCGCTGACTGAGATTATAAAGACAGCTTTACTCTGCAACCTCTTCTGCCAAGAATTGGGTGCGTCAGAGGCATTCCCACATGATTTACAGGAACATGCCTTCGTGACCACATCCTCTGTGATATTCTGCAGTCAGCCAATGTGTGTTCAACAGAAAGATGATGCCTCCATCACTGGAAAAAAATGCTAAACAGAATTCCCAGCCCCAGACTTTCCCACGTAATTCTGGCTGAACTATTCCACTTTCCAATCACAGTGAAGAACATTGATTTGTTTCTGGTTAACTCCCCTTGCTTACTTCTTCAATAATGTCAAATGCTGTCCCTTAAAGCAGGCATTCCAGAATCAATTTTACAATATGTAACTAAGAGTCCATTGTTAATAAAGACAATGAAGTATGCAAGAGAATGAGCTTTGCAGAGTAGGCGTTACTGTGCTATTGTATATTTTTGGTGCTAAAGTTTCATCTTTAACAACTGCAAGTTGTTTTTAACAAGCAGCAGTAATGATAGTGTAATTGTTAATCATTCAGAATACATTTCACCAGACATCAGCCATTATTGGCACAGCACTCAGTAATATTGAGCAGCTACATCAACAGACGGTTAAAAACACAGTAAATAGACACCATGGCCGAATTAAACATTCCTACAGAAAAACTAAATACCGCTTTTTTCTCAGACACACGATAGCCTGAAATGGTGCAGATGGACTCCCATCTACACGCACATGATGACAGAAAGTCTATCATAAATTGCTGGTTCTCTAAACTAAAGCAGCAAAGAATAGCCCATCCACTGCCTGTAAAAAAGTAATAAGGTGCCCGTCCCTTTCACGGGCAGGAAGACAGTGTTGCACCTAGAATTCTGAGCTCCTTTCCTGGAGCATTCAGGTAAATAATCTTCAACTCCTACAGAAATTGTTAGTCTGTTAATTAAGGATCTGGATTCCCTTTGAGATTCATTCCCTTAGTGCCTGTGAATTTCCAGGAGCCTCAAAATAATTAAGATCAGTCCAGGATTGGCAACAACCACATTGAGCTGTTCCAAGAACGTGAATGGAGGAATTCCCAAATTCCAAGACAGCCCAGACATGCCACCCTCCTGTCCCCTCCCCCTCCCTTCCAAAATGGGGCATGCCAGGTGCCTGCAGCTCACCAGCACTATGTCAAAAAAGAGGTTGGATGAACTTCTTCCTCTTGTACTGTAAAGTAGATGTAGCCACCTACATTTCTCAGTGCTGCTTCAATGTTGATGCATCTTAACTCTCACACACACACACTCTCTCACACATGCGCACTCATTCTCCATCTCATACACATGAGCCACCTATCCCCTCCTCCCACCTCAAGCCGCACCCCCATCTCCTACCTACTAACCTCATCCCACCCCCTTGACCCGTCCGTCCTCCCTGGACTGACCTATCCACTCCCTACCTCCCCACCTACACTCACCTTTACTGGCTCCATCCCCGCCTCTTTGACCTGTCTGTTTCCTCTATCCATCTTCTATCTGCCTCCCTCTCTCTCCCTATTTATGTCAGAAACCCCTTCCCCTCCCCCATTTCTGTTGAAGGGTCTAGGCCCGAAACGTCAGCCTTCCTGCTCCTCTGATGCTGCTTGGCCTGCTGTGTTCATCCAGCTCTACACCTTGTTATCTGAGCACTCTCTCTGTCTCTCTCTCTCTCACACACACACACACACACACACACACACACACACACACACACACACTCTCTCACACACACACACACTCTCTGTCACACACACTGACTGTATCACATGCAATAACTCTGTTACACGCACACTCGTCACACGCACACATTCTCTCTCTCTCTCATACATGAACACACACACTCACATACGTGCACTTATTCTCTCTCTCTCACTTGCACACACACTAACTCTGTTACACACTCACGCATTCATTCTCTCTCACACACATACACACACTTTCTCTCTCTCTTTCACTCACACACTCTCACACACACTCACATAAATACAAAATGCTTGTAAAAATAAATATTTGAACAGCCTGTCATTTAACGTTGCTGCCACATGTAAGTTGCGAATGTATTTTCCTTAATTGTCAGTAGATTGTAACTCTTCTCCATTATTTTCTCCCCCTCTTGCAGGTATGCTGATCAGTCTCGAGACTTGGACTGTAGCCTTCTGAAGATTGCTAAATGTACGTGAGAGCAGCAAATAAAGACAGGATTTTGCATGTGAAGAATTTAGCAGTTACAGACCAGACAGCTTGAATTTGGTGGTGTAGAAATTTCAAGGAACAGTTATTCACGATTTACTTAATAGTCACATAGAAAAATGTGGATTGATTCAGAAGCATCAGCATGGCTTGCTTAATGGAAAAAATCATATGTAATTAACTTGCGGGAGATTTTTGAAGAGGTAACAGAGAGGGCTAATGCAGTGAAGGCTGTGTTGACATGGTGTACATGCACTTCCCAGAGGGTTTAATACCGGACTGCACAACAGACTTGAGGAAAGTTATAGGTCATGGAATAAAAGGGACAGGAGCAACATGGATACAAAACTGGCTGAGGGCATAGGAAGCAGAATAATAGTTAATGGGTCATTTTCAGCCTGGAAGAAGGCTTCTACAAAGAGTGCCCGATTTACAAACCTCCAAATTACAAACGTGATCTCATACAGAAATGGAATTTTGATGACTGGAGGATGGTTAGTGTTGTGCCTTTATTGACAAAAGGCTGTAAGGAGAAGTCTGGGAACTACAGACCTGTGAGTCTGACATCAGTGCTAGGTACAAAAACAGAAGTTGCTGGAAAAGCTCAGCAGGTCTGGCAGCATCTGTGAAGAAAAAATCAGAGTTAATGTATCAGGACCGGTGACCCTTCCTCAGAATAGTTCTGAGGAAGGGTCACCGGACCCAAAACATTAACTCTTATTTTTTCTTCACAGATGCTGCCAGATCTGCTGAGCTTTTCCAGCAATTTCTGTTTTTGTTCCTGATTCACAGCATCTGCAGTCCTTTTGGATTTTATCAGTGGTAGGTAAGTTGTTGGAGAGAATTCTGAGGGACAGGATTTACATGGATGTGGAAATGCAAGGACTGATTGGGGATAGACAGCATGGTTTTGTGCAAGAGAAATTGTGTCTCACTAACCTCATTGAGTTTTTTGAGGACATAACCAAAATGATTGATGAGCGCAGAGCGGTAGACCATTGAGTATAGGAGTTGGGGCGTCATTGTTGATGTTGTACAGGACATTGGTGAGGCCACTTTTGGAACACTGTGTACAGTTCATGTCACCCTATCATAGGAAGTGTATTATTAAATTGGAGACAGTTCACAAAAGATTTATCAGGATGTTGCCAGGAATGGAGGAGAGGCAAGATAAGCTGAGACTTTTTTCACTGTAGTATAGGAGGTTGAGGTTTATCTTATAGTGGTTTATAAAATCACGAGGGGCACAGGTAAGGTGAATAGCAAAGGTCTTTTCACCATGGTGGGGGGAGTTCAAAATTAGGGGGTATATTTTTAAAATGAAAGGAGAAAGATTTAAAAGGGACCTGAGGGACAACATTTCCACACAGTTCATGTGTGGAATGAACTGCCAGAGGAAGTATTAGCTGCAACATTTATAAGGCATTTGGACAGGTACATGCATAGGAAAGGTTTAGAAGGATAAGGGCCAAATGCAGGCAAATGGGACTAGTTTAATTTGACAAACTCGGTCGGCATGGACAAGTTGGACTGAAGGGTCTGTTTCTGTGCTGTATGACTCTATGACTGTATAAAGACCCAATATCTGAACACTTCCTGTCCTTACAAATGGCTACTTTATACTGTCCTGCATTGTGCTCCTACTTGTGTACAAATCAACTTGTGGGTGGACTACAGTAAGGAACCTGTTTACAATTTGGGAACTTCCTGTACAGGTAGTTCTCCTAAAATACGATTGTCGCGTTCTTGCACTGACATCACGCTGTCGAAAACTCGCTGCAGATAACAGCCCTATAAGATCACGTTATAAGGAAATCACTATAGAAAATCACTACACCTGAACAGCAGAATTTTTTTGTTATCCAAACAGCATCCACTATTCATCAATTCATGTCAACAAAACACGTATTGTAGCAGAACTACCTGTAGTAGACTTTCCCAGGAGTCAGGGATTGAGATCCTTGTTTTTCCTTCACTAAGGTCTGGACCAGTCTTCATTCTAAATAAGGCCCGAAAAGCAATCTCCCACCTGGCCTCGATTTCGAGGCTAGCAGGTTGAGGCATGGGGTGTTTTGCAGGGGGAAATTGTGTTCAAGCTTTCTGTGTTTTATCCATAAGTATCTCTGAGTCCCTTTGTGTTGCAGCTATCTGCAATTTTTTATCCTTTTTAAATAATTATCCGTTCTTTGTTCTCCCTTCCAAAATGAACAATTTCTCATTTTCGCACATTATATTCCATTTGACAACTTACTTAACTTAACTTTGTCTACTTACTTAACTTGTCAGTATCTCTTTGAAAACTGTTTGTATCCCTCTCACAACCTGCCTTTTCACCTATTTTACTGTCATCTGCAAATCTGGCGACAATGCATTTGTTTCCTTCCTCCCAGTCATTAAAAAATATTGTAAACAGTTGTGGTCCCAGTACCGATCCCTGTGGAACTCCACTGGTCTCAGGTCGCCAACCTGAAAAAAAAACCTTATCCTCACTTGCTGTTTCTTGCCCATTAGTCAAGTCTCTTTCCACTTCAATATACTATCTCCAACGCCATGGGCTCTAATCTACACTGCATGGATTCTAGTAATTTTTGTAAAAGCTGCAATATTTTAAACAAGTTCAGCTGATGGTTTCACTGTTTGTTTATTGCTAATGATCTTTTTCTAATTAATTCAAGGCAGCGTGGTAGCTCATGACTTGTAAAAGAACTCTTTCTCTGACCATGGCTTGGTATACAATCAACGCAGACATTCCAGACTACATGCAAAGGCTATCCCCAAAAAAACAAGAAAACGTGTGTTTGGCGCAAACAAAGTTTCTTTGTATGAGGAGCTCATCTGAGGCAGCAGCTGCTGAAATACACTGAAATTCAGATACATCAAAAGTTCCCACCACTGCATAAATGCAAGTGTTATACTCAACTAGCCTTGGAGGCAGTGTTTTGCCGATAATGCAGGTATGCTTTCAAATATTCTATCTTAAAGTGTTCAGGATTTAAGGTCGTCAGAACAAGTTTCTCATCCTAGACAGAGGTATGGTGGGCAGGGCTTTGAAAGAGGTCGAACTGAGGTCAAATGTACTTCTATGCTTCGACACAAAAGAAACAGCAGAGCTCTGCTTATCAAACAGCACTGGCTGATTTCTACACTGCTGGGCACATCCATTCCCAGTCAAATCACTCCCTGCCTCAAATATCCATTGTCCGGCAAGTGTTGCTACACTCTCTGCAGCAAGGGGACAGGTTAGTTCACATAGTCTGGCAGAACGCATGTGTGGGATTGTGTATCTGCTCTGCAGAGACTTGAGCGAGTAATCCAGGGCAACACTTCAGTGCTGTGCTGAGGGAGCGCTGCAAGATCAGAGCTACAGTATTCTGGATGTGACCTTAAACCAAGGTCCCATTTGACCTCTCTGATGGATAAAAGAAAAACCATGGTTCCATTTGCGGGGAGAAGGGAAAGTCTCCCTATTCCCCATTACAAAATTTATTCCACAACCAATATTACTACAGCACAGACATTCTGGTCATGATCTCATTGCTATTTATGGGACACTGCTTTATGCATGTTGGCTGCCACGTTTCCCACAGGCAACTGTGACTATATTCCAAATATTGCTTGGCTACAAAGTATTTTGGCATACCCTAAGATCACATGAGACTCTATATAAATGCAAGTCTTTCTTTCTTTCTTTTTTCCTTCCTTCCTGCATAAAGTATAAGCTAGAAGCCCTGTTTCTGGTGTCAATAATTATGGAAATGTCGAACATATTATCAGGGTTTAATTTACATTCTTATGTATAATCTTTATATATTTTGCAAAGAATTGTAATCAATATCTTCTCTGAACCCACTCTTCTCCAATGTATACAATCCCAGGTTCCTCATACCCTCCTTGTAACTCAGTGTTTTTCAAGTTAGGAATCAGTTTAGTTGACATTTTCTATATGACTGGATGTTCCTGACGTAATATAGTTTCCATATTTGTGCATGGCACTCCAGGCATATCCGAATCGGTGATTTCTATCACCATTTGTAATATATACTGCATCCCACTGGCAATACAACCCAAGACCTGATTAGATTTCCTTACTGTTCCCACTCATTACAACGTTGGTTTTAGATTGTACACTAGAACTTTCAACCTATTTCTTTCTATTCAGTGGTTACATATCTGCCCTATCAAGCAGGAACCAATTACAATAGTATACCAAAGATTTTCAAGACGACCATGAAAGAAAGAAGATTTTCTTTTTTACCTTTAAGGGCCAGTAACTGACACAACAGCTTTCTTTTTGATTGTTGTCTCACATCTGTGACCAGCCTGTGTAGATTTCTTGCGACATAGTTATATTGAAATTCAAGAAACAAATGACATCACCTCTGGCACGTGTAAGGTCTTTTTGGCACATTACATAGTGCTGTGCTGGCTGCAACTCAAGCTCAGCATTTGACCTTAGTGTTAGCGCCTGCAATAATTCAGACAAACTGGCCTAAATCAGCAACGTTGTACATCTCTAATTACTAACAACAATAAATAAATTATAGCAATCTTATGGTCTTGATTCTGGCTATTAACCGCTTCCATCACCATGTAAGTGACAAATGCTTCTCACTATCATTTTACACCTTATGTTTTCAACTCCGTTCACTTTCCCACTCCTGTTCATGAAGCTATGCTTTCCTAAGTGCAACAACACCACAAGTTCTGAATTTTCAAGGTCATCTTTCACTAGAGGACATCAGTGAACATGAAAACTGACTTCAGATGATGAGACAATACATCAAAAATACTAAACTTTATCTAGGAGAAAACAGAGTTAATATTTCGGATCCGGTGACCATTCCTCAGAACTGATGTTGGCTGGGAAAACGTCAGTTTATATGCAGCAAATAGGGAGGTGGGTGGGGTAGGGAGTAAACGATAGGATCGAGCCCAAAGAGAGAAAAAAACAGTTGGACAGACAAAGGAGTTGCTAACGATCAGACTGAGAGGGTGGGTAGTTGTTAATGGGGACTGTTAGTTACTATTAACAATGCTGGTGTGATGGCAGGCTATGCGGTAACAAGGCCTGGTGTATGGGGTGGGGGGCTGGGACATGGGAGAGTTTAGGCCCCAAAATTATTGAACTCAATATTGAGTCCGGAGGGCTGTAGGGTCCCCAAGCGGAAAATGAGGTGTTGTTCCTCCAGCTTCCGTTGGGCTTCACGGGAACACTGTAGCAAGCCAGAGACAGAGATGTTGGCCAGGGAGCAGGGTGGTGCATTGAAGTGGCAGGCAACAGGTAGTTTCGGGTCTTTTTGGCGAACAGAACATAGATGTTCTGCAAAGCGGTCACCAAGTCTACGCTTCGTTTCCCCAGTGTAGAGGAGACCACATTGTGAGCAGCGAATGCAGTAGACTAGATTCTTGGAAGTGCAAGTGAAGTGTTGCTTCACCTGGAAGGTATGTTTGGGCCCTTGGATTCTGGGGAGAGGGAAGGTAAATGTGCAGGTGTTGTACCTTTGCTGGTCACAGGGGAAGGTGCTGTAGGCCTGTGGGGAGGTGTTGGGGGTGATGGAAGTGTGGGCCAGGGTGTCCCGGAGGGAACGGTCCCTGCGGAAGGCGGACAAGGGAGGGGAGGGGAATATGTGTCTGGTGGTGGCATCTTGCTGGAGGTGGCGGAAATGGCATCTGATGATCTTCTGGATGTGGATGCTGGTGGGATGGTAGGTGAGGATGAGGGGAACCCTATCGCTGTTGCGGGAGGGAAGAGAAGGGGTGAGGGCGGAAGTGCGGGAGATGGGTCGGACCTGGTTAAGGCCCTGTTGACAATGGAGCTGGGGAATCCTCGGTTGAGGAAGAAGGTGGACATTTCGGAGGCTCCCTTATTGAAGTTGGCCTCATCTGAACATATGCGACGGAAACAGAGGAACTGAGAGAATGGGATGGAGTCTTTCCAGGAAGTGGGGTGTGAGGATGTATAATCCAGGTAGCTGTGGGAGTCAGTGGGTTTGTAATGGATATTAGTGGCCAGTCTATCCCCAGAAATAGAAACAGAAATATCGAGGAAGGGAAGGGAGGAGTTAGAGATAGACCAGGTGAAAGTGAGGGCAGGGTGGAAATTGGAGGCGAAACTACTGAAGTTTTCCAATTCCAGACGAGAGAGGGAAGCAGCACCGATGATATCATCGATGTATCGGAGAAAGAGTTGCGGGTGGAGGCCGGAATAGGACTGGAACAAGGACTGTTCCACGTACCCCACGAAGAGACAGGCATAACTAGGGCCCATGCAGGTACCCATGGCAACCCCTCTTACCTGAAGAAAATGAGAGGAGTTGAAAGAGAAGTTGTTGAGGGTGAGGACAAGCTCGGCCAAGTGGAGAAGGGTGGTGGTGGGTGGGGATGGTTCAGGTCTTTGCTCTAGGAAGAAGCGGAGAGCCCTAAGACCCTCCTGGTGGGAATGGATGTGTAAAGGGATTGCACATCCATGGTAAAGAGGAGGTGGCTGGAGCCGGTAAACTGGAAGCTTTGAAACTGGCGTAAGGCGTCAGATGAATCATGGATGTATGTGGGTAGGGACTGAACCAGGGGGGAGAAGACTGAGTCAAGGTAGGAAGAGATGAGTTCTGTGGGACATGAGCAGGCTGAAACAATGGGTCTACCCGGACAGTCCTGTTTGTGGATTTTTGGCAGGAGGTAGAAATGAGCTGTGCGGGGTTGGGAGACTATTAGCTTGGAAGCGGATGGGGGGAGATCACCAGATGAAATGAGATCCGTAACCATAGTGGATACAATGGCCTGATGTGCCATGGTGGGGTCATGGTCCAGGGGAAGGTAGGAGGAGGTATCTGAGAGCTGGCGCTCAGCCTCTGCAAGGTAGACAGCACCACCCTTATCGGCAGGCTTGATGACAAAGTCAGGGTTAGATCTGAGTGCACGGAGTGCAGGCAGTTCGGAGGGAGATGGGTTGGATTTGTTGAGAGGGGCAGTGAAATTGAGGCGACTAATGTCATGTCGACAGTTCTCAATGAAAAGATCGAGTGCAGTTAAAAGGCCGGAGGGAGGGGTCCAGGTGGAGGGATAGTGTTGGAGTTGGGCGAAGGGGTCTGTGGGACGGGGAGAGGACTCTTGTCCAAAGAAATGAGCACGGAGGCGAAGACGGCGGAAGAACAGTTCGGCGTCATGTTGTGCCCGAAATTCGTTAAGGTGGGGATGTAGAGGGATAAAGCTGAGGTCTTTGCTGAGTACAGAGCGTTCAGCATCGGCGAGCGGAAGGTTAGGAGGGATGGTGAATACCTGACAGGAGGTGGGAGGGTTGGGGGAGGGGATAGAGTCAGATGGAAGGGGAGGAGAGGTAGGTTCCAGAAGGCCATGGGTATTTTTGAGTTGTTGAAGGTGGTTTTTTGAGGTGGTTGTCCCAGCCACCATCAGTTCTGAGGAAGGGTCACCGGACCTGAAACGTTAACTCGGTTTTCTCCTTCACAGATGCTGCCAGACCTGCTGAGCTTTTCCAGCAACTTTGTTTTTGTTCTTGACTTACAGCATCTGCAGTTCTTTTGGTTTTTAAACTTTATCTATATCACAGAAAGCTCTGCAAATACAAAAGACTCAGTGACATCTAAATTCAAACGGTACATGTATTTGCCTCAGTGAGCTAGCTAGACTCTAGCAAAGATGGCTTTTATTCTCAGATGTCTGTGTGTATATGGAGCAATAGGAATCAATAGTTTTAGGGAAATAAACCAGAATGACAGCCATATCGTAAGACTGGTACCACTGAATTTTCACAATGACTCAAAATAAGTGGTTTCTCTTCCTTAGTGGCTTTGTTTGCGTGTTTGGAAATTTTGATACATTCTTTGCTGTTTTCACTTACAAAGTCATGCATGTGGTGAGATGACATTCCATCGTGTTTTCACATGACTTGAACACAAATTTTTAAGAATTGAATAAACCATGAAGAAGGTCTTCAGCAATGGGGAACGGAATGTATCCTATTTCAAGCACCCTGTGTCAGTGTACAATCCTCCTGATTAGATACAGCTTAGTTAAATGCAGTGTTTGGCAGCCTTTAATTTAGCCTCAATTCCAACCTCAAAAAGAAACTATATATTACATAAGCATTCCAGTTTTCCCCATTTCTCACACCAGCCGGTTTGTGACTGTTCAGAATGGCATCTTGTGACACATTGGGGTCAGTTCAATGCAGTAGATCCATTAAAACTGCCTTAAAGTATATGAATAGGGCCCTTATTGACATTTAGCAAATCACTTTTGCCTGGATGAAAATCCCGTTTCCATAGCAGAAATGTCTTCAGAGTGCCCAGTCTCTTAACAAATTGTTCTCCATGTTTCAAGACTATTGTAATGTCATTCCAACATCTCTTTTTTTAAAGTATTGGGCCTGTCACTCTTGGGAAAAGGAAACCAGCCATTCTCAAATTTCTTTGAAGGATTCCTTTCCAGGTGAATGAGATGTCACAGTCCCAATTTAAATTATAATATTATATAATACCCAGAATATGAAAGTGCTGCATATCAAGAGTATTTCAATCATGCTTTTAAGAGAGCGGAACGCAGGCAGAATAGAAATGGGGACACAGGAGAGCACGGAGCCAACAGAAGCATATGGTATGGGGAGGGGAGAGCCAGAGCACAGAGGGAATAGCACTTATCTCCAGCCACTGGTCTATTTATTACTCTTAACTATGGCATAATGGACCATCATGTACATTGCTGCTGCCTGTGAGGCCAGCCCTGTATAGCAGACTGTCCAAAAACTCTATAGAAAGGATAGCTCTGAACCACTGGTGTAAAACCTCAGGATATTATAAATTAGCCAACGCAGTGAGAATCTGACAGGACGAGACCAGCCATTTCAGTAAACTAGGATGGGGAAAACAGACCAAGGACTCCAAGTTAAAACTGCGCCATTGCCTCATTTTGCAATTATGACATAAACTCTCCGATCTCTGCAGTGTCCCTCAAGGTCATTCTATAACCACAGTGTCTGACTTTTACTGCAATCCCAACGCACCTCAATTATGGGAACTGTATATATTATTTCTAAAAATTTGCTATATTAATGTGCAGCATGAAAATCTGACAGATCTGACAATAAAAGACACAAGCTTCATATATTACCATAATATGGCTTGTCGGTCATTTATTCAGATGTAGATTCTTCATTCCCTAAGGATAGATTATAAGTGTGAGAGTGAGAGAAGGAAGAAGAACCACAACAATTGTTCCAGAGACAAGGAGAATGTGTCTCCATGTTAAAGGCTAGTGACAAGGTGCCAGGACCAGGTTTGCAAGCCCGTGACTAGAGAGGTGAACACTGAATAGCTCTAATGGAAGATTCCCCCAGCAAGACACTGGCAAGATATCTCAATGTACCTGGCACACATTCTATTCAGCAGGCATGTGGGCTTTCCAACTCCAGCAAAAAACTGGCAGGAAGTAAAATAACTGATAATAAGCCAGTTCACTATCTAACTTGGCCATCTACCATCAGCCAGTCAGCAGCGAAACGTCTGCTCTTCAAAATATCCCCTGGCAGCAGGAACATGTCACATTTCCTTCCTGAAGCCTCCCACTGCTGTTTCACCAACCATCCCGCCATTCAGCCTAGATCCCAAGGACATGTGAACTCCCAGCCAACACTTGAGTTCAATGGGCTTTCAGCCAAATTAGGAGCAGGAATAGACCATTCAGAAACTCAAGCCCACTCCACCATTTGATAAGCTCATGGCTATCATTTTCTACATGTCCTGCCATTATCTCATTAATAATAGACTCTGATATTTTCCCTATAATGATTGTTAAGTGAACTGACCTAATTGACCAGCTTCCTATTCCCTCCTTACTTGTACAGAGATGTCACAGTTACAATTTTCTATTCAACTGGGATCTTTCTAAAATCTATGGAAGTTTGAAAGATCATAGACAACGCATCTACTCTCCCTGCTTCCTCTCCTTTTAGGACTCTTAGGTTAAAGTTAATCAGGCTTGGATGACCTGCTCATCTTCAGTTCTAATGTTCTTCCAAATACATTGTCATTAGTGATTGTTTTAATTGCTCCCTTCCTTGTAGCTTTTGATTTTCAAGTATTCTTAAGACAGTTGTGTCTTTTACAGTGAACACAGGCAGAGGACAGCTGCTCAATACATCCACCATTTCGTTCTTTCCCATTATCAATTCCCCAGTCTCACCTGTTAAGGGAACAAGATCCACTTCAATTATTGCTTTTGTTTTTAAACGCTTATTGAAACTCCTGCTATTTATTTTTATATTTCTAGCTCTCTTTCTCTCGGACAGTAATTTCTTCCCTCTCTCCTTAGTCATTCTTCGCTGTTTTATAAAATCTATCCAATCTTCTGACTCATGCTAACGTTCACAGTATTGGATTATTTTCCTTTTAGTTTGATAATATGCTTCGTGGGTTTAGTTTGCCATGGATGATGCTACTTTCTCATTGAATTTGTCTTTCTTACCAGAATACGTTTGCTAAGGGTAATGACATTTCCCTGCAAATGTCTGCTACTGCTCCTCTACTCTCCTACCTTTAAAATCTTTTCCAAGTTTACTTTAGCCAACTCTGACAATGTACACTCGTAATCATGTTTACTTAAGTTGAAGACATAAATCTTAGAACCACACTTCTCAATCTTAAACTTAAAATGAAATTCCATCATATTATGATGATTGCACATTTACAATGAGATAGTTAATTAATCTAGTCAGGCCGAAAAAAAGCCTGCTCCCAGCTCGAATACAGTTGCTATAAAATATTGTCCTAAACAGACTCCATAAACTCATTGTCCAGGCTACCTCCCATTCTGACTCGCCCAATGTATAAGAAGATTAAAATCTCCCATGGTTATTGAAGTACCTTTCTTCTAAGCCCCTGTTATTTCATTTAAATACTTTGTTCTTTGGTGTAACTATTGTCAGGGAGCCCAAAAAATGTTTCTACAAAATGAGATCTTCTCTTTGCTACTTCTTACCTCTATCTAATCCAATAGTACATCTTGTTCTTCTGAATCAAGCTCATGTCTCACTACAGTACTACTCTCATCCTTAATTAATAGAATTACCCCGTCACCATCTCTTAGCTTTCCGTTTTTTTAAAGTATCAAATATCTCTGAACCTTTAAGTTCCAGTTTTGGCACTTTGCAACCACATCTCTGAAATAGCTAGCAGGCCATACAGATGTTGATTTCTGTTGTCCTATTAATTTGTCCATTTTGTTATGAATGCTGTGTGCACTCAGATACGAAGCCTTTAATACTCTACTTTTATAATTCTTAAGTTTGTACACGTTATCTCTTCCTGCCATCTTCTGGTTGTCATTACCCATATTGTTCCTTTGCCTTGTCCTTTCTCTTTAATTTACCACTTTTGCCCCTCAAGAGGTTTTCCTCACCGTCTCAAGTTAGTTTAAATCCCTCTCCACCATCTAATTGTACAACTCTCAAAAACATTGGCCCCAGCACAGTTCAGTCGTGGTTCACGTTCCCCGACACTGTGCCAATGCCCAAAGAATCAAAACACATTTCCCCCATACCCCGTTGAGACCTGTATTTAACTCTAACTTTAGTTACTCTACAATTCCCTCATGATTCATGTTGCAATCTAAAGATAATTACCTCTGCAATTCTGCTTTTTAAAGTTGGAAATTGCAAGGATAGAAATGTTCCTGTCTGGGTGATGATGGAGTTCAATTACCTTTATTGTTTAAGCAAAGACTGCTGACGTTAACATATAGATTGGTGCAGTTTAACTTCACATGAAAATACATAATTCTAAGATAGTGTCCAACAGGGGACGAAAAGACCTTACTGCTGAAAGCAATGGGTTAAGGATACTGTGCATGCTTAAAGGTAGGCAAACAGTAATAATGTTATTTTAAATATTGACCACCAGCAGGTAAGGGAATGTTTTGGTCTTGGGGTCACCTCATCCATGATCTGTGGTGGGACTGCAGATAATTCATATGGTTTCTGTCTCTCCGATATATCTGTCTGGAAACTGGCTCTGGTTCAATGCTATGACCGACCAATATTCTTTCCCCTACAAGGGCAGGTTGACAGTCAGGGGCAAGAGTTTTGATTCATTGCAGACACTGATAGATGGATTTCCTTAACCTATAATCAGCTAATGGAAGCTTTCAAACAATTTCCATACCAACTCTTACACAAATCAAGGTTTAACAAGTCAATGGCTCCACACCATGCAACCTAAACAATCTTTTTGACAGCTCGACATTATATGGCTTTACCATAAAATCAATTAAAATGCACAGAAAGCAAAAATGACAGATAGGGGGAAGACATCAAAAGAGAGGTGGGGTGACAGTGCCTGCATAGGATGAAATGGAGTTCAAAAGGCATATGTAATCTTATCATCATTGTGACCCACTGCACTAAATGGAAAAGATCAGAAAGAAAACAAGATGAGGAAGCCCATTTGGCTCAAGATGAAACAGTTCTTTAAAAATTAATAGTACAAAGTGACTTGTGACAGCAAGTAACATGATCCTGTCAAATCTAGACTATTCACCTTGTACAGTTAAAAATCTTGCATCCAATACACACCTTCATTGGCTTGGGAATATGTGCAGCATAGAGTCAAACAAATACAGCATATATCATAATTGATTGGCTAAATGCTAGGTATTTATTACATCAATTGTGTTGATTTACACAATGACAGATAAGTAAAATAAAAGGTATAAATCCGAAAATGCAAGGGTAATAAAAGCTACCAATCAGAAAACACCAACCTACACAAAGCCAGCAATCGAACTGCTAATCATTTTCAAAGCCACCAATCAGGAATCAACAACGACCACAAAATGATCCAATCAATGCTTTTTTCAAACAATCTTTTCAAACTGCTTTCATCTGCAGCTTTCCTTCTATTGTCAGGGTCATTGCATGAAGCTAAAAATAATATCCGTGATTTAAAAAATCTCAAAAACCCAAATCTAAACTAAAATGTCCATTTGTTACAAAGGAACATCCCTCAGTATCAGTAAGCTGAGTACAATTTGTACTTAATGGTGACTCATGTCAAATACAGTTTTAGTAACTCAAGTAAAATTTGGCCTTCTCACATTAGATTATTAGGAGAGATGCAATTTTTCAGTCAAATACACTTCACTTTGAAAATCCACTCCTGGTTTACTCTTTAAATGGGATCTGAGCATTGCCAGGAAGCCTGCCACTTGTTGTCCATCCTGAATTGACCTTGAGAAGGTGGCCTTCTTGAACTGCTGTAGACAGCTGCAATGCTTTTCGGAAGAGAGTTCCAAGATTTTGATGGAAAGGTGTAGTGACAAGTCAGGATGGTCTTTGGCCTGAGGGGAACTTGTAGGAGGTGATCATCCTATTCATTTGTTGCCCTTGCCCTTCTAGCTAATAGAGATTGTAAGTTTGAAAAGTGCCATCAAAGGAACCTTGGCTACAGTGCATCTAGTAGATAGTACACATTGCTGCCAACATGCACAAGGAGCGGAAGAACAAAGAACAGTACAGCACAGGAACAGGCCCTTTGACCCACCATGGGCCGACACATGGTGCCTTACTAAACAAAACATCTTTTGCCTCTCTGCAGTCTGTATCTCTCCATTCCCTGCTTATTCATATATCTGTTAAGATGTCTCTTAAACATTGCTATTGCATTCACCTCTATCTCCTCTTCTGGCTGTGCATTCTAGGCACATACCACCTTCTCTGTTAAAAAAAAATTTGCCTCTCACATTTCCTTTAAACTTACCCCCTTTTACTTTAAACCTATGTCCCCGTGTAATTGAAATTGCTACACTTGGAAAAAGACTCCAACTATCCATGCTCTCAAATTTGTAAGCTTCTATCAGGTTGCCCCTCATCCTTTGTCGGTCAAGTGAAAACAAACTAAGTTTGTCCATTCTCTCCTCACAGCTAATACCCTCCAAACCAGACAATATCCTGGCAAACTGTTTCAGTACCCTCTCCAAAGTCTCCACATCCTTCTGGTGGTGTGGCGACCAAAACCAATGTTCCAAGTGTGGCCTAATGAAAGCTCTGTGCACGTGCAACACGACTTGCCAAATTTAATGTTCCATGCCCTGACTAATGAAGCCAAATATGCTGTATACCTTCTTGACCACATGACCCACTTGTGAAGTGAATAAGGAAGTGCGTATTTAAGGTGGTAGATGGGATGCCAGTCAACCAGGCTGCTGTGACATGCTTTAGGCACAAGGAATCAAGGAGACAATATGGGTTGTGTTGCAAAGATGCACAGGAATTTAAAACACACCCACACTGCAGGGCAAATGATAAAGATGGCAGCCATCTAGCGCCTTGCTGAGATTCACTTTAATACTTAGCGTGAAAGCCAACCCTGCTGCTGTTGCTTAAATGTCAATTTATATGCCTACTTTTGTGGTATTTATAGAGCTTCCTGCTCGTTAGTTGTTTAGTTGCCTACAACCATTCATGTCTGGGTGTGGCAAGATTGCAGAGTTTCAATTTGATCATTGGTTGTGTGATCACTCAGCACTGTCTATTACTTTTTCAGTTGTGTTCAGGTGCGTTCAGTTCTGTTTCAGTTGTGCACTATCCTGTGTCGCAGCCTCACTTGAATTTTTTTTAGATTTGCCTGGTGTTTCCCTGACGTACTCGCCTACATTCCTCATTGAATGACAGCTTATAATAATGGTAGTCTGAGGATTACAGTGGACCCCCATGAGGCTACACATTGTGGTTGAATTGAATTCTGCAACTGCTGATGGCTTACAACACCCCATTGCTAGATTTTGTTCTGAATCTATGTCATTTAGTATTGATGATAGTACCATAAAACATAATGGATCGTTTCCTCAGTGTCAAGACAGAACTTCATCTCCACAATTAACATACAATCACCCAGACCATGTCATGTTACACCTCACAGTCAATATATCAGTATATTTTTATGAGACATGTTCATGATATTGTCAGTGTACCACAGCATGCAACCTGGGGTATAAAGGTCTTATACTCCATCTTACACTGAATCCCTTGAAGCATGCTCCTCAAATGCTTTCTGTTGTAATGTAAATGTTTGTTTATAATACTGACTCTACAATTCCCTCAACAATTACTGTTGAATTCTTCAACATCACAACATCTACACCAAGTTTCTAATGTTACACGAGATAAGATAAACGTTGCTGCATCAGTAAAAATACACTGTTAGAGGCAAAACCATATCAAACTGTGTTTCCCTCTTCACAGTTGCAATGATGGCTTGTTGAGTATTCCCAGCATTTTCTGCTTTTATTTCACACTTCCACCAACTGCACTATTTTCTTTTGTAATAATGTTTACCTTAATTGCTTTCATTTCATTTACAATGAAATTCTTGTATAAATAATTGAATCAGCCATGGTACAAAAATATGCTGATTCTAATTTTTATCCAGTGTTTATAAAGATTCCAATCCTGTGTAATTCTAGTTCAAACAGGAAGTTTCCTGGGAAAAAACATTTACACATTTATCAGCATTCAATTGTGGTTAAAATTAACTTTTAAAGAAATATAATACATCATGAGGAACAGTGGCATGTAAATTATTCCTTATAGGTTTTAGAACAGTATCCCTTTTGGGTTATAAAGTATTCCACTCTTAGTATTCCTCATTATGTTACCACAAAAGCAATTAAAATCACATTTTTAATGAAACACGTTTCCTTTTGATTTAATTCTTGTTTTTTTTTGCTCCCTTGTGCCTTCTAATAATCTAAAATGTCACTTTCAACATTGCTATCAACCATTCATTTGTAGAATTTTAATGCAAAATCCTACTGATGGACAAAGAAAAAGCCACACTGCAAATGAATCAATAACTTCTGTAACATGAAACAGCTCAGACAAGTTAATGCAAGTGACTGGACTGTGTGTACTGAATGTCCTTCAACTGGGCTGATGTCGACAATTATTATTTCATCAAAGTTACGACCAATGTTTCTCTGTTTTACAGATATTGTGTTATTAAACAGCTTCAGTGACCAAGATCAAGCAGCAATAAAGAATATAATCTGTCCTAGAAATAGAAGGCTGTTCATTCAACAAAGTCCAACACATTTTGATATTTTTAAATTGCAGTAATGTGTCTTCTCACTCAATCCCTTTTCTTTTCAGAAATAAATCTAAATAATCTGTTGAACCAAATTATACTTTTCCTTCAGTGACCCACTCATGAATCTATTAGCCTTCAAATAATCAAATTCTTGATTCTAAATTTGTCATTGCAAACAAATTACTTGTACCATCTTTGTCAGTTGCCATCAAATCTTCAATCAGGTAATGAGGAAACAGTACAGGGAGCAAATTGATAACCACAGTGACAGTAGTAAATGGATGGCTTTATCTCCTTCATCATCATTACATCATTTCAAACAATCAATGTAGAATATTGTTCACGTTTTGAGTCTAGTATCCTTCATCAAAAGCAGAGTCAGATCAAACTCTAAATTTCAACTCTATTTCTCTCTCCACAGATGCTGCCAGAACTGCTGAGTTTCTCCAGCACTCTGTGGTAGAATTCTACCATAATTTGTTTTCATTTAATACAGCACATTCCTGTATCTAAATTTGCATAATAAAACTGAAAACAAAATCTTGCAAATGGACATTTTGATCCAAATATCTGCAGAGTTTTGGAGATAAATATAACTCAAAGTAATTTAAAATACTGAGTATATATTTTTTTCCCTCATTTATCAAACTTCAATATTTTCTATGGGCACTGACTTCACTCTAGCAGAATTAAAACCACTGTGACATTGTGAAGAATGTTTACTTAAATACAAGCTTATAGCAATGATAAAGCTATGTACCCCACTATTGATTTAACTTACTACTGTCACAATTTGCATCCTTGATGAGCTATGAATGTTTTAATTTGATTCTGTCTAAAGCCCAATGTCCACTCTCATTAAATCACTTGTGCAGTTTAGAGTCATGCCTGGAAAGTTGAAGTTCCATAGGCATCTCTCAGTTTTTTTGGCAGCGGACACATATATTAGTGGCAGAACACATATTGCCAAGCCAAAGCAACACTTTATTTAACCTGGTCTCTTGAAACTTTCTAGGAACTGATAAAGAAAGCTCAGAAGCCCCTGCTTTCTCATGTGATACAAACCAACCTATTAGCTGAGCAAATATCTCAAAAAAGAGCAAGTAAACATCTCAGTTTGACCATGTTCACATGCATTGATCACTTTGGCTCGAAGCATCATCTTACAAGATGGAAAACTGCCACATGCAAGAGATATCTGCTTATTAACATATCTGCCCGAGCTTTCAAAGAAATTGTTTGGCATTTTATACTTAGTTATTAAAATGATCCATCTGTAGTTTAATTAATATCATATGCTATGTTATCTCTTTTTATTTATAATATACAACATCTGCAGAATCTATTGCAGCACTTTAGAGATGACATAAAGGGGAGAAATAAGCAGCAAATATTGTGGTTCTGTTATTCAAACTCTTTCCTGTTCAAAAAATAAAATTTCTGTTTGCTTGAAAATGTTTGTTCAAGTGCCTTTGCAATGCCACTCTGGAAAATAAGCAGCAGGTAAATAAATAGATTACGCACTGAAGATCTAATAGTTTAATGAATAAATAAGTTGCTTATTTGCCAGGCAGCATGACTTCAACCACAGCACTTACGAGCTATCCTCATTGGTGTTATACAACAGGTCACATCTTTTTCCTGAAAGCCAATGTTAGTGCTTCAGGACAGACCTGGCATTCTGCAAGCTGTCACTTTGCACAGTGTGACCATTTTTATATTTAAACCTTTACTTAGTTTAGCCACACTAAGAAATAGTAAGGTCATACCAGATTGCTATGTTATTCACCCTGACAAATGACTGAATGCAGACACAAAGCTGCGATGGATTCCGGAGTGTCATCCCAATAATGCAGGTAGCCTATAGGTCTCCTCCCAGCTGAGGATATGTGTCACTGAGCAATGGCAAATATGCAAACTGTTTCTGATGTCTGGTGAGTAGGGAGATGCCAATCAGAGGGCAGCAGTCACTGTGAGCTGCAGCACTGTATCAGAGGTGGCAGGAGCTGTTGGCACAAACAAGTGGCAGGCATTGGTCTCAGGGTGGGGCCGATCGGAGGGTGTGGGACTGTCAGCCATACACCCCGCCCCCCCCCCCACTGTCCATCCACACACCTGATCATCCCCGGGTCAGGGCAGATTGAGGCCCTCCCTGCCAACAAAATGGCAGGCAGGCTGCTCTGCTGTGTTGGTTGGAATGTTTGGCAGCATTCTCAGCTAGCAGAAATAGGGTTCATTGCAGTGGTGGCATGGAGAAGTCTGAGTAGTCATTATTTTAACACATAAAAGGTCTCAACAGATGACGGAACAGGAAGGATGTCCCGGTGCCCAGAAGTAATCCCTGGGGTAGGGGGAGGGTTACTGATGCCAACCACCTGATTACCTCTTGCCAACTTTCCTACTGCTTTTCAGCAGTGGAAGATTCTACCCAATTATTTTGATGTTCCTGGTGCTCAGCTGGAGGAAGAGGTTATAAACCATCCATGGTTTGATGCCAGACAGTCAGTTCAAGAGAACTGAGCTGCTCATGGAACTCAGAGGAATGATGGAGTCTGGGTGCTGTCTGTATTATCAGGGTGGCTGGTCACATGACTGCTGATATGTGTCTCAGAAACATTAAACAGATGACGGCAAGTAAGGACCATGGGTAAATGGTTTGGAAGACTCGGGGAAAAAGTAGACATAGTGATTTTGACAAAGGAGCCCTCCAATTTCATCTAATATTTATTCTTGAACCAGCACAACCATGTCATATTAACTGGTCATTTCCACATCTTTCATGTGTGAGTCTTCATCGTGCACAAATTAGCTTCTGTGTTTTCTCAAAAAACAATGGAAACTACATTAAGAGGTAATTCATTGGCTGTGAAGCACTTTGGGATGTTCCAAAGAAGCCATCAAGCCAATTGTGCCAGCTTTTTGAAAAAAATATAATCTATTTGTCCTCTTCCCTGGCTCTTTCATCATGGTCCAACAATTGTTTCCTTTTCAAATGTACATTCAATTCTTTTTTGAAAGCACCTATTGCTTCCACAACTCAGGAAGTACATTCCAGATTATAGAGTCATTCATCACGGAAACAGCCCTTTCGGTCCAACCAGTCCACGCCGACCATGTTCCCAAACTAAACTAGTCCCACCTCCCTGCGTTTGGCCCATATCCCTCCAAACATTTCTTATTCATGTACTTATCCAAATGTCTTTTAAACATTGTAACTGTACCCGCATCCACCACTTCCTCTGGAAGTTCATTCCACACACAAACCACTCTCTGGAGATTTGAGTATATCACTTTAAAAATATACCCCCTAGTTTGTAAGAAAACATCTCATCTATCCTCTGGTTCTTTGGCAATTTTCTTAAATTTCTATCCACCCACTACTGACAGTCTTGCAATTGAAAATTGATTCTCCTTAAATTTTCATAATTTTGAACACCTTGGTTACATTTCCCCTCAACCCCTTCTGCTCTATGCCCTTCCACATAACTGAAGTCCCTCATCCCAGACATCATTCTGGCAAACACTGCATATATCTGTATAAAAGTTAATCTCATGTAAAAGTCGCCCCAAGGTTTCTGGCTGAAAATGTTGTAACTTTTCATTTGTATCCTGAGATAGTCAACCTTGAATTTTCCGAGATCAAAGCCCACAGCTGCTCCACTCTCTTCCCTTCCCGTTGAGCCCAGGACCACCTCACACACTTACTAAAATAAAGCAGCAGGTTGGAGACACTGTCTAGGAAAGCCCTGGTGCCGATCTCCTTGTCCACAGGGAGCTATTTGCTTTGAGGCTCCTTCAGCATTGCCATCACGGACACCCTCAATGACAGTACTTCCAAGGAAACGAACTATTACCAAATGATTTTTCTGCACGAGGGTTCACGACTAAACAGCACAAGCTGTCTGACTGCAGCAGACTGGATTCTGCCAGGTTACACCCATCTGTGTCAAGGCAACAGGCCAAGGGCAGCTGGCCAGATAGACTCTACTAGATAGACCAGCCAATCCATGAACAGGCCCCAAATCAAGCACACAAATAAAACCCTCAAACATATTACTTGTATAAAAGTCAACCGCTTAATGTTTTCTTAAATCCCAAATGTTTGACAGGTATATATATATAGCATATAATTGCCACATGTTATTTAAATTTTGTTAGAATAAATAATCATTTTTTTTCTGAACAGGAATCAAATTACTAAAATGTATAAGAATTAACTTTAGATTTTTGCTACTTGCTGGAAGTCAAACTTCATCCAACTGCTATGCATCACCACAAGGACATAACACTTTACCAGAAATAATTAAGGAGGCAGAGCCTATCACATTCAAAAGAGAATCAGTGTATTCAAAGAAGGCTATGAACTGTACAATGAGAAGTGAGAGGTGGCTCTATTTAACAACTAGCATCTCCGTAGTCCAACTGGCTCAAAGATATCCTTCTGCACTGTGTGACTCTATAAACAATAAGTCCAAGAATGGCAGTAAAATGTCTTTGGTATTGCACCGGTGGTGCTCAATCCTTTGCTTGTCAGTTGGAGCAACTCCAAAGCAGTTTACATATGTTATACAGGGTTCCAGAATTCCTGCCTCCATTCCCTATATCCTCAAGCTTTGCTGGTGTGGGAAGCAAGTCTAGCACTTCTACTTCCATTGCAAGGGTCAGAGATCTCCCACTCCCAAGAATGTTTGTGGAGTGGGCCAACATTTCTGGGGTTCTTAGTCCTGAACCATAGCCTGGATTTGGGAATCTTTTGAATGGCAAGTTCAAACAATTTTACGCATGGCCCTGTACCTGCTCTATTCAACAATTCAATGTCAATTCATACCCCTCACCTACCCCAAGCATTTTGAGGTTACAGTATGAGCCCAGGCCAATAAAAGCATGAGTTTAATATTGGGTTTGCTCGTCTTTGCTTGCATTATATCAAGTGATTACGATAAGTTCCTTTTTTGTGATTTCTGCTGGCAATGTTTGACTGAATGGAGATGTGAAACTCTTGAAGACCCTCTTAGTGGTAATGTAGTTGTTGATTGACAATTTTAAAGGACTGTAAAAACAGCATGGATTTTTATCCAAAAGGAGGTTTGTGCATGAACAATTTTACTCCTCACTTTCATCAATTCTGTTGTTATTGGCTTGGATATGAACATAATACACACTGAGTGAATGGGCAGTGGAAGGTCTTGAGTTGGTATTCAGTTAACATAGACCACATTAGGGCTATGGGAGGTAGTTGGGAGGCATACTTGGCATAAGTTGGCTTGGAATGTTTAAGGTGCCACAAGATGAGAGTGCAATGAGGGAGGTGATGGCCTAGTGATATTATCACTGGACCGTTAATCAGAGATCTAGGCAGTGTTCCGAGGACTCAGGTTCAAATCCCACCACAATAAAATGGTGGAATTGGAATTCAATGAAAATCTGGAATTAAGAATCTAAATGATGACCATGCGTCCATTGCTGATTGTTGGAAAATCCCATCTAGTTCACTAATGCTCTTTAGGGAAGGAAACTGCCATCCGTACCTGATCTGGACTACATGTGACTCCAGACCCACAGCAATGTTGTTGACTCCCCCTCCCCCCCGCACTGGGCAATTAGGAATAGACAATCGATGTTGGTCTAGTCAGCAACACCCTCATCCTGTGAATGAATGAAAAAAAAAGTTGAGGGGTGGGATTGGTAACAGTCTAAAATCTTTTAACACAGCTGGGACTGGCTCCCAAAGATTCAATGCATGTCCTTTAACTAGCTCACCTAAGCACTGTCTATTCCCACATCAGCTGACACTCTGCTTCCATTGGTCACTGAGTCTGACTGTATCCTGCACCCACCCTATGGTTCAGAAACTGTATGTCAGTGTCTTTTTAACCAAGGCTAGTCTGGCAAGGCAGGAAATTTTTCAGTTTGACTTACTCACCTCGGTGACGAAAAACCACCCTATTCTGTCTAAAGGAAAAATGTCAAACATTGAGAACCACTGGAAGTTTGTCATCATTTCTGGGCAAATTGTACAACAATTTCAGGAAAGTAGCAGATAACTGAATTCACTTCAATTGTCCAGTTTTTATTGTTGCTGCAACAAAATCTGGCTCAATTTTGAAGTTTTGAAAATGTTCCAATTGCTAATGATAGGGAGCAACTCAAACACAAAATAGAAAAAAAGTTGTAGTCATTACTGTTAGCAGAAAGATAATTAAATGTAGTCAACTATTGTTATGCCGTTAAAATTGGAAAGATGTCACTGTCTCTGAGAACTCACAGAGTTATAGAATAGAATAGAATAGAATAGAATAGAATAACCTTTATTGTACTGTGCACTCGAATAAGGCAGTGAAAAGTTTGTCATGTTGCTTCTTGGTGCCATTTTAAGTACAGCTGCTGCTCTGAGCTCTGGTCATGACTCGCTCCGCTCCCCGCTCTGGGCCTCAGCCTGCGAGCCCTGCTGCTGCTCTGCGACTCGGCCCGGGCTCCAGCCACAACCCCCTTCGTCTCGCCCCCTTTCTCCAGGTAGGGTAGGGTAGCTTAAAAAGCTGGGAGTTGGGAGGAGGAGGAGGAGGGAAGAAAAACTGCTGCAAAGAGAGAAAAAAAGAAAGAAACGGGAAACAGAATGGGCGAGCAGAGGAGCTCTGACTGCAGCATCTTACTCTGCCACCACCCATTGACAACAAAGTTGATTCTGGGGGGACGGGTTTTTCATCCCAAGGCAGGTAGCTTGACTCAGAAACTTCCTTCCAATGGAAGGTCACTGAATCCAAGCTATTATCTCTGTTTCTCTAGTCAGGTGCTGGCTGACATTCTGAGCTTTTCCATAGACTTTTGGGGCTTACTCAGTTCCCCTGCTTGGATTTTCAGTCCAATGAATGGGATATCTGCTTCATCAGGGGACTTTCCATGAAACTATTGCAGTTCACAGTGACTGACTAGGTGCCTGTCTGGGCTGCAGGCTCCATTCAGAGGAGGCAGCTCCCCCGCACCCCCAGCTCTGGGAGCCAATCACTGCTCTGAATTGGATGGGGATCCTGGATGGGGTCTATTGGTCAGCTTCTCCGAAATCTCTTTCAGGGTACTGTTGCAGCAATTTCTAGATTCTGATCTTAGGGGAACTTGAAACAGAAATACAATCCAGTGCATCGTAACTTCACTACATCCTTCACAGCAAGGAAAAAGGCACACATTTACAATTCCCATAACACAGGACCAACCAAAACCTGAATGCTTCACCAAATATTCCCAAACTGAATAAGAGCACTTGCCAACCAAAAGCTGCACTGATGATTTACAAGGATATTACGAAGACTGAACGGTTTGAGTTATAAGGGGAGATTGGATAAGTTGTAACTTGTCTCCCTAGACGTAAGAGGCTGAGGGGTGACCTTATCAAAGTTTACAAAATCAAGAGCAGCATAAATAAGGTGAATACCCAATATCTTTTCTCCAGGATAGGGCGTCCAAAATTTGAAGGTACAGGTTTAAACTGAGAGGGGAAAGACTTAAAAGGGACCTGAAGGGCAACTTTTTGTCACTCAAGATGGTGCATGTATGGAACGAGCTGCCAGAGGAAGTGGTGGAAGCGGGTACAATAACAACATTTAAGATAAACTTGAACAGGTACATGGACAGTATCATAGTATCATAGAATCCCTACAGTGTGGAAGCAGGCCTCTCAGCCCAATAAGTCCACATCGCCCCTCCGAAGAGCATCCCACCCTGACCCATTCCCCTACCTCTGCATTTCCCCATGTCTAATCCAACCTAACCTAAATATCCCTGGATACTACAGGCAATGCAGCATAGCCAATCCACCTAGCCTGTACATCTTTGAACTGTGGGAGGAAACCGGAGGACCCGGAGGAAACCCATACAGACACGGGGAGAATGTGCAAACTCCACACAGACAGTCACCTGAGGGTGGAATCGAACCCAAGTTCCTGGAGCTGTGAGGCAGCAGTGTTAACCACTGAGGGATAGAAAAGGTTTAGCGAGATATGGGCCAAATGCAGGCAAATGGGACGAGTTCATTTTTGGAAACCTGGTCGGCATGGACCAATTGGGCCGAACGGCCTGTTTCTGTGTTGTAAGTCTGTATAACAGGAACACCTGTGGAGACCTGAGAAGCTTCAGCCAGTTATTGTGATGTTTAACAACAGTGCAGATAAAAGCACCAATTGGTCTTTATATGTGACCACTTGCTGTTGCAGTACTCATTCAGCTATGCTTTTGCTTTCAAAGACCAGGTGTGGCTACTCAGAGCTGTTAACTACTGACAGGACTTAAATGATTGAATGGTACATGGTTCGTATCAAAGTCAACACTCTTTGTTAACTGGCCTTTCTGATGTCCAGGCACCATCCTTTCCTGATGCATGTTTGATAACATAAATTTTACTGTGAAGATTTTTCTCTATGTTAAAGTTCCTAAACTCTAAATATGGAAGCCATGTAAACTTGACCTATTATTAAAAAATGACTGCAGTATCTGGCCAAACTTTACAGTCATCATTTACAAGCATGGGTAGGGCAGTGGTTTTTCACCTGGGTTTGAATCCAGCCCAAACTGACATGACTCAAGTCAACCCTGTCTCTGCCCAGTGGAAAAATTTCTGCAGGCAATGAGCTTGGGGATACCTGGTATTGGCAGCTTCAGGGAAAATATCCTTTGGTAAATATTTGTAACAAAATACCACACAGTTCTCGTTTTTTTTTTTCATTACAGACTGGACGACACAAATTCTACACATCCCCAACCCATCCCGCTATTCAAACTGTTAAGGCATTCCGATGTGACTCAATGTAAAATAAAACAGTAAATACTGGAAGTGCTTAGAAGGTCTGGCATCATCTGTGGGGAAAGGGGGAGAGAGAGAGATGGTTAATGGGCTGGATTTGATGGTTTTGCTGGGGTGTCAGAACATCTTATCACCAGTGCAAATCAAACATTGAACATCCAATGAGCAGCCAACCAGAGGGAAGGCAGACAATTAGCAGTACAATTAGCATGCCCAATCAGGAATCTAGGCCGGGATTACATATGGGAGATGGATTATATATCGAAATAGGAGGTTGGCCAGAGCTACCAATTTAAGACCCGCCGTCCTCTCAGCCTCATCTAATTTCTTCCGGCAGTAATATTTGTTTTCCCTAAGAATTTGTGCTCAAGAATCAGATACAAAGGTACCTAGGTACAAAGATGACACCGTAAGCAGCAACTCATATACTTTTCACTGCACTCATTTGAGTACTTGTGACAATAAAGCTAATTCTAATTCTAATCAGCACAATGAATACATTAAGCCTAAAAAAAACAAACAATCACTGTCACCTTCACCAGCAGATTCTGCAACTCATGCAGCCACAGTCATTTTGGAAGGTCTCCTTTTTCCCCACCTCGTGCCACCTCCGCATACATGCGCTTCCAAACTTCTTCCTGAGCCTGCCCAAAATGTGGTGCGTACAGTGATATATACAATTGTGTCTTTAACAAAGCAGCTAGATACTCAGTCAATTCAAAATATTGGTATGGTGTCTGATAGCCACACCTTTCGCCTTCCGTAGTTTTGAACACTGTTGTGATGATGTTACCGTGATATCACCCTGATGTCATCATACACTACTATGCAAACACACAAGGTTTTATTAGGTCAGAGATAGTAGCTACTGCAGATGCTGGAAAATCTGAGATAACAAGGTGTAGAGCTGGATGAACACAGCAGGCCAAGCAGCATCATAGGAGCAGGAAGGCTGACATTTTGGGCCTAGACCCTTCATCAGAAATGG
>NC_063333.1:93901065-94045124 GCF_021869965.1 Rhincodon typus | reverse complement strand
TTCATCCAGCTCTACACCTTGTTATCTCAGGTTTTATTAGGTGTTGGCGACAGCTTGCCAGATCTGAAACATTAACTCTGTTTCTCTCTCCATGGATGCTGCCAGCAGCGCATCGTATTTCCAGCAGTTCCTGTTTTTATTTCAGATTTCCAAAATCTGCATTACTTTGACTTGCCTCATCAAGGTCATTTACCTTGATTTAGCCAAAAAAAAATAAACATTTGCTTTCTTGAAGTAAAAAGAAAATGGGTTATTAATGACCATTCGATCGGCAAAAAGCATTTTCAACCAACTGCTCATCAGACACACATCAAACAGATTTCTAAGCAAACCCACGGCTCAGCTGCTTCCGCCCACTATCACAGCAAACCCTGTCTTTGCTTACAATACAGAGACGAATCACTTGGTTTTACTATGGCTCTACTCAACAGTGTAGATTTGAAGAAGTAGCCATTAGAGAATGACTATTTTATATGGTATCAATTTGCACCAGAGCTTGCTGTGTGAGTTAAATAAGCAAAACAAATTGAACAGAAGACATCAATTTAATACTTTTCTGTGCTTCACTGATTCATTTTATTAAAGGACTTCTTTTAAAGAGCTTTTATTGCAATTATTCAATTACAACATAGTGCAACATTATTTTCATGGTCTACGATACATATGCTTCAATGTTTATGTTAGAGCGACAAATGTTGAACATCCTATGATGCATAATAGGCATTCAAAAGACCCGCTTCAGTGGCTGGCTTTATCTCTGAGATGTATTGTATCCATTACATTTGCATCAATATTCTCTAGATTCTTGGGCATGTTGTTGAAATGCCATGAACATCTGCAAAGGTATATGGAACCACTTTAACTGCTTTCGTGTTTCATTCCAAACGTGGAAATTGGAACAAGTTTTCTATTGATGTTAGTTATCTCAGCAATGTATAAATAGAATTAAGTTTCATAGTTTCTAAGAAAAAAGAGATATTTGAAAAACAGTACCAATTTAGGAGGCAACCTCTGACAAAAATAATTATAATTAAATACTGTAACAAACTGTGTGCCATGCTGTGTTCTTAACTATAATTCTCGGTAAGTGTTTATTGGATGTTCTGCTAAAACATGTTTTATTCAGTACTTCAATTATAGAATGTTGAAGTCAATTATAGAGTTTGGTTTGCATTATACTCCCTATTGAGTGTCTTATATTCAGATAATTGTTTGGTTGATGCATGTGCTTTACAGGTTACTCATTTGAACGGAACTGTGAATAAATACTAGGAAATCCCAACCTAGACTATATAAAGTCTAGCATTCATCCTACAGTCAACCGTGGATCAGCGGTAGCCTGTTTGCCTCTGAGTCATGAAGATTGTGGATAAATGACATATTTTGGAGATTTCAGTGCATCATCTTATCTGACTCCTCAATATAGTACTGAGAGAATGCAGTCCTGTCAGAGGTGCTATCTTTTGGATGTAATCCTAAACTGTGAATCTGTTTATTTTCAATATGCAAAATGAATTTCTCCACTTGGCAAAATATGAATTGAGTGGTAGATGGAGAAACTAGGTAATTTGAGGGTATGAGTAATTGAGGGTGTGTGATATAGATAGGGTTAAAGAAGCTTCAAACCACAGGAAGGAGAAATGATAACAATGTCAATTACCAAAAGGACTGAGGAGGTGAAAGTAGATGATCAGTAGCTGGATGGGAAAAGAAACAGACCTTGATACATTAACTATATGCAATATAAGGCAGGAATGAAACTACAGGGGAAGGGTGGATGAATTTGAAGGGGAAGGGGAGTAGTTAAATGATAAATGGTTTTAAAAATAGTTGACTGTCTGGTACAGTATCTTTATCTTTGATGAACAGTGCAACATTTAAACTATTCCTTTTTCTACTACAGGGTAAACGCTTTTAAATATTTTATAAAGAGGGTCTCAAGGTTTAAAATCACACACAGTTCTTCTGTTTGTTACACTTACTGATTAGTCTCCCTCAAGTGCTTATACTGCATAACAATTTATATCATAGCTTCAACACAAGACTATTTGGCTGAATTCATTGTTTGTATTACATATCACAAACTAGCATTGGTCTTTCATTTCAGACAGTATTATTTATATGGTTAGTGTCATTTTCCAAACAAATGCTATTGTTTACACAGTGATATTTATGTTGCTGTTTATTATGCATTAACCTAGAGACCACCATCAAGGCTACTGACTGTTCAATAGTTAAACGAGTAACTGGCAGCAACTTTAAACAGCTTTCTATCATTTTCAACCTTCTCCTTTACATTACAAGAAAGTGTTGAAAAATCTATCTTTGATCATTGAGCAGGCTGAACTCCATGGCAACTTTACCATAACAAAAATAAATATAAAACAAGATCGTCATTTTTCAATTTTTTTGGTTTTGTTTTCCCTATGCCTTGGGAATGCAAGTGGATTGATTCATTCCATAAAAGTATTAAGAAAACTAATTAATTAAAAACTAGTAAAATCTCAGTTTTCTGCCTCTCAAATTTGTCTCACGCACTCACGCTATCTACTTTGGTCAGGAGTGCAAGATAATCAAACCCACAGATAACGCTGCAAACTGAAAGTAACATAGAGGAGGACAGAACAAACTTGCAACCATATTCTTTTTTCCATTCATTCATGATATCAGGGCATTGCTTGCTTGATTAACATTTATTGCCAATCCTTAATTGCCCTTGAGAAGGTGATGGTGAGCTGCCTTCTTGAACTACTGCAGTACTTGAGGTGCAGGGGCCTCCACAGTGCTGTTTTGAGAGAGTTCCAGAATTTTGATCCAGCAACAATGAAAGAACAGTGATGAAGCTAAAAGTCAGGGTGGTGTGTGGCTTACAGGGGAACTTTGCAGATGGTTTGCTCCCTTGCATCAATTGCCTTTCTCCTTCCAGATGGCAGAAGTGGGTGGGATTGGTAGGTTAGGAAGGTGCTTGTGAGGACCATTGGTTAGCTGTTACGGTGCACATTGTAGATGGTACAGACTGCTATCACTGAGCATCAGTTACCTAGGGAGTGAATGTTTAAGGTGATGGATGGTGTGCCAGTTGTGCAGGCTGTTTTGTCTTAGATAAAGCAGCTCTCAGAATCTCAGTAAGTCCAAATGCTTTCCAATCAATGACGCACTGTTAAAGTGCAGGGACTACTGTAGACACTTATAATAACAATTAAGTATATCACAAAATAGCAATGAGTCAGGCAGCCAAAAGTCTGTTTTTAGTAATGTTAGTTGAAGGAAAATATTGACTTAAGACACCAAAAAGACTCTTTGCTAGTCTTAAATTGGTGTCAAGAAATCTTTTGAATCACCTGAGAGGGCAGACAAATCATTGGATTGTCTTATCTGGCTTTATGAAGGAGGTTCTGGGCACAGAATGGGTCATGTGAAGCATATGTAATGAGCAGATGATATAACGATCAATGAGACTGTAATTACCAAAGGAAAATGAAAAATGTAAAAGACCAATCTGGTGTAAAAGTATTTAATTAGTACAGGACTAATTTCAGCACGTTGAGAAATGATCTGAGATGCATACATCGGAATCAATGATCAACAGGCAAAATCATAATCGAGCAATGGGGGACCTTAGAAAGAGAAGATGCTTAAGGTACAGTCTCGTACATCCCATGAGAGTTATGGGGCAGCTAAAATCAGAGCTCTCAGGATGATGCAAGAGATAGAGAGTAAGATGGAGCAGAAAAAGAAGAGCTGTGATAGATCCTTTTTGAGGACAAAAACAAGAACCAGGCTGAATATAGAAAGTACAGAGGGAAGTGAAAATGGGAATAAGAGGGACAAAGAGATAGAGAGACAGCACAAGAATTGACTTGCAACTAATGTAAAAAGGAATCCAAAAGTCTTCTATAGAAACAATAAACAGGTACTAAGAGGAGAGGTCAGGTCATTAGCAATCAAGAAAATGACCTACACATAAAGGCAGGGAACATGGCTGAGGTACTAAATGCTTACGATGCATCTGTCTTTACCAAGGATACTGCCAAAGGATAGTCAAGGAGGAATTAGTTGTGTTATTAAATAGGATGAAGATTGAGGTGGCATGATAAAGGCTGGCTATACTTACAGTAGCTAAGTCACAGAAGTCTGGACAGGTTGCTGAGGGAAATAAGGGTAGAAATTGTGCTGGCTCTGGACATAGTCTTCCAAACTTCCTCAAGATATGGGTATGGTGCCAGAACATTGGAAAATTGAAACCTTTAGACCCTTGTTCAAAGAAGGATTTAAGGATAAATTCAGCAACGCAAGGACATCCAGTTTAACCTCAGAGGTAGGGAAGCTTTTGGAAACTATGATATGGAACAAAATTAATTGTTACTTGGACAAGTGTGGATTTATCCAGCAAAGCTAAGATAGATTTGTTAAAGGCAAATCACATTTAATTAACTTGACTGAGCTTTTTGAAGGAGTAATGGAGAAGCTTGATAACAGCAATGTAGATGATTTGGTGTATATGGACTTCTGTAAGGCATTTGATAAAATTTAATAAGCTTATTAGTATGGTTGAAGCCCATGAAACAACAGGGGCGGTAGCAGTATGGGTACAAAATTGGCTAAAGGACAGGGAACAGAGTCTTAGCAAACAGTTATTCTACGGGCTACAGGTAGAAATTCAGTGGGTTTCCCCATGGGTTGGTCTGAAGCTGTAGTTCCTGATATATTTTAGCGACTAGCACTTTGGCACAAACATAATTCCAAAATCCGTACATGGTACAACACTTGGGAGTGTAGTGAACAGTGATGAGAATGGTGATAGAATTCAAAAGAATGTGGATGGACAGGGAGAATGGTGATGTACTCGGAGAATGGCTGAACAAGTGACAGCTGAAATTTAACTGGGAGAAGGGCAAAATGATTCTTTTTAGTTAGATGAGGAAGCTGAGACGGTATAAACTAAACAGTTCAATTCTAAAGAGCAGAGAGGCCTGAGGGTATATGTGTACAAATTGTTGAAGGTAGCAGGACAGGCTGATTTACAGTATTTGGCAAAAATGAAAATCAAAATGAAAGAAACAAGGATAAGTATTTTTTTCACATATCAAGTAGTTCTGATCCAGAGTATGCTATATTGTACCAGAGTGGTTAGACAAATTCAATCACGCTTTTCAAAAGGGAATTAGATAAGTATTTGATGGGAAAAAAATTGCAGGATTTGGTGAAAGGGCAGGGAGAGTGGGACAAGATGGATTGTTCTAACAGGCAATAAGTGCAGATTCAATAAGCCAAATGTTCTCCTTTTCTGCTGCAATCATTCTAGGATTCTATAAAAGAAACACCTCAAACAACAGGACAGTCCTCCAATACTACACTTCACTGTCAGTCTAGTTCTTGTGCCTAAGAGTGGAATCTACCACTGTCTCTGGTGGTAAGATTGTGGCAGGCAGGGCATTCCAGTGGCAGGGGTTGGCATACCTGAGCCACACCAATTTCCCACATCCACTAGGATGACGTTTTTTGGTGGAAAGGCCCATTTCAGACACACAGTGCCGCTCAAAGGACTGGACATTGTGATGGAGGGGGCAGGGTCCTGCCGAGAGCCACTTTCTTGTTCTGCCAATCACCCTGCACGCCATGACCCCCACCCAATGAAGCCTCCCCCCCTTCCCACAACTATTTATTTGGTCTGGGGCACTGTGCCACCCTGGGATTCCTGTGTTTGCCTTTCAGCAGTGTCAGCCTCCTCAGTGGCGCTTCTGGGTACAAATGCTGCCAGCCACTGACTGGGTTGAGCTCACAACGAGACTTCTGCCTGCACCAGAGCCTTAATTCCACGGAAAGGCACACTGCTGGCTTCAGCACTGCCTGGTTGGCTTGTGATTTGACAGTTCTTAAACAATTTCAGTATGGGCTTCTTGCCTCAACACTTCCCTTCATCAAACTTGAAAGCAAGAGTGCCAACATCAGCGTAAGGCTGACACTAGCAAGAAATGAGTCAAGGTCTTTCACACTATCAGATTGTACAATTCACAGTCATGAATCCTCAGTCATGTATTTAATTCATGAAGATGATTTAGTAAAACTCTATTGATTTCCAAAGATAAATTAAGCAAAACCTCTAGCATATTTGTGTAGCCTTTTTATAGTGTAGATTCTTCATTGCTGATCAATTGCTCTCTCTTATTGTCATTTTCGTGGCCTCTAACATCAAATATCATATAATCTGCTCTATCAATACTTGCTTTGCACTCACAACCCTGTTATGACTAGATATTTATCCAGACATGTTTCAAATTCTCTCACTTTTAACTTAATACTCAAAAGGTTTGCTGGAGACAGACACAGATGACATAATTACTAAGCTCCAGGCTATTTTGCAGGTAGTCATTATGCTTGATCAGAGTGAGTGCTAGATGGTACTATTTATACCTCAGAGCAGACATTCATGGGATCAAGACTTCCTGTAGGACTTGACTATAGACGTGGTTGCTAGATTTGAATTGTGAGTTGTGAAGAGAAATGCGAGTTGTGAAGAGGATGTAAAGGAGGTTACAAAGTGAATAAAAAATAGTTTAAGTGGGAGGGCAAAGATATAGCAAATGGAGTGCAATGTGGGCAAATGTGATATCATCTACCTTGGTCAGACAATTTAAAAAGCCTATTCTCGAAATATCTAGAGATTACTGAGATGCAGAGGAACCTGGGTGTCCTAATACATGAATTGCACAATGTTACAATGCAGGTACAGCAAACAATTTGGAAAGCTAATAGAATGTCATTTGTTATTACAATTTGTTATTGAATACAAAAGTAGGGGAAGTTATGCTTCAGTTGTACAGGACACTGGTGAAACACAACCAACCCAAAGGTATCAGTCACCTTATTTCAGGAAAGATGTAAATGTTGTTAGAAGGTTTACCAGACTAATATCAGATATAGGTGGTTGGTCTAATGTGGACAGGTTAGATCAACTAAGCTTGTATCCACTGGAGCTTGGAAGAGTAAGGCATCTTCTTTGAAACACATTAGGATCTTGACAGAGTGCTGGTTTCTTTTAGAAGCAGAATCCTTGGATATTTTTAAAACGGAGGACTCTGGAAAAGCGAGAGTAATGACGGTAGGTGAGAACGTGGAGTAATCAGATCAGCCATGATCTTACTGAACAGCTGAACTCGCTTGAGCAGCTGAGTGGTTTACTCCTACTTCTAAAGCATATGTTTCAATGTTAGTTTCAGGTGGTTGGATGAAACTATCACCCATGTACCATGGTTTATTTCTGGGAACCAAAAACAGACAGCAAACATACTTCATTGCCTGATTATTAACAATTTTTGGAGCATGATTTTGATGTAGGGGTGTGAGTGTTGGACTGGGGTAGACAAAGTCACAAGACACCAGATTATAGTCCAACAGGTTTATTTGGAATCATAAGCTTTTGGAGCGTAACCTCTTCGTCAGGTGAAGTCACTTCACCCGATGACACGGCTATGCTCCTAAAGGTTGTGATTTCGAATAAACCTGTTGGACTGTAATCTGGTGTCATGTGACTTCTGGCTTTACATTATTTTGAAATTGGACGCTGATGATAATCCTTTGTTGTTAAATAAGTCTCATGTGTATCCTCTTCCTCGCCCATCCATTCTAAGAATGAAGGAACTTCTCTTTCTTGCCATAATTTGCCTCATAAAATGGGTTATAAAAATCACCAGGCTGTAAAAATAGCATCCATTATTATAACATCAAGTGTTCTCAGCAGAGATCAATTTTAGGAGGACACATTTGTTTGAAACATAGCCATTGATCATGCTGACCCCATTCAGACTGGTGCTAGGTGTGGATTGAGAGCCGATTTGCCAAAAGCAGAGGTCAAATTGTGAATGCACAGACCACATTGTCCTGAAATCAGCTTCACTACAAACCCATGACTAGCTGATAATGATGTTCAAAAGTACATTCAGAACCAGTGGCAAGTGAAACTTTGCATTTGAAATTCTGCAGAATTAGCTTATTGTTTTAACTTTTATTTATAGAGTGATGAATAAAATTGCTTATTTACTTCAGTGTTAAATTAACAATGCTGCAATGTCAGAGTTTTTTTTAGATTAAACATTGTTGCCTCCTCAGGTGGGTATAAAAGATCCCATGGCACTATTCATTGAAGTGTCAGAGAGCTCTCCGTGTGGCTGTGGTGTCTTATATACAGCCCCAAAACAACATCCCTAATCTAGATGATCTGCTCAATACCTCATTGTAGTTTGTCAGTCCTAACTGTCCAAACATTTGGCATTGCATTTGCTTTTTTACAACAATGACTCACTTCCAAAAACTCAGGTCTGTCAGTTTGTTTTTTGCTCCCTGATAGGCATCACCATTCGTAATAATTTTGCTCAGAACATTACATTTTGTATTTCTGGACTCTCAAGAATCTGAGAGCAATGATTAAATAAGTATCTTTTCAATTGATAAGAAAAGTGTTTTGTTAAGAGTCTAGTTAAGCTATTGTTGTGAACATCTCAACTAATGATGGAAGCTATTATAACCATGCTCATTTGACTCCCATTGGGTTTGCATACATTACAAACTTTGCAAATGTCCTCATGGTGCTGTGGTACTTCTGGGCCAGGAGGCCTGGGTTCAAACTGACTCCAGAGTTGTGTAATAACATCTCTGAACAGGTTGATTAGAAAACTATCTACAAAGTTTGCATTAGAATCATCAGTGGAAAGCCAAAATAGGTGAATTTAGACTTTATAGTGACTGATTACAGAATACACCAACCCACTGCCAAGGTTTGGCAGTTAACTATCAATCACCATTAATGGGTGCATTCTCCATGACAGCACTCTTATTCCATTCAGTATAAATGTTAGTTTTCCCCTTGAATTGATGTTCTTGCAAATTGTTCCATTAAGTATATGATGAAAAGCTTCAATAGAAAGTGTCATTTTTGAACTTTAAAGTTCAAGGCTGTAAATTGGTGAAGCTATCAGCAGCAAAAGTGAGAGAGAATCAGCCTCTGACTGGAGGACTGGCGAGAAGGTAAGTGGCAGTGGTGAGGTGCTGTGACCAGATTTGGAGAAGGAGAAGTAGAAAACCAAGTTACCAGACCACCACCAGGACCTGAGAAGCCCAACTTTCTGGACCATTGCCAGAGCTAGAGAAGAATTAAGACTTGCAGAGACACAGAAACTAGAGTTGTCAGGCCAGAGGATGGAGTACTGAGAGAAAGGGGCTTCAAGAGATGAGGGGAGAGGGACAACACTTTTAAACCTGTCAACACAGATAACTAGGAGTTAGGAAAGCTTAAAATCATTAAGATAATAAAATCCCTGGCAATAAATATGGAATCTCTAGCTTAAGACTAGGGACAAATGTAACATATGTGACTGCAATGAAAACAGTTTGTCAAGTAATAAGATGTTGAAGAAATGTAATAAGTATCTGATTAAAATCTTCAATAAAAATGCATTAGTGGAAGTCTCATCAGTTTGTGGGAGGTGGCAGGTTTTGTGTGTGTATGTGTGTCTGTATGTACGCGCGTGCGTGTGCCAGTGTGTGCGTGCGAACATGTGTGCACGTTCATGTGCATATGTGTGTTTGGGCGTGCAAGTGTGTGTGCGTGCATATGTGTGTATTTATAACTTATGATTGTAATTTTATGCTAGGAAATGGATGTTGTTGATTGAACTTTAATTAGCAGCATTAAATATTGAATGAGAATACTGACGATTTCTTATTATTTATCCTGCGAGTCCAAATACCCCAAACGTTAACAGAAATACAGAAGTACTGCTAATATGTGACTGCACCACCTAATAAACAAGTTACTAAGAATGATAAAAATGCAGTCGTTTACGTTTTAGATTCACCTGATATAATTCTAACAGCTTATCCCATGGCTGAATCTAGGTTTTTCAAGACTTGTGGGGTGCAAATTACATGCATCCAATTAAAATAATTTGCCACAATCCTGTTTCAGTGACATAACAAAATTGTTTGTAGCGATTAATACACTGGCTTCCACCAATTTTCATATTCAGCGCTTTGCATAGGATCTAGCTGATACAGAAACATGCTTTTAACAAACAGTAAATCAGAAATTAGCTTTTGAATCTATATCCCATGACCACATTTGCCAGCACAATTACTTATTGAGTATAGAAATACGTTAAGTGCTGGCCCTGGAGAAGATGAAATCTGTAGATTTGGCAGTGGGTGTTCATTCTACTCTGTTGCCAGGTAACATTCCAGAAGGAACAAACCCAGATCCAATATGTGTAGAATTTTTTTTTACAAATGTCTGAAGCTTTTCTAATAAACTTCTTACATTCAACAAAGTTAACATTTTATAAGTAAATTACGATGACCCATGATTACTATGAGAAAATGATAAGAATTACTGTACTACACTGTCCGACTAATGCTATTGTTTAAGTGCTGATATGGAGACGGTTTGTCTGACTTATGCCCGAGTGTCTTTGACAATCCATCAATGTCTTTTCTCAGCAACATAATCAATCAGATCACAGAGATTCCACAAACCCATGACTCACTCCCCCATTACAAGTACACCAAAGAAATTCTTCAATACAGGAAATTACTCACCCGCCTACTACAGTTATACTATGGTAACGTCATTACACAGGCAGGCAGTCACTCCTGTTTCATTCTTTAAGGGAACAATGCAACCAGCATCTTTTCAATTTAGTGTAGCAAACTTCAGAAACCTTGCTCAACACAAGAATAAAGTAGTTGCACGGTGTCTCTCAACGTTGAACTATCAGGGCTTTGTAAATTGCTGTAGCACTGAGGTTATGGTTGTTGCTAGTAATAAAGGTACTTATTATGAGCTGAATGTTGAATCCAAGGATAATAAATACAGCAACCATTTGCATAACATATTAAACACATTAAAACACAATTTTGCATCCTTTAAATAATTTTTTTAAATCCCAAGTTTCAAAATCTCAAAGTCTCATTTCTTATAGATCTGAATATATACTCTGAGATAGTAGGAACTGCAGATGCTGGAGAATCCGAGACAACAAGGTGCAGGGCTGGATGAACACAGCAGGCCAAGCAGCATCATGAGAGCAGAAAGGCTGACGTTTCGGGCCTAGACCCTTCATCAGAAAAGGGGGAGGGGAAAGGGGTTCTGAAATAAATAGGGAGAGAGTGGGAGGCAGATAGAAGATGGATAGAGGAGAGGATAGGTAGAGAGGAAACAGACAGGTCCCCTGAGGTTTGTCCGGAGGGAGGGGGGTAACTTCTTCATTTTAACCCCACTGCGAAGCCTCTTCTAAGGACAAACCTCAGGGGACCTGTCTGTTTCCTCTCCACCTACCCTCTCCTCTATCCATCTTCCATTTGCCTCCCCCTCTCTCCCTATTTATTTCAGAACCCCCTTCCCCTCCCCCATTTCTGATGAAGGGTCTAGGCCCGAAACGTCAGCCTTTCTGCTCCTATGATGCTGCTTGGCCTGCTGTGAATATATACTCTAATTTGTTACAAAGAGTGAATTGTGTCATCAACACGGACAATAAACATGCATATGATCATATTTTATTCTGTTTTTAATTTCATGATAGGCTAGACCATCCAGCTTGAGATCTTTAGTTATCTGTGCAATTGCAAAATGCACTAGCTTTCAATTCAATCAAGTGGCTAAAAACAAAACTGTTTTACTGAATAAACTCAAGAAATGATGAGTAAAGAACTTGATTTGGAATTTGGAGTGTTGTTTTACATGGACATGTGGTCAACCATATGGAAAGAGGAGACCAACTCATGGAACAACTTTGTGAGTTTGAAGAAGACTGGAATGGATCAGTTGAAAAGAAAGAAATTAACAAATAAAGAGCTGAAGAGAGCTGACTCGACAGAGAGTGTCTGGGTAGAGGAAATTTACTCATAAGATGTTCTGAAGGGAAGATTTCAAGAGAAAAATAGAAGATGAAGGAAAAAAATTTCAGTAATGGATGGATGGATTGAAAATTGAAGAATGTTATTGGCAAATGAAATGATTGGCACAGTGTACAGAGGTATGGAAAGACAACTGTGAGCCAAGAACATGCCTTGAGGCAGACCACACATGAAGCTAATGATGCTGAGTGGTTCTAAGAAATGCAACCACTGAATTATTGCTGGCAATGCATTGTAAAATTACAAAGGCATACAGCAGTGAAGGAGGCCATACAGCCCTGTGTGCGTGCTGGCCCTTTGTAAAATTGCTGCAATCAGTCCTGCTATATTGTTTCCCCACAACATTATAATTTTAGTTCTTTTCAAGGATTTTCCCAATTCAGTCTTGAACATTATGACTCAATCTGCATTCTCATCCTTTTACGCAGCGCACTGCAGATCCTAACAACCTACTCTTCATCAGCCCTCTGGGGTTCATTTGGCAATTACCTTTGTCTCAAATCCTTGTCCTGTGACTACTGCCCTACCTGTTGATGAAAACGTTTTTTTACCTTATTAACTCAATCAAAGTCCTTCAGTTTTGAACAACTCTATCAAATTTCCTTAACCTTCTTGTACAAGATGATTAATTCCAAACTCTCTGCTTTTTCCATATTGGTGCGTTTTCCCACATAAGTGAAGACCTTCATCCTTAGAACAAAAGGTTGCACAAACATGGGCTACCGGCTAGATTTTCAATCAAAGTCCAGGACCCAACGCTGAGATAATTTCTGGGTCCCAACCCCACATCATATCAGTGCCAGTGACCCAATGGGCTCTAAAATGGAAAGCCACCCTTAAGTGAAGCTTAGAGATAACAAGGTGTAGAGCTGGATGAATACAGCAGGCCAAGCAGCATATTAGGAGCAGGAAGGCTGATGTTTCGGGCCTAGACCCTTCTTGACAAAACGAAGTGAAGCTTGATTGTTTACAGAATAAGGGGTTCAATCTGTAATACACTAATGAAACAGGGGCATCCTTGTTACAGTAAGTGATGCACTGTCACAAGATCTTTTTTCTTGTAGACATGTGGCAAGATGAAGTCACATTAAAGTGGTTCTTTAATAAAGCTAAGGTATTCCTTACTCAGCATACTCAAAATATTCTTCAGCAGAACAATGAGACCAAGAATATTATATTAATTACGGTGCAACAGTTACCTGCCTCCACAGAGCAGAAGACAATCTGAATTCCTTCCTTCCTGAGCAAGTTCTTTGGTGATTGGAATACACCCCCTATTTACAAAGATTCCAATATCTAAGCTTGTCATTCGTGGGATCAGAAAAATGGAGCCCAGGGAATTTTCAAAGCAACCGAAAATCCTGGAGGTGATGCCTCCCATGAAGAAACAAAACAAATTTAAAAGATTTGTATTTAAGTGAATTATGTGATGCCAAGCTTATGTTGCAGAAATTTCCAGGATGCTAACTTGAAAATCAGACTGTCAAATAAACACTGGATAGATATCAAGCCTTGTTCGTCAAGAACTTCCTGAAGCAGCAGGAAAAATAATTAGGAATGTTAGTTAAGTTTTCCTGGCGATGATTTGACAAAGCAAAAGGCTTTTAGGGGCTTTAAAATGGTACCTGCCAATCCTTTTACAAACCTGACTGTTAACATCTTGATTCTGACCTTTTTCAGGAAACTGTTTCTCATCAGTGCCAAACAACAAAAAAAATGAAAGATCTGCGAATGCTGGAAATCAGAAACAGAAACGAAAACAGCAATTGCTAAAGAAACTCAGCAGCTCTGGCAGCATTTGTGGGGAGACAGCAGAGTTAACCTTCTTCCGAACGGTCACTGGAAAATGGTCAGACCTGAAGAAGTGTCACTGGACCCGAAACGTTAACTCAGCTCGCTCTCCACAGATGCTGCCAGACCTGCTGAGTTTTTCCAGCAATCTGTTTTTGCTTTTGTTTCATTAGTGCTCAATAATTTCCTGTTATATTTACATGGCTTGATCAAAGGTTGTGAATCACAATGAGTTACTCAGGAACTGCTTTCGTATTGTTGTAAGCAGTGCTCAGTAAAACTTGGCGAAGCCGTTGTGAGGTGGGAGGTTGGGGGAGGGAGTGGAGAAAAAGGCTGTGAAGCAGAGTTACAAATTTCATTCACAATTTCTCCCTAGGTCTCCAGCCTCAATGAACCAATAGGTGACATAGCCCAATAGGTTTGCTATGTCCCTGGGCACTGGTCCAATGAACTCTCATCGTTCAACAAAATTAAAGTCTGGAAAGAGTTGAAGGTTTACTGGTACATTTCATCTGCAGTAAGCATCCATTTCAAGTCACACTGCTGTGCAAGTGTAGTTTGCAGGATTCTTCCAATCTGATCAGTTTACAAGAATGCAATGACAGTCAGGTCATCCATCCTGCACCACTGCTGAGGTCTGCTGCTCCCTGATGAATAACACTCTTCACAGCTTTTCCTGTCTGACACACTCCCAAAGGAAACTCCGACCTGATAACTAAAGCATGGTACTGCAGCTGCAAACAGTCCTGAGAGCGACAAAAATCAATGTTCATTTTACAATTTAAAGGTTTTATCTACTTAGCTCTCTGTTTGAAGGTACAGAACCTTAAAAGATTTTAGTTTGGTCATGGTTTAAGTGCTCCCTCAATGTGTGTTATTTATCAAGTCACTTGCTGACTCAATTACACTGAGCTCAATTATGAGTGTTTCAAGCCTTCCACCATTATATGTTTCATTGTTAACAAAGCTGGAACTGGGAATGCTTTAAATATCTCTTAAAATATGTTGGACCATTTTCAATGTTTACACCTGCTTGCTAGCATTTTAAAGGAAGAATAGTTGCCAATTTGCCCCACAACTGTATTTGACAAACTCACTGGATTATATATCAAAAATAAAGCACAGAGCTACTTAATACATAAACGTTTACACATATATACATACATATGCCTTTACAACGATTAAATAGTATTTTTAAATGCTGACCAAACCAACGCATGAACTATTTTCTCTGAGCACATAAACATCAGATTGAATTGCATGATACAATTAAGAATAGGTCAGACAACTCTTTCAGGGTGCACTGTTTTAGTGTAACCAAAGGATCAATAAACATCAGGAATGAGCAAATGGCCTATAATAATCTAAATTGGAAGCACTGTATTCAGAGATTCAGCCTCCAGCTCATTGGAAAGGCAAAGATTTTGTTCAACTCCACATCATAAGCTTACCTGAGCCAAAACTTGATTCGAGCACTGCTCAAAAGAACCAAAAACATTTCCCATTAGCCTAATTTGGGATCTACCATTCATAATACAATAGTTGGTTTCATTTCAAATTAGACACTGTAGGAGATAATAATGCAAGGGCAGTCTTCTTTCCAATTGCTTTTATCTCTCCACTCTTGCAGTGTATGAATAATTCAGGAAATCACATCAGACCATACCTCAAAGCCAAAATTGCACACTTATAAATATTGTAGCAAATGATACTGAAGTAATCAACGGTTTTTTGCTATCTACATGTCTGTCCATGAAGTGAATCTCGACTTGGCTACAACTAATCATTCTAATTTTCATCTTACTGTACTTAGAGGCCCATGCATGTGAAGTATTCTTTATGTTCTAACTGAAATTGAAGCTATATCTGCATAGTTAGTGCACACAAACTAACAAGATATTCTAAGTCTCTTAAGTATGAGGCTCACCATCATTGTTCCATTTAGAAAGTCAAATGGCAAAATAGTATGAATGCAGCCTTTTTCTTGTCGAGTCCTTTTGAATATTTTAAAGTAATTTTTGCTTTAACAATGGTTACTAATGGGAACGCTGGATGAATTTGATTGAATGTTACTGGCCCTCGCTGTGTGAGGGAGCAGAATTTACTTCTATTGATACTGCCAATAATCAAAATTGTTCCATTAACTTGTCATATCCTCTGTATATGCTAATTTAGCTACTACATTTATTTGGAAAGGGATTCGCCCCAAATTTCCCTAGCTGATGTTATCAGTCATCGTCACCTAAGTAATAATATTCTACACAATCAAGAGAATATTAAAATTGGCCATCATGTTTATTAAAAATTTTTATTTTTTCTTTATTTCATTAACAGGATGAGGACATCGCTGGCCAGGCAGTAGCTATTGCCCATCCCTAATTCCCCCAGAGGGCAGTTGAGAGTCAACCACATTGCTATGGGTCTGGAGTCACATACAGGCCAGTCCAGGTAAGGATGGCAGTTTCCTTCCCTAAAGGACACCAGTGAACCAGATGAGTTTTTTTCCGATGATCGACAATGGATTCATGGTCATCCTAAGATTCTTAATTCCAGACATTTTATTGAATTCAAATTCCACCATCTGCCGTGGCGGGATTCAAAGCCGGGTCCCCAGAATGTTATTTGGGTCTCTGGATTGACAGTCTAGAGATAATACCACGAGGCCATCGCCTCCCCTGACCAAATCTGTCTTGTTGGCAGATAATCTGTCAGACTACATACGCAGTCAAACTTTCATACTGAATTGATGTCCCAAATCAGAACTTAAGAAATCCCCTCAGTAATGGCAATTTGTTTGTAAGCAGCATTTACACAACAGCTTACTTTGGAAGAGATACCAGAGAAATGTGATTGATGGAAATCAGCTCAGGCTAAAAGTTTGATGGCATAAGTTTGGAGCATTTAATTACATGTTAAATATTATTTGGTTCTACTCTTGGCTCTTTAAATGCAGCTCAAATCAGAGTTTCTTACAAGAAATGTAATTCAGTGATGAAATAGTTGAGATCATCACAGTTCATGCAATCATGCCTTATTTTTTAATTGGTCCACACATTCAAAACACAAAATCTGCCACATCTTAGTCCTTCATGAAATATAAACAGCTTAATCTGAAAGGATTCCCATTTTCTAGTCAGAGTCATACAGCGTGGAAACAGACCCTTCGGTCCAGCTAGTCCATGCTGAACATAATCCCAAACTAAACTAGTCCCACCTGCCTCCTCCTGACCCATATCCCTCTAAACCTTTCCTATTCATGTATCCATCCAAATGTCTTTTAAGCATTCTAATTGTACCCACATCCACCAATTCCTCAGGAAGTTCATTCCACACTTGAACCACCTTCTGTGTAAAAAAATTGCCTCTCATGTCTTCTTTAAATCGGTCTCCTCTCACCTGTAAAATGTGTCCCCTAGTCTTGAAATTCTCCATCTTGGGGAAAGGGCAACTACCATCAACTCTATCTATACCACTCTTTTTTTATAAACTTCTATCAGGTCATCTCTCAAACTCCTACGCTCAAGTGAAAGAAGTTCCAGCCTACCTAGCCTTTCTTTATAACTCAAACCTTCCACACCCAGCAACATCCTGGTAAATCTCTTCTGAACTCTCTCCAGCTTGATAATATCCTTCTTATTACAGGGTGACTAGAAGTGGATACAGTATTCCAGAAGAGGCCTCACCAATGTCCTGTACAACCTCAATATAATGTCCCAACTCCTGTACTCAAAGGACTGAGCAGTTAAGGAAAGCGTGCCAAGTGCCTTTTTAACCATCCTGTCTATATGTGATGCAAACTTTAAAGAATTATGTACTTGCACCCCTAGGTCCCTCTGTTCTACAATATTACCAAGGCCCTACCATTAATTGTATAAGACCTAACCTTGTTTGGGCTTATAGAATGCAATACCTCACATTTATCCAAATTGAACTCCATCTGCCATTTTTCAGCCCATTGGCCCATTTGATCAAGATCCCTTTGTAATATTAGAAAACCTTCTTCACTGTCTACAATGCAGCCAATTTTGGTGTCATCCACAAACTTACTAATCATGCCTTCTATATTCTCATTCAAATCATTTAATTAAATGACAAACAAAAGAGGACCCAGAACCAATCCCTTTGGAACACCGCTGGTCACAGACCTCCAGTCTGAAAAACAACCCTCCACCATTACTCTCTGAATCCTGCCTTTAAGCCAATTTTGTATCCAATTGGCAAGCTCACCCTGAATCCCATGTGACCTAACTTTGCTAATTCGTCTACCATGTGGGACCTTGTCAAAGGCTTTAATAAAATCCAAAGAAACAATGTTTAAACCTCTGCCATCATCAACCTGTTTGGTAACTTCCTCAAAAATTTCAATCAAGTTTGTGAGACGTAATTTTCCTCACACAAAACCACGCTGATTATCCCTATATCCCAAAGCCAAATACCATACCTGACAGAAATTGAACATAAAAACTGTAAGTTCTGGAAGCATTCAGTAGGGCAGGCAGCATCTGTAGAGATCTAACAAACAGTAAGGCCCAAAGTTTGGGCCCAACTCGGGACAAATCTCAGCTCTGCAAACCCAGTCTAAAGAAAATGCCCAAATTGTCAGATTTTCATTCCAGGGCATTTGGGTTTTACAGCAGTGATGGCAGAAAACCCTGAAAACAGTGCAGAGCCTTCTAGATGTGGAGGACAGGCTAGACAGAAGGCCAGCCTGAATGCTCCAGCACCTAGCCAAAGACCTACTTTTAAAAAAAAGAGTAAAACTGAAAACATCCTTCAAGGGCCTGTTCGCACATCCCACATACTCAACATGCTCCACACGTCAACCTACGGCTCCATGCAGTCTCCCCTTGGCCCCTCACGTTCACAATGTCTAACTATTCCCCTCTACCCATGCCCATGGCCACTCAGACCCTCCTTGCTTCTATACATCCTCCTGTGGTCCTTTATAAACCTTATGCAAACTTAGTGCAATTCATGCTGTTCTTTCCCTCCTTACCCACCACCCCTTGACCTTAAACATATCATGTCAACTCATACAATATCCACCATGGCAGACCTCAGGGCTGGGAGTAAGTAAAGGTAATAGTGGTTTTTTTTTTCATTTAAAGATAGTGAATTCATCAATAGCCACCTTTCGTTAATGAAAACCTATTCATTACAGTTAACTTCCTTTAATTGCTAATAAAAGTAAAGCATTGGAATTAATAGCTCCATTTCAAAGAGTTTTCAATCACTTGGAGCTGTAAAGCAAATTGTGAACTGACATGCAACCCACTGCGATAATAAAAAGTTATAAACTTAGTCAGGCAATAGACAAGCAACCCTGTGCTGATAACCGTCATGCTTATGTCAACAGACAGAATTAAAATAGCAAGGACCTTTTTAAAAGGCAGGAGCCTTTAATACGTTAATAGCTGAAGTGCCTCATAGTCAACTCCTTTTGATGGCTATCTTGACAGTTTTAATAAGCATTAATAATTCTAATGAGCTAATGTGCTTTTTATTCACAATCATACTCATTTTTAACAACCCCAAAAGGCACTTTATCCTTTTGAAAATGTACCTGACCTCCACAAAAGTGTCCTAGAATCATATCAAAAAGGGTACTACCTCTCCAAAAGGGTACACTAACTCTCCAACAATGCAGGAGGCTATTTATCTTCTCGTACCAAGTCAAAAGTTCATGTATTGTGCTTTCAACATGAGTTAAAATCAAATCAATCTGAAGGCACCCGCACTTTAACATGTCTGATTGTCTTCATGAGTTACAGATAAGCAAATGCTCACACACTGCAAAGTTTAAACACTGTTTAAAAAGTTTAAAAATATGCTGGCACAGATTTAAATTTGGATAATTGGCCTGATTTGGGAACTGGAAAATGAGAAATGGTTGTAACCTGATAGCTCAAAAGTCACTGGAAATCTTAAAAGGGTGGAAAAGATGCTTCTGATTTCCCGCTGCACCCCTAAATATATGGCATGAATTACTGTTTTTGTTGATTTAACTGGAGATTCAGCCAAAATGATGAATGCAATTTCAAAGAAATTCCCTCCTCTGCCTTCTGTAGAAATTCCAAGTGAAAGAGCTTACAAGATACACTTCAAAACAGCTATTTCTTTGAGATGAATGCAAATATGCAATTTTATAAGAACAGAAAATGCTGCAAATGCATCACAGGTTAGTCAGCTCCTGGGAACAAAAAAGTTATCTTCAGCATGTTGGTTACATCACCTGATAGTGTCAACAGATCATCCATTTCCAGAAACTAAATGACTACCTTTTGTAGTCTTAACATGATGTCTTTTGATTTCAGATGTGCACAATTTTTTTTTGCTTCCAGACAAATGTCATGTCCTTTAGCATGAAGGTTCCAAACATTGCCAAGTTATTTTTATTTTCCAGGGAAACTGCTGAAAGCAACAGTCTCACCAGAGCAACTGACTCATGCTCTTGATCAATTGGGAGTAATATAGCAAATCACACCCCAGGGGTGAATAAAACTCTCTAACCAGAAATATTCGGGCCTCGATTTTCAGTCCCGAAATAGGTAGTGGGCATTGGGAAACTTTGCAGCTTGCCCAACCCCACCCGACCTTATCTCAGGAAAAGAAAACCCAAATGTGAGATCTTTACGTGATAGACAGTTGGTGATGGATGTGTTATGGCCTCCTGCCCCCTGATTCCAAGCCCAGTAGAAATGAAGAGGCTGCCCCTGCACGGCAGATGGGTCTTAGGTTGACTATGAAAGGTTAACATGGAAGGAGTTCCTGCTGAAAGGCAGGAAGATCTGCTGGTCCTGGTGGGAGGTGAGGGGGAAGTCACCCATCAGAAGGCAGCAAGAGCATTAGGTGTAATTGTTTTCAGACTGGTGGCTGTTATTGGGAGAAGTGAACCATCATGGGTCATCCTTCAGCAAATTATTGCGGTCAATTCACATTGCAGTGAAGGGGCGTGGTTTGGATGTGCCTGTGGAAGCAATGCTAACCAACGGCAGCAGCAGCATCAGATTTGAGAAATTTCAGATCCTCCATGTCAGAATGCCGGAGCAGGCTCGAGAAGTCAAATGGCCTACTCCTGTTCCTAGTTCTGTTGGTCTTTTTTGTGCAGATGGATCTTCTATGGTAATACTTTAAAAATTCTGTACTCTCCAGAATGAAGACAGAACTTTCCAGAGCCACTTCAAGAGGCTTATAAGTGCCCTGTAGTAGATCCGTCATTGGTATTGCCAAATAATGTTTCTGCCTCACCTTCACTGTTGTTTTCAGGATCCCAGCTGAGTTGGGATCCACGTATGTGCAAAGCACTCCTGTTCCTTCCCAGCTAAAATGGGATCTGCTGGGTAGGGGAATGGCACTTATTCCAAATCCAGGGTCTGGTCACCATTTTAGAGTGGCTACAGAATCTCCACGACTATGCAAAAAATTCAGGTTTCTGTGTTTAACCACTTTCCCATCCCATTTTACTCAGTGGGAGGAAAAAAAATGACCAAGTTATCTCTATCTCCAGATGTTTTCATAAGTAACAACAGATATTGCTCTGGAAACCATGCATTCAAAATCATACCCGGTCTGCCCAATTGGTTTGTTTGTTCAGAAAAAAAAAGGCACAAACACAAACAACACAATGATGGCAAAAGTTTAAGTCAACACCCACTCTAATGACAAGCCTTCCCTGCTCAGCAAAGTTTCCTTGGTGGCCTTTCCCTTGAACCCTGTCACGCAAATACAAGATCACATATAAATAAATCAAAGTAAGGATGTATTAAAACCACGCCACAGACAGGAAGCAAACAATTTCCTCATTTATTGTAAGCTGTCAAGGGTGTTCCTCCATGGAATGTTCTTGAGAGGTGTGTGGTTTAAAAGGGCACTGCCACTTAGTACTGCTTTTACAGCGCGGCAGAACGACTACGTTAGTTGCAAACAGAAAGGAGACAGCGTTTACCTTCTATGCTCGACAGCTATCTTTGAAAAAAATGTCCAGATCTGCAGTAAGGCTGAGCTCTCTGCTAAATATGCAAAAACAGGCAGGTGCCTCATGTAGAGTATTACTATCCTGTCCTTAGGCTCAGTGATGGCATGGAGAGGGAGTGGAAGGCAATTCCAACTAGATTCTCGAGCATTTTAATATACGTTGGTCACATCTGGAAGTTGTTTGGGTAGCATCGTCCTGGCCATAAGTATCAAAAAACCTGGAGGCGCTTGAAATTTCAAACCTAATGTTGATCTTGCTTTTTGTGCACTTTCTTTGCAGCTGTAACATTGTATTCCTCGCTCTGTTCTATCACTCTATGATCTTTGTGTGTTATGATCTGCCTGTATTGCACGCAAGACCAAACTTTTCACTGTACCTCAGTACATGCAGCAATAATAAATCAAATCAAATCAATGCAGTAAAAAGCAGGTGATTCTAGAACAGGAAAGCAACCTCCTTTGCCAGATTACCCTTCCTGACATATGTAATAATGAGTAACAATATTCTGAAGTACTAAACGGTGCCCTGCACCCATGGAACATTAATACAAGCCTTTCAGCCCAGTAGGAAGATAATTTGGGGAAAACAAAATTTCTCACACCATAAGCACTGCATAAGCCGCTATTAAAGTGGGATTTGATGTGAATCTGAAAACTGTAGTCATTAAAGTATGTAAACAAACATCAAACAAACTGCATTATAAGTACTTAGGTGGCATACTCAGCACAAATGCCAAATGGGTTATGCATTTTCCATTGCAAGTCCACAACTGAGTATTGCTCTGGATATTGTATGTTCACCATATATTCACTTGTTCTATAAAGGATGTTAGGGATAACAAAGAAAGTCAACAGAACAAACAAAATCTTAATTTCAAAATAGTTCTGTCTTCTTTGCTGAATCTAAAATTGCTGGAGTAATTCTGAGGTTTGTTCCAAAGGACATTTTGCTCTGGGCAACTGCTATGTGGTTTAAACATGCTTCATTCTAAATGTGCCAAATAGGCAGAAGCATATCATCACTTCCTTCTGCCTCTGAATGGTGTGCCATCCGACCTCCCTCCTCCTTATCAGGTCTTGTAGAAATTCATAACCAGCACATTCCAGTTTCGTTCAGTCCTTCATTAAGCTGCAAACTGCCAGCTTGGAATCAGCACATCCTGTTTTCTTGTAAAAGCACAGATGAAATTCAGCAGACGAGGACTGTAACTGATGAGTGTATGGCATGCATTTACACACATTGTGCATTTTGCAACTAAAAATAAACTACTTTCCAAATTGCACACCATCAGGTCTTTTAACGTTATCTTTAATATTGAAGCTCTCCGAAATGTTCGGAGCAACAATATGAGAAAGATCCAAAACATTCAGTAATCCATGTTGACAAAACATTATGAGGTGACTCTATAGGTTTGCTTTAACGTTTGGGACAAATATGTTGATGTATCATATTAATGGGTATGTGAAAGGATTTCACATATTTGGAATACTTATTGAACATTAAATCCACCATCAATCTTTATCTTTGACAATGCTCTACAGAATTAGGAAAAAAGGAAGTATTACAGAGTACTGATACAGCAAAAACATTAGGAGACCCATTGTTAGAAAAATGTTCACCCTTGTGTTCACGAGTTATGTTCACCCGATCTCTCTAGTTTTATCCAGTCTAAAGACTCTGTGAGAACTCTGTGCTGTTCCCATTCTGGTCTCTTGTGGATCCTCAATTCACAATGTCATGCCATTGGCTTCATCCGCCTGTACATCAAACTCTGCAGTTTCCTTCCCATCTCCTTTTTTTTTGGGAGTCATTTAAGAAGTCCTGAAAACCTACCTGTCACCTATTTTAATATTTTCTAAATGGCTCGGCGTTAAACTACATCTGATTGATATCCCATGAAGCAACATGATGATTTTTATTGTGTTAAAGGTAGTATTTAAAAAAGAAAAGGACTTTCATTTATATTACGTGTGTTGTACAACCTAAGGAACCCAAAAGCTTCACAGCCAGTGGGTTACTTTTGAAATGCAAAGTAATGTTGTAACATCGAAATAAAAGCAGAGCAAGCTCCCAGAAACAACAATATTGATGACGACAATCTATTTTTTCCAAAAATAGTATTAAGTGAAGGTAAATAGTGGCCAGTCAAAAGGGATAACCTCACAACTGTTCTTCAAATTAATACTCATGATAATAAGCATGTAATTCATTTATCTTTAGTAGTCCAGGTTAAATTCTCAATATTGGTTTAAGCATCAAAACCAATCTGATAATTTGTGGTACAACAATATGCAATATTTTTCTTTCCAATTTTCCACTGTTTTCTGAAGGCACTTTCTTGATGGGTAATGATGAAAATGACAGCAGTAGCTATCTTGTAACTCACCCAAATGACCATTTCTCATGTCTGAATCAAGGACATCAGGAGATCACGCAGCAGTGTAGGGCATCATAGTTGAGACTGATTCTGACCTCACCTAAAACCCATGAATGTAAAACTAGCAACTTAAGTTCTTTCTAAACCTGCAAAGTACCAAAGTGATCAATAAGCTGGCAAAATGTCAACATTTAGTAACAGCACACAAAAGGACCACATTAATATGACAGCCTTCTCAGGGATAGATTCCTGTAATGCTTACACAGTTTCATTCATCACCCAACATCTAAGGGTGTTCAGTTTGCAATAAGGATAATTTGACCTCTGGGCCAAGGTTAGCATTCAATGTTGGAAGCATAGCCAAGTATTTCCAATGCATAGGCATTGAGGTGTATTGCATCTTCTCTGTTGACCAGGCTGAGATCCACAAAGGAAGTTCAGATTTGGAATCAAACTAAAAATCGTCCAGATCTGCACAACTGTGTGTCACACAGAGCTGAGTTATTACCCTGAGCCATTCAAATAAACTGCACAACATTATTTTCCAGTCATTATCACTATTAAGTATAATGTTTGAAAACGAAAGGCAGATGTGTTTTGATACATCTGGTTTACTTTTGCACTGCTCTCTCCATAAATGACACTTGAGCAGGACAAGTGTATATTTCTGTTAATAAAACCTCCTCAATTTCTATCTGATTTTCCCAACTGTGTCTTAAAAGATGGGAACAGAGCTGACCACTCAACACGCACCCTCCGCCCCACTTTTTAGCCACTTTACTAAGAAATAGTGCAGCGATACAATGCCTAAAGAGGACACATCACACGTTTAAGTAAGAAGAAATTTGATTTGTACTTTCAGAATAGCAAAGCAAATATCACAAAGCTATGTGATTTTATTAACATCATCAATCAAAGGACCCAATACTGCCACCTGAAACCTGACAGCCCTCAGAATCAGCGGAAGAGGTCGAAACAAAATTGCAACCAATCCACCCAACTGGAGAATAGTTCCTACCAGAAGAAAGACAAAAAGAAGACATAAGAAGTAGATGAAAAATTGAGAAGAAACTTAGTCTTCTCTAATTGGTACCCAACCCACTGTTCCGCCAAACCAAAATGTTCTGGTGCTTAATGTAAATACGGTTGGGATACCTGCAGTAGACTTGAAGAAATACAAGGTAAACTTTCTTAATTAAGGGCAGTATTGAATAAAGTTCCTGGCTTTATAAAACACAAAGCTGATTTTGCTTCTTATGAGGAAGACAGTAAGTGTGAAAAAAGGACATGCATTCAGCACCTGAGTGGACACAGAAAGAAGTTTATGATGTCATATTATTGTTGACGCAACTATATGCTATTTTTGTCATCCAAATTATTTCCTTCCTAATTCTACATCACTGAATAAATGAAGCATAAAAATTGTCAGCCTCTCCCTACTATCTCCTCTCCACACTATATTATGGTTTCCATATCATCACATCTCAAAATTCTACTGAAGAACTATAAACATACAGAGCCTTTGAGCCTCACTACAAAAATCCATGGGGACGAAGAATTTTCCAATGGAACCTCACTAGATTCTATGAAAAATATAAGATTCCAAGAATTTTGCAGTCTGTAATTTAGTTGGATTATTTAAATACGATTCTATTTGAATTGGAACGTCTGGCTTTTTAAGAGCAAACACATTTGCTACAGATTCAAGTGCACCAGGTGGTTTTATTTTGGTCCCATTATACAAATAGTTGAGGCTTATTTCATCAAAAATAATCAGTAGCTCAATGATTTTTTAAAAAGTGTCCTAGTATCGATACTCAGCCTCTGTATGAGTTAGTTGATCTTACATTTAGTTCACACACAAAACTCCAAGATGTACTTCATGGATATAAAGTGCTTTAGGATAATCCGCAGACATTAAAGCTACCATAATAATGTAAGTCTTTCTTTCACTGAATCCCTACTGTAAGGAAGCAGGCCACTTGGCCCATCGAGTCCACACCAACCCTCCAAAGAGCATCCTACCCAGATCCAACCCCCCTACCCTATCCCTATATTTCTCTTGGCTAACCCAACAAGTCTGCACATCCCTGGACACGATGGGCAACTCAGCATGGCCAATCCACTTAACCTGCACATCTTTGGACTGTGGGAAGGAACTGGAGCACCCGGAGAAAACCCAACCAGACACGGGGTGAATGTGCAAGCTCCACACAGACAGTTGCCTGAAAGTTGAACTGAACCCAGGTTCCTGGCGCTGTGAGGCAGCAGTACTAAACACTGAACTACTGTGCCATCCTTAACTAAACAGAGGGATACACTGCAATGGACTCAAATGCTCCTAGGTTTGCGAGTAAAAAATTGTATACTTCAGTTCTTTGGGATTGAATGACATCATTGCAAAAGATTGTCCAGATTATTGGTTGACGATAGCACAATCAGGTAGAACTATGATTCTCCTACAGTTGAATAACTTCACGGTTGTCTTATATGAAAAAGACAGACAGCAGTCAGCTCCAACTGAATGATTTCCCAAACATGAAAAAAAAGCAATGTACTTTTTATTCCTCAGCAAGATTACCAGTTATTTGTCAAAATTGTAACATCTCAAGAGGCTTTATCCTGATCTTAAGACAATCACAAGATTGGAAATGAATTATGTCACACTATCTTCTTCAACACCCATCTCCATAAAATCAAGCATGATAAATGCAGTCAATGAAAAATATCATTCCATCAGTAAATGTTCCTGTCACTGAAAATGGAAATCGTTCATTGTGGACTTCCTACTGAGCAATTCTGTGCGAGCTTCCAGGTTTGTAATCAATATCAACCACAAGTTTCCTTGAAATTGAAGGAAAATTAAAATTGACGTGGCAATAGACTTTGCTGTTCTTATGGTCTTTGTAATTACTCTGCCATGTTTTTTGGTGATCTTTTTAACTCTAAACTCTAAAGAAAGTCTCAGTAAGTATTGCCAACCATTACCCAGGGAATAATGCAGTTTATAATGACAGTCTTATTTGATGATATTTGTGAAATTCAGATCAGCTGAATGTCAAGTTTCTAATGGAAACTTGTCAATCAAGCTACCTGTTTTCGATTTTCTCATTCATTTCAGAAATCATTTAATACTGTGTAATTTAATATCTCCAGGTCTTTTGTTATGGTTACATTTAAGGCTTTCCATAAAGAACTGTTAACCAAACTAAAGGGAGTGATGTTCTTCTTTCTGCTATCTAAATATTCTGCTAACTGAAAAAAAAAGTCCCACTTCCTTCACTTGTTAACCACTGACTCAGTTTTTGAGATGGCCTTGAAATATGTAGCCGGAGTCTCATTAAGATATTTAAATCAGAGCTCCAAGCTGGTGTCTGGGACAACTGTGGTCTTCCACTGAGCACAGCAGACACTCCATGCTCTCCACCTACTGCCTAACTGGCAGTCATCAATTATCTGCTGCCATCAACGCTTCGTAGCTTTGGATTTTCCTGCTAATACACAAGAATCTTCTACGCGGCTGCTAGACCGTCCATCTTCCAACACCCAGGCGCTGGCTGCAATTGCATCCCACCACTGAAACAAAAGCTACAGGCTCAGAGCAGCAATATCATGCACTATAAAGAAAGCTATTTCAGATTTCCAGTTAATACCATCTCATCAACATGACAGCCTATCCTTTCATGGGGACTGCAATGTCAGCCACAACTTCAAGCTGTTTATTCTCTACAATACAGAAACTGAAGCAAAATACAAACAACATGGTTATACAAGAAAAACCCACCAAGTAAGATTACTCGAAAGACACGACAAGATCATTTATTTCATTGCTGTTTGTGCAGAGCACGAACTGGTTGCTGCCTTACACCACAACAAAAAGAACTTCATTTCAAAATGCACTTCGGGATATCTTGAGGTTATCAACTGTGCTGTGCAAGTGCAAATTTTTTCATATTACTTTATTTCAGGTGTGATGAGGGTCTAAGATGCAGATTGGGAAAGTTACATTTCAGACTCATTAACACATGTTCTTATTGCTCGTCTGTGTGGGATCTCTTTATTGGCGATTTGAACCATGCAAATATATTAAAGATGCAGCAAGCATAAACATTCAAATTGACTGAGATCTCCAGTTTCATTTGTTGCTCATCCCTTCATGCCTGTGAGGGGCATACATTTCAGGAACTTGCTTGATCATATAAATTGTGAAATGGATGCCAGCCTGAAAGCTGCATAATCTCGTCTACTGGTAATGTACATCCATTATCTGGCTGCTCTGATAAGGTTCAGATATCACAGCACTCATTCCCAGAAGAAACATGAGTTTTCTAGAATGACTAGCTAAGATTTATAAATGTTATTGCGATACATGAATCTAACTCCACTTTGCCAACGCCTACTTTGATGAATTGACATGTCAAATTTAAAAGAAAAATTGCAGTAGAAATGTGTTAAATCGAGCTGGTGTCACAATAAAAAAGATTTTAAAAATAAACTAATCAAAACTAAATTCATTACATGTGTTCGTCTTATTTAGTTAAAAGATTGTAAGCGCTTACCAATTTTATTTAAAAGCTACAATTCAAATGATCAAATAATAGCCAGCATTTCATTTGTATTAATTTGAAACTGCACCATTCCCTAAATGTATAGGCAAGACAGCCTCTCATAAATTTGACATATACAGAGCAAAGCAGAATCATCCTGAGGTTTGTTCATTGTCAGCAGCTTTGAAAACTTATCATGGTACCACTGAACCTCACCCTGTAGCATGTTGTGCCACCACTCCATCCAATAAGTGGACTTCCTAGTCTTTCAAAGCAAATTCGAGGTTATGAAATATTATTCACTGGTATTAGAATTCTTCTTTAATATCAACAGCAATTACATGTTTGACTTCCTGCAAGAAACAACTTCAGTCACAGTTTAATATTCCTGGATGAATGAACCAACTGATTTTGGGGAGCTCTTTCTGAGCTATAATACCCACAAATTGCAACAAAATAATAAGATTGTTTGAAAAAATTCAAGTATGCTTTAGTATGAGCATCACTGGCAAGACTAGAATGTCTTGCCCATCCTTGGGAAGGTGATGGCTTGCCAACTTCTTGAACCACTGGGTATGGGTATTTCTACAGTGCTTTTAGGGACAGAGTTTCAGGATTTTCACCATCAACAATGAAGAAACAGGGTGGAAGATAGTTCTTAGTCACTAAGGTAAGTGCCTTGGAGGGGAATTGCAGGTGGTGGTCTTTCCATACAACTACTGCCTTGATCTTCAAGGACAGAGATGTCAGAAGTTTAGAAGCTGCTGTCAAAGGAACCTTAGTGAGTTGCTGAAGTGCACCTCCTAAATGATACATGCAGTTGTCACTATGCACCAGCGGGAGAGAGAATAAACATTTAAGCTGGGTTGGAAGGGGGAATACAGGTTAAGTGCACTGCTTTGATTTGTCTGATTTTGCTTTGTTTGAATCTGCAGCTGCACGCAAGATCCATACACATCTTGATGAACTCCACCCCATCCTTAAACACTCTTTTGAAACAGAGCAGCGTGACAACCTCTCCTTCCGTGGTACTTGAGGAATCTGTGAATGGATTTTCTACTGTAGCCTATCTGCATCGGCCAACACATGTACAGCGATTTCCACAGTCCTATATGCTACAAGATTGGCCTTTTTGGCAAATTCATGAATAAGGCCTAAAGGATCTGTTTCCATACTGTATGACGCTATGGCTGGGAAATCGTACGAGAGAGCAGGTCCCTTAAGGTGTTAGCATTAGGCCACGCACTGACTACACTCGACCAGCCTGTTCTTGTAAAACTTTGGACATAATGTCTAAAGTTAGAAGTGATTTTGCAGGTGGACAGCACTGACTGAAGAATACAGAGTGTATTAAGAGTTACTCTTAAATTGATTGCTATTGCATCAGTTGGGCACACAATGCCTGAAGTACATACATGGATAACCAGGAACTTCTACAGGATAAAAGGAATATTTTTAGAAATTGCACTTTTCAAGGAGATCATGGCGCACTGTCCATGGCAAGGCTTTAACCAGAATTGGCTTGTCAACCAATCCACACCCTTTCTGATGCAGTATTTATTATCTCTCCCTTTGAAATTTGGCATTCATGCATCTGTCCTGATGAGGGTAAGATGAAGAGTTATGACAGCATGTCTCCTTTTTGAAAAACTATTTTCTGAAATGTTACCCATTTGTGCTGGTTCAGAATAGATTGCATGTTTCATAAGCTTCAATGTAAACTTAAGAAATAAACGCTTCTGAAAGCTGGAGTAATTTTGGGTCAATTTGTGAGTGGATTGCTGACTGCACTTGACATGAGCTCTCTATTCTGATGTGTGATGTTTATAGCAATAAGACAGCAACATTTCTTTTTAATTACTGACAAAAAGTATATTCTCAATTTTAACTCCAGACGGGTTTGAGTGGGTGGATGGTGAATTAATAATGACATGTATCTATATAGCACCTTTAATGTAATAAAAGAAAATATGACACCAAACCACCTAAAGAGTTTCAAAGGTAGGTGACTATGAACTTGATTGAAAAGGTAAGCATTCAGGCATCTCAAAAAGGGGAAAATGAAGTAAGACAGATAACAGAATCCCTACAATGTGAAAGCAGGCTATTTGGGCCATCAAGTCAACATCACCTCTCAGAAGACCATCCCACACAGACCCACCTGATCCCTGTAACCCTGCACTAATCCACCTAACCTATATATCTCTGGACACTAACCTAACCTGTGGGAGGAAACCAGAGCACCACACAGACACAGGGAAAAAGAGAAAACTCCACGCTGGAATCGAATCCAGGACCTTGGTGCTGTGAAGCAGTAGTGCTAACCACTAAGTCACCATGCCGCCCATGATGGAAATCAAGAGCTTAGGCCCATGGTGGTGTACTTGAAATCAGAAGCATTCTAAAGAGGCTTGTGAAACTGAAAGAGTAACAGAGATCAGGAGGAGCGAAGATATACAGAGGAATTTGGAAGGATGGAAATGTTTAAACTGAGGAAATATGGACCAGCAGGAGATGATGGATGAACAGGTTGGGTTAAGACAGAGGCAGACACAGAGTTTTGGATGACCTCAAGTTTATGGAGGATAGAACAGGGAATCATTTGACATTCAATAATGTTACCATCTCTGAAAACTCAATAATTAACATCCATGGTCTCTACCACCTAGAAAAAGACATGTCCAGCAATTCCACGGAGCACCATTTTTCTGATTCATTCATAGATGAGCACATTTATTTGCTGCCCTACCAAACTGCCCAGGAGGCAGTTAGGAGTCGACCACATTGCTGTGGGTCTGGAGTCACATGTAGACCAGACCAGGTAAGGATAGCAGCTTCCTTCCCTAAAGGTGGACCAGATGGGACATCATTAGTTTCATAATTCCAGATTTTTATTGAATTCAAATTCCATCATCTGCTGTGGTGAAATTCAAACCTGTGTCCCCAGAACAATACCTGGGTCTCTGGATTGGTTGTCTGGTGATAATACCACTAGGCCATCACTTTCCTGAGCATCACCTGCAAACTCCTTTCTAAGCCACACACCATCCTGATGTGGAACTGTATTGCTATTCCTTTACTGTTGCTGGGTCACCATCCTGGAACTCCCTCCCTGACAGCCCTGTGAGTGCATCTACACAACAGGGACTGCAGCAGTTCATGGAGGCAGCTCTTCACCTTCTCAAGGATAATTACAGATGGCCAATAAATGCTGGCCTAGCCAGCAATGTCCACATCCTGAGAATGAATGCAAAAAAAAAAAAAATTGACCAGCAATATGTCGGAATAGTCACATTGAGAGGCTAACAAACATGGAAAAAGTTTCAGCAGCAGATGAACTGAGACAGGCCAGTACTGCGAAGGTAGGAATAAACAGTCTCAATGATAGTGCAGATGTGTGGTCATCTCAACGTTACATTTGATACCAAGATGGCGAACAGTCCAGTTCAACCTCCAAGTTGTTAGGGGGCTTCAAGACTCAATCCTTGGCATGGGTGGAAATTGGGCAGAATATGGCCCAGAGGTCACAGTACTGAAGCAAAGTGGCAGGGTTGACCTCTGATGGTGTTTTGTTGTGGTTGCCACATTGAGGGAGATGACAGAAGGGCTAAGCATCCTTTGTGGGGCCTGAGAAATACTCTTGCTCCCACTGGTGAATAAATAGTAGGGTTTTTAAAACTGCATCCCTGCCAAAATTCCTCTGTACAGTCAAAATCACCCCCTTTGTTTTTGGCCCCATTTCCATACTAGCAGGTCCACAATTGGTATGTTCTGTTCCAGGGAAGCAAGTTACTTTTTGCTTTATAATTGAAATAAACAAGAATCAACATCAAGAGAAACAAGGATCCAGAAAAAGGAAGAAATTGAAAATGTCCAAGCATTTCTCTTGAAATAAAATTACTGATACATTTAGATTCACTGCCTACAGATTGAGTTGAGCCAGCAAATGGTTTGAAGACACTGGGATAAACTAGGTCCTTAACAAAATACTGAGGCAGACAGTCAGACACAATCATTCAAAATCTAAATTAAAAATCTGTCTGGTGCAGATGTTTCAATCGCAGAAGTGCTTACAGGAACTGTGTTGTTTTGGTCTGGAATGCATTGCCTAAGTGGGCAGTGAAAGCTCTTACAGTGTTAACTTTCAAAAGGGAATTTCGTTATTCACCCAAAGACAGAAAAAAATTACAGAGTTATAGGGAGATAGGAGGGAATGAAGGACTAATTGAACAGCTCTTTTAAGGAACTGGCACAAGAACATAGAATATATTGCCTCCTTTTGTCCTGAATGATTCTATGAAATGAAAGAATGCTACTGTATATATGTGCCCAAAACCTAAGCCTCGGGATCACAGTCCATGAACCTTGTCATATGATCAATTTTATTTTATTTGTAAAGATATCAGTGAAGTATTCTAAGCTAGTCTTACAGCAGTGTTTCCTGGCATCACCATCGCTCTGAAAAGTCTGTGTGATTCCAACTCTGTGCTGTTGCCTTAATTCAGCTTTATGGCTGGCCTCAATCAAGCTTAGCACTCAAGAAGCTAGCTGAAAAAATATCTCACTGAACCAATTACCAGACCTAATATGGGCCAATAAACTAGGTGCAAATACACTCATAAATGCTCCAGTAACACTTTGACACCATGAATAAGAGATACAAATCTCTGTTTTCATTGAGAAAACAGAAAATCATTCAGCATCTCTGCTCATTCCTGTAACTCAAGCCAATTGCAACACCTCACTAACAAAACTGCCATAACATAAAATCTGAGGCTATGTCACTTCTTCAACGTGTGTGACTTATTAACCATCCGTAACACAATTGCTCAGAATTAGTCCAGATCTTGGCGATTTTTTTTCTGTGGTACCATTGTAATGGTGAGGAATTTTGAAATCCTCTCCAGGTTTGGGTGACATGCAATCATTTTATACGTCCATCTCCCGTCAGGATGGTCTCGGGGTTCTCTGCTGCTTCCTGAAGAGGCCTGAACCGTGCCTATCTACCACCACCACCTTCCTCCGACTGGCCAGACTTGTCCTCACCCTGAACAACTTCTCTTTTAACTTCTCTCATTTTCTTCAGGTCAAAGATGTGCCCATGGATACCTGCATGGGCCCCAGTTATCTCTTTGCATCCTGCGTAATACATTCTTTATTCTCGGGGCCCCTACCCACAACTCTTTCGCTGCTACATCGATGATGTCATCAGTGCTGCTTCCTTCTTTCATTCAGAATTGGAAAAGTTTATCTAGTTCGCTTCCAATTTCCACCCACCCTCACCTTCACCTGGTCCATCTCTGACTCCTCCCTTCCCTTCCTTGACATCTCTGTTTCCATTTCTGGGATAGACTGGCCATTAATACTCGCTATAAACTGACTGACTCCCACAGTTACCTTGACGATACATCCTCACACCCTGCTTCCTGTAAAAACTATATTCCACTCGCTCAGTTCCTCCATCTCTGTTGCATCTGTTCTGATAATGCCAGCTTCTGGAAGGAGGCCTCTGAAATGTCCACCTTTCTCCTCATCTGGACTCCCTAGCACCATTATTGACAGGGTCCACAGCCACGTCCGATCCATTTCCCACACTTCTACCGTCATTTCTTCTCTTCCCTCCCACAACAGTGATAGGGTTCCCCTTGCCCTTACCTGCCATCCCACCAGCATCCACTTCCAATGGATCATTCGCCGCCAATCCTGCCACCTCCAGCAGGATGCCACCAATAGATACATACTCCCCTCCCCTCCCTTGTCTGCCTTCCACAGGGACCGTTCCCTGTAGGACACCTTGGTCCAAGCGTCCTCTGTGTCAACACCACCCCATAGCCCCATGCCATTTTCCCTTGTAATTGCAGAAACTGAAATACCTGCCCATTTATTTCATCCCTTCTCACAGGCACATCTTTAGGTGAAGCAGTGCTCTACCTGCACTTCATTCAATCTAGTCTCCTGCATTTGCTGCTCACAGCGTGGTCTCGTCTACACTGGGGAAACAAAACGCAGACTGGGTGACCGCTTTATAGAACATTTACATTCTGTCCGCAAAAAAGATCCTGAGCTTCCAGTGCTTGCCACTTCCACACACCCCTTGTTGCCTGGCCAACATCTCTATCTCAGGCTTGCTGCAGTGTTCCAGCAAAGCTCAGCACGAGCTAGAAGAACAGCGTCTCATTTTCTGCGTTCAGACCCTGCAACCTTTGGGCCTCAATTTAGAATTCAACAATTTTACGGCAACAATTTTACGGCCTGAGTACCTTCTCCCATGTCCTTACCCCAAACCCACAGACCAGGCAGTCATCACAGGGGCTGCGAGCCAAACTAAACCATCATCAGCTACTAATGGTCCCAATTAGCAGTTACTGATTCCCTCAGGCTGAACATTACCCATTCCTTTGTCTGCCAATCTGTTGTTCTCTCTCAGTCTGGGCTCCGTCTCCACGTATCATTTACTCCTCCCACCTCCCCCAACCCTCTGAAGCTTATATACCAATTTTTAGCTATCACAGTTAGTTCTGAAGAAGGGTCACTGGACCCGAAACGTTAACTCTCCTTTCTTTCCACAAATGCTGCCAGACCTGCCGAGTTTTCCCAGCTATTAATGTTTTTGTTATTGTTGATGCAGCTGACTAAATTGGGTCTGTACTCACTAAAGATGAAGAAGCAATTGTATAAAAACATATATGATTCTAAATGGTCCTGAAGGCTGGGGAATCTAGAATGTAATATACATGTCACAAAATTATGTATGAAGACAAGAAGTGAGGATTATACAGAGTCTCCAGAGAGGTACAGATGGGGTAAAACAGCGGACAACTATACGACAGATTGAATATAAGGCTGGAAAATGTAAGATTGTGCACTTTGGCAGGAAGAATAGAACAGCTGAATATTATTTAAATGGGGAAAGACAGCAGAAAGCTGAAATAGAGAGAGATTTGGGGGTCCTTGTACAAAAAAAATCACAAAACATTGGCTTCCATGTTCAGCAGGTAACAAGGAAGGCATATGAACAATTGGCCTTCATTCATTTTAAAGTGAATGGAGTGTAAGAATAGAGAGGTCTTGTTGAAACTATATAAAGTACTGGTGAGACCTCACTTGGAATACTGTATGTAGTTTGGGTCTCCTTATCTACGGAAAGATATACTTGCATCGGAGGTAATCTACAGAAGGTTCAGTCGGTTGAATCCAGGTATGGAGGTATTTCCTCCTGAGGAGAGGTTGAATAGGTTAGATTTGTACTCATTGTAATTTAGAAGAATTGAGGCAATCTTACTGAACATAAGATTCTTAGGATGCTTGACAGATTAGATGTGGGCAAGATGTTTCCCCTTGTGGGAGCGTCTGGGACCAGCAGACAGAAGGTCAGTTTAACGGGTGGCCCATTTAAAACAGAGATGAGGAGGAGCTTTTTTTTCTCAGAGGGTTGTGAACCTGTGGAATTCCTTACCACACAGGGTTGTCAAGGCTGGGTTGTTATATATAAGATCAGCTAGACAGACGTTCGACCAGAAATGGAATTTAAGAGTTTTGGGGAAAAGGCTGGAAAGTGGACTTGAGGGTTATCAGACCAGCCGTGATTGCACTGAATAGCCTACTTTTACTCCTTAGTCCTACAGGACTTAACAGCTAACTTGATTATTTAGGGCTACAATGACAAATTGCTTCACTCAAAGGATTGCAAGTCTTTAGAACTTTCTACCACAGAGGAATGTGGATAATCTAACATTAAGTATATCTAAGGCTGCAATCAATAGATCTTTGATCTCTCAAGGAGTTAAGGGATAGCAAGTAAACAGGAAAATAGAGTTGAAGCAAAGGATCAGCCATGATTCTATTGAATGACGGAGGAGGCTCAAGGATCATATAGTCTATTCCTGCTCCTATTTCTTACGTTCTCAAGCAATGCCCTATCCAACAGTAAATTTGAAACCTTTATCACTCAAGCCAAGAGATGACTGCAACTGGCAAATGTTGTACTGTTGCAGTAACAGCTATTCCCCAAGAATGTGGTTGATGCATATTGTTGACACAGCAAAGGGGCAGCTTCGCTGTGTATCTCATTGCAATGTACCTGAACTGAGAGCGCTAGTTGCTGAAAGTGGAACAAGGTACTTAACACGTAAAGTCTTTTATTCTCCAAAAGTATGATTCCACGGTTTGATGAGCATAAAAAATATGATTTTAAATAAAACACCAGGGTGCAAATATAATTCTGCCTCACAGCAGAGTAATGTGACATTAAACCGTCTGTCACTTCCAAGGTTTACTTATCGCATAATGCATAGTGATGCTTTGCTGATTGTTTTTTTCGTGTAATTTTGTGACATCAATTTTTTTCCCCCAAGTCTAATTTTGTGACCTTCATTTTTACGTTGCTGCTGTTTACTGCATCCGAAGGTGTCATGCTTCCCATTGAAGTATCCAGTTGGTGTCAGTATGATTCAAGTGAGTGCTCATCAGCCATATCAATGGAACATTAGAGAAACTAAAGGCCTTATTCTCATTGCGAAAGGGCTATCTTCCTGCAATTACCTACATGCAATGACCTCAAAGAAATCACATTTATTTCTATTAGCGAACACGCATTTAAGGCATGATTGAGACTTTTAAATTTGTCAGGATGGATTCTTTATAATAATTTGGAACATGAGCACGGAACTGCGTATAAAATCAATAAGACATGAGTAGGATTTAGGATTATAGGAATTCTTCCTCTTCTAAAGACATTTTTGTGGAATATACATCTATATGAACCAATTAATATTGTTTTCATTAAATAATTCAAAAATTGCTAAAACAAATCTGGTTACAAATAAAGGAAAGAGGGTCATGAAAAATTTTAAAATGACTACCAGACCAGGGTATACAGATAATGTAGCAACTAATTAAATAAGATTAAATAAGCATTTCTGGAATTTTAGTGAAGTTTCCTGTGGAAGGCAATGGTGAAAGGAGAAATTTTGCAGTAATTTCCTTGGGAGATGAAATGGGTTGGGAGGAACCTGACTTTGGTTGACAGCCAGATACAATCTGTCGATGCGATGGACATAATAGGCTTAGCAACTCTTTATTCCATGTTTACTTTCAGCAACATCATCACCTCCAAATTTGTAATCACAGATGGAACTCAGCCATACAAAGCTTAAAAGATCACTGTGAAAGTGAGTATAGGCCGTCTCCTGTGTTGCTCGGCAGTTCTGAAGAAGTTATACTTTACTCAAAATGTTAACTCCGGTTCTCTCTCTACAGATGCTGCAGGAGCTGCTGAGTCTCCCCAGCACTTTCCTGTGTTTGTCTCAGATGTCTAGCATCCACAGTATTTTATTCTGATCTGATTTGCTTTTACCTACTAATGTGTCTTCTGCTCCCGCTACACAAAAACGCAGATTTGACAGATCCAAAACGAAACTGCCATGATGACAGTCATTTCACACAAATATTTTCCAAAGATTACTTGCAGGCATGTGATGCCACTGAGCTCAGAGACCTGCATATTCTTTACAAGAATACAAGCCTTACTTGACAGATATGTGGATCTTTCAGTGACATATATTCCAAACTCTTAGTGCAGTATTTTGACACTGCTGGTTTCTAGCGTCTTGAATAGTCTAAAAAACATACTGAATACTTTACCTGCAATGATAGGCCCCGAAGTCACAAAAGGCAATGTTTACATACTGGGCTCTCTGGGCTCAGTGACTCAGAGGATGAAGAGTTCGACTTAAGACTTAAGTCTTTTAAAGAAATTGATTTTGGATAGATTTAGGTTTGATCCTGTTCCTTGCAGCCGGGTCTAAAATTTCTATTTAGACAAAAGGAAATTTCTATTTTAGTTGCAGTCAAGCTATGCATGAACTACAATGACAAATGGAAAATTAGCGGAACAAATGACAGTCCCTTGAATATTTGCAGTAGCCAACCATACCACAGAATGATTACCACAAATAAGAAGGTTATTCAGTCCACTGAGCATGAGCTAGCTCTGTTTAAGACCGATTTAGCTAATGCACCATCACTCCCGTTACTTGTACCTCTGTACATTCTTTCCCTTCAAGTGCTTGTCCAACTCCCCTTTGAAAATGGGTCTGCCTCCACCACACTTTCAGGCATTGTTTTCCAGATCCTAACCACTCATGCCATAAAAACATGCTGGCTTTGGTTTTTATGCCAACCACCTTCTCAAACTATGCCCCAAAAGGAACAGTTTCTGTCTTTCTACATTTTGTGAAGACTGCACAGGATTTTGGAGAACTTTTATCAAAATGTCCTCTTAACCTGCTTTGATTTAAAAGGAACAACGTCAGTTTCTCCCATCCATCCATGCAACTGAAGTCTTTCATCCCTGGAAACATTCTCACAGATTGTTCTTGCACACTCTTCTAAAGCCTTCATATCGTACCGAAAATGTGGTAACCAGAAGTAGAGACAAGTTCCAGTTGTGGCTGAACCAGTGTTTTGTAAATTAAGTCGAGTGCCTTATATCTACAGACTTATCAGTTTTGTTTCAGCAACTAAATTGTTGCTGTCAACCAGAAATCCACATTTGGAGTCATAAATTCATACAGCAGGGAAACAGACCCTTCAGCCTAACTGGTCCATGCTGGCCAGATATCCTAAACTGAACTTGTCCCATTTCCTGCAATTGGCCCATATCACTCTGAACCTTTCCTATCCATGTACCTGACCATATGTCTTTCAAATGTTGTAACTGTACCCATCTCTGCCACTTCTTCTGGCAGCTTGTTCCATATACGCACCATTGTCAGGTCCCTTTCATCTTAAACCAAAGCCCTCTAGTTTTGGACTCCCCTACCCTTGGAAAAATACCATTGCTGTTCACATTATCTATGCATCTCATGATTTTATAAATCTCTATAAGGTCACACCTCAGCCTCCCACGCTCTAGGGAAAAAAAAGTCCATTTCTGCAGAAGTCCATTTCAGAAGTGCAGTGTCCTGTGAGAAACTGAGCCATAGAGAACAGGAAGAGATTAGTTACAAACGCTGAGCGGTGTTAGCTGATTTCAGCAGTACTGCAATTGGCTTTAGTGCTCCCAAGCAAGGAAGAAGACTAAAATTCAGCAAGCATTTCCAGCCTGATTACTATTCAATCACTGCTATTGAGTGTATGTAATGTGTGGACATCAAATGATGCAGAACTCTACAAGTTTCACCAAGGACTTGATGACATATACGCTAGCAAAATCAGCAACACCCAACAAGCAATCCATCCTCAAACATGCTGAGTAAATTGTACATGAAACCTGACACTAACTCACAAAAGAAAATTGGTAGTACACACCGTCACATAGCATTCCTGTGCAAAATTTTATCAGATCTGTCTGTTCCAGATGGTTATGCTAAAGTAGCAAAAAGAATAAAATGTCAAATGAGGTTCTCGGTCACCAAAAAAAACACATAATTATTGAGCATTCATTCAGCAATGAAGTCAAGACCAAATAATTTACACCCTTGCTCGAGATGATCTCAAGATATTGGCCCATAATGATCAAAATCTAATGAATAATCTTTTTCACTGAATGATGCCGAAATATTTTTTGGTGATATCTCCACACGAGATTATTCTACAACTCTTCAGGACACCATCTGACTCGGCATTCTCCATAACCATGAACTCCAGTAAAACTCTGATGCCCACATCTGAACTCACACCAAAATTCATTCACCCCTGTTCTCAATGACCCACACTGGCACCTCATCCAATGAGGGGTCGATTTTCAACTTCTCAGCCTTGCTTCCAAACCTCGCTGTAACCTCGCTCTTCCCTGGCTACTTAACCTTCTCCAGTCTACAAAAAAATGCAGGGATTTGCAAGGACCCTAACTATGATCTTCCAAAAGTTCTCTTGCTTCGAGAACTCCTCCTTCAGTTTGGAAAATTGCACATTTCACTCCATTATTTTTTTAAAAAAAAGAGGTGGGGGTGGTGTGGTAGCAGAGAATTATTGACTGGCTAGCCTAACAACTGTTGTTGAGAAACTGCTCTAGACTACAATTAAGAGCAGAGTGTTTGAATACCTTGAAAATAATCAACTAATCAGAGAAAGCCAGCATGGATTTATAAAGGGCAGGTCCTCAGAAAAAATGAAAAAAAAAGGTTAGATCATACATGATGAACCTGAAGGATTTATTTTTGGAAAGGTAACTAAAATAGCAGATGAGGAAAAATCCACAAGTGTTATTTATATAAACTTTTAGGAAGCATTCAATAAAACCTCTTATAAAGAGAATGTTAGCTCAAGTTAATTGCTAATCGTATTGAAGCAAATTATTGGCCTGGTTAAGAAATTAGTTAAGCAACCAAAAGTACTGAATATGAGAAATTGAAGGGCTCTGGTGATGCAGTGGTAGTATCACTATGTCTGAGCCAGGAGGCCCGGGTTCAAATCCTACCTGCTCCAGAGGTGTGTAATAACATCTCTGAACAGTTTGATCAGAAAATGTCTCGTGGTAATAGGCAGGTACTTCAATTGGTCGGACATGCCTAGTGATGTTCTGTAGGGATAAAGGAATCAATATTAATAATGACATAAATGATGATTTTTTTAAAAAGCAGCAGTGTGGATGGAAACAAAATATTACCAGCATTCATTAACAGCTTATACAAATAGATCAAAATGTGACTTGGGGTCCACGTACAAAGATTATTAGAAATGTCATGTATAAATACAGAAAAGAACCAAAGAGGATTAATAGAATTCTGATCTTTTTGTCTGAAGAACTAAAGTATGAGGGCTTGGAATTTTTGCAACTAAACAAAGCTCTGGTCAGATGACACATGGATCACAATCAGCAGTTTTGGACACCACAGTTTAAGAAGGATATATTACCTTGGGGGTGGGGGGTGTGCAGAAAAGGTTTAATAAAATGATATCTGGTTGTAAAGGGTTAAATTTCAAGTAAAAATGACACAAACTAAGTGGTATTAATTGGAATATAACATTAAAGCATGATATGATTAAAAGTTTCAAGATAGTAAGAGAAACTGGTAAGATAGATACAGCAAAACTATATCTGCTTGTTGGGGATTGTAGGAAATGGGGACATTATCTAAAAATCAAAATCAATCCTTACAGGTATGAAGCTAGGAATTTTTTAACACTCCTTAAAACTTCTCTTTGACCAAGATTTTGGTCACCTGTCCTAATTTCTCCTTTCAAGGTTCAATATAATATTTTGTTCAGTGACTCCTGTGAAATATCTTGGGATGTTTTATAATATCAAAGGCCCTATGTAAATAAAGTCTTATTAATACCCTTTAGGAGGACAACAGGAAAGGCACTATATAAATACAAAGTGTTATTAATACCCATTTAGGAGGACAGCAAGAAATAGGGAGATTTATAGGAGTGGGATGGTGACTATAAGGGCTAAACAAACATTCAACTGACAATTAATTGGATTTTTTTCTAGTTACAGGCAGGAAAGTAACTCCTTTCAACAAATAATACCAGCAAACTCCCAACAACTTGCAAAATGCGAAATAGCTTATTTCCTTGTCTTGAGCTCAGTGAGGCAATGCAAAGGTGAGAGGTATGGTGACCTACAATTAAAAAAAAAGGACCCATTCTGAAGAAGGGTCAGTGGATCTGAAATGTTAACTCTGCTTTCTCTCCATAGATTCTGTTGAGTTTTTCCAGCAATTTCTGCTTTGGTATTTTGTTATACAGGATACTCCTTTCCTGTTCATAGGTTTCAAATGATCCTCCCACTCCTCACTCTGAATTGCCCTTCTGTTTGTTTGGCCCACTTCAAGAGTTTGCTCATATCCTTTAGTTGTCTATCCCTCACTCATAAAAACCTCTACATCTGCTCAAATGCAGTGAGCAGAAAAATGACTCGCCTCTATTCCACCACATGGTGATCTTGGCTATGATCCTGGAAAGTCGTGACCTGTTCTTACTCTTCCCAAGCTGCAGGATTCTTTAGACTCTTTAGAGAGGTGAAAAGGAAGTGGCCGAAAACTAGCAGAACAAATAGTTTCAAAGAAGCATTGCCTTCATTTAAAGAGAATGTTTTCTAAATCTTGTTTTTTTCTGTTAATGTAGAGAGCAGAGCAAGAAAGACTAGAGTTAAATTCATTATGCTGATCTGATTCACACCATCCTGCTGTCGGTAAAGTACCAACAAATTACTCAAAAAACAGTTTTATTAAAAGAACTTCACTCTTAAAAATAAGCCAATACCTTGAGCGATAAAACACTTTGTCCCAGAACGAGATTCTAAAGAGTGCGTATTGTGATTTACAATGTCATTCATTTAGCCCTACATTATAGCATTAACTGATGTGATGTAGTTTTCTTTATATTTGCCCATGTAATATATACCACAGAAACTCAGGTCCTTATTGAGACTGGTATCTTGAAGTTTATTAATAACTAACTATGTACACTAATATGACATCTAAGACTTGCATATCATCTGGGTACCGCACTTACTTCTATTACTATCAGATTACATTGATAGATAACTGACTAAACAGCTGCTAACTGACTGAATTAAATAAACAGAGAATAAGATGAAGGCCTTTTAGAATACAGCATCGTATGTTGTAATGTCATCTAGCTATCTTAAAAAGCATAGCAGTTTTCTGATAACTGTGTCGACGTACAATAAATACACTTCAAAAGTATTCTGTTGGTTGTGAAACACGTCAGGATGCCCATAGAATTTGAAACCTCTGACATAAATGCAAACTCTTTCTTTATCACATTGTCTGCAACAATTCTGAGAAGGAAAGTAAATAACACAAGCGAGCATATCCCCATCTGAAATGTAGTGCCTGATCAACATACTTCACACTTTGGCTAGAGAACTGCTTTTCATCCTCATTTTCTGTGCAATTTAGACTTTCACAGTTAAATGAATTATGGTCCGAAACAGTGGAGCACCAATAGATGGAATGGAGATTGCTGGAATTGATCTGCCTCTCGGATTTCAGCCATGCTGTAGGGAGGCCACTCATTTCCTTGATATGGAGCACTGAATACCAATGCCTTGCCATGTTTTTTTGACAAGTGTATGCCTCGGCAATAGCTTGAAAAGGGCTCACCTTCCGACCATCATCTCCTATGACATGACTGAAGATGACTAGCGAGGATAGTAAATGAGAAGCAAAATATGATCTTTTAATAATATTCCCATACAAAATTCTATGTATCCCCACATAATTTCAAGTTTCTTTACTTCACAGTCGAAAATAATCCCTGAATTACCTTTTTAATCCCATAAAAGTACTGTAAGCTATCTGTGCTCTCACAGGTATTTGGAGGTGTGGCGGGAGATAAGGGAGTGTTTTTATTGAAAACACATATCTTTATATCCTTTAAAATAAATGATCTAAGCATTACACTGAAAACTCTTATTAGGAATACCTCCTCTTCTCTTCTGTTGATTTCAGCAAGAGGCTTTAACAAACCCTGACCACATATTATGGAATCAGGACTTTGAAACTGATATGCAGTTCCCAGACTACTGGAAAATATTGGGGAGTTCCTTTCTTTAAAAAAAAGACAAGGACATCATTTTTCCACAGGAACTGGGAAGCACTTTGAACAGAAAGTTCTCTCTCTGCTTCCTTTTTAACTTTTAAAAGCATTGGTGGTAAAGATGACTGCCTCTTGTAAACAGCCAAGTATGGAGTCTAACTGCTGCTGCACGTTTTGTGAAATAACTGCTCTGTGGGTTATATTGAAGAAAATGCTTTACTTGTTCCACACAACTGTTTTCTCAGCTGTGACCTTATTCTGCACACTGTTATTTAACTTGTTGGTCCTAATACAACACATTTTCTCCCCTTGTAGTTACATGTTTGGTGGCTGACAGAGAATAGCAATGAGATAGGGTAGAAATATCTTGATCAATTACAGGGAAACACACAAAGCTCTCAGGAACACAATGAGGAATGCCAAAAGGGACACAGATTTTACCCTCAGTGAAGAAATGGTGCAAGTAACTCGCACAATAATATTGCGATTAATGATTGCTATTTTTTCATCAGATTTTTAGGCCATGTTCCCACATTTGAAGTGATGTGGGCAGATGTACAAATATACGCTGCAGGCTGTTGCTAAAATGTATCAATTACTTCACATTTTCCAAAACTGCTAACGAATCAAGTGAGATCAGAGACTAGCACAGCCACTCAGGGCTTTGCCGTTAATTAGTGGCAATTAGATCAATCTGAAAATACTGCAAACGCTATTATTTTCTGCCATGGATTTAATTGCGTAGATATTTATAAAAATCTACATGATACACAGTGAAAGTGAGTATAACCATATGTCAACTCCACTCAGTTGGTACCACACTTGCCTGGTGTTAAACGATTACAAGTTCAAGTTCCATTCCAAGACGTTAAGATATAATCCAGCCTGACACACATGAATGAGAGAGCATTGCACAACCAGAAGCAACCTGCTTAATCAAAAAAATTAAATGTAGATTATGACTCCTTGGGATGACTGCTGAAAAACTTTGGAAGAAAAAAGTTTTGGCGTCTTGAAAGAACAATAGCAAATGAGCTCCAGGGTCCTCGCGGAAACTTACGTGTGTAATGAGTAGAGATTAAAAGTCATCATAACGGAAAAGGAAAAATATCAATAGTTCTCAATAATTGATAACTTCATAATGAAATGAAGTTGCATGATCTTGTTTTTCCACATTCAGCGTTGGGCTGTTTTGTCCACATGCTATTTTCTATCAAGTCCAAATTTTAATTGGTCTTCCAAATAGGTCCCAATCATGCTGTTCCATGGGGTTGCCTCTGTAGCTAATATTTTAGTTTATTATTGCTATCCTTCTCTTAAGATCCCAGTGCTCAATACAACAGATCCCTGCCCTCAACAGTAGGTTGATGACCCTCTCTCAACAGGCACGTGCTAGATCCAAAGCCTTATACTGAATTACACTATGCACTAAAGTGAATTTGACAATTGACAATATATGCTCCAACCTACGCACAACATTTCAAATATCAAAAAACTCTTAAATTTATAGCACCAGAACTTCAATAGTCTACTGAAAGAAGCGGTACTCTATTATGCGTAAGACCTATAGTTAGAGCTATACCACATGCTCACATGCATGGATTTGAGATTCACAGATTAAACTAAACATGAACGTTTGCGAAGCTAATGGTCTATGGTTTATTGATCAATACTGGCCAATAGCTTGTTGAAGTCTCAAAATATTGTTTTGCATGGCCAAGCACACTTAACTGTTTCCTGGTGAAATGTAAATTACAATATTTTGGCGTTCACTACATTAAAGCAAAGTTGTCAAGTTTGAATGTGAAGGTTTCTGGTGATGCCTCAATTTGAGGAATCTTCTCACATCAGGTTCAAAGTTCACAAGTTACATCCATCACCTGAGGTAGAAGCCCTTTGTGGTTTAATCCAACTTTGCAGCTCTGTCACTGTTATTTATTTCATTCAGTTATTAGCTGTCTCTCTTGGTATCTCTGGGAAAAAAGTGTATGAGCAGAGGAAAGAAATCAAAGAACGTGATGAATTTACACATATAAAATTCAATCTTCCCTAATTTCATGATAAAATGACTGAAAAGTGGAAATGTTAGATGGAGCCAGCATTTCAACCTTTAGTATAAAAGTATCTTTCATTTTTTATGATTTTCTTTTTATCTTCCTGCCTTTTTTTCCAAAATTCTTCTTGTGCTCCTGACCTAACCTGGTTATCTCTGCTCTTTCCATCTTCCAGCCCGTTCCAGTGACTTATTTCTTTCAAATTGAGCGAGACTGGTCCAAACACTACTTGCAATTGGAAGTCTCAATCTCAGTCTCTTCCCAATGTAATTTCCTTTGTGCTGCTGTCTTGTTGAGTAATCATCCTGATGGAGGTAGATTATTCCCTCTGATCAAACAGTTTTTCAACTTGGAGTCTATGGGTCCACAGGTTTGTGGGGCCTCATAATGGTCTCTAAACTCGTAATGCATCTGCCTAACTGGAGTGGGCAGAAACAGAAGTCCTGGTATATGTTATTTACTTAAAAGCCTTTATTTCAGGCACTGTATTCAAAGAAAGCTGCCTGAAGTATCAGCACTATGTATTGCACCCAAACCTTGTCATATTCTGGTTTGGGCAACTTGCTGTTACCTGTTTTCCCCAGCTATTTCCAAGTAAACCCGATCTGTGATGTTAATGTCACTACACAGCTTTGGACAGGTGAGACTTGAACTGGTGCCTCCTGGCTCAGAGTCCTGTTTTCTTTAGATTTTTTTTAAATAAACCTGTAGCAGAAATGATAGGACACACCTCTGGATCAGGCGTGTCTTCAACCTGGGTCTCCTAGCTCAAAGGTAGAGACACTGCCAGAGCACCAACAGACTTATTTTTGTTATTCCTTTGCGGGATGTAAGCGTCACTGGCTGGGACAGTATTTATTGCCTATTCCCAGTTGCCCAGGAGGGCAATTAAAGTCAATCACATTGTTGGGGTTCTGGAGTCACATGTAGACCAGTCCTTTCTTCTTTATAAGCTGAATCTAGAGTTTGTCTAATTATCAACGGTAGAACATAGACCACTGGGAGTCTTATCAGAAGGGGCTCTTGTCTTACTTAATAAGGTCATTTATTGCATGAATGCAATAAGTACATTAACTCGCTGGATGTATCAGGAGCTGTGCTGAATAAATCTGTTCCTCGTGGGAACTTGTACAGATCTCAACTACCTCCACATAAAGACTGTGAGACACATCAGATTGGATAGAACTTAGCACAACATCAACTCTTTTCAGAACTATTACCTTATACTGCATGCAGAAATCATCAGCACAAATCTGGAGAACAGGCTTCCTTCATTATTTCTGGACAAAATGTCACAAATCCAACAAAATTTGACTAACAGCTACCTCACAAGTGCCAACTGTCATCACTCATAAAAGAATACACAAACATTTTTCCTGTATGTTTTTCATACTCTACATCTCTGGAAGAGAGAGCATTATTTCCAACTCAAATGTCCCATTTCCTTTGTAGTAAGGACATGAAAGATGTTGAGCAGGTAACAGTGGACACCATATGCTCAAGGAAAAGCTGGGACCTCCAGGCACAGCATCAAAATGCCAGTGAGGAGAGACAATCCATTAATCCAGTTTCCTTTTGGTATCTGAGGCCTAATTTAAGAGTTTCCCAAATCAAATAACTGGAAAATCCACACAGTTAGAGCTTTTCATTGCCAGGCAGAGATGTCACACTCTTTCTCAAAGATTAAAGGGTAATAATTCGACCTTCCTTAAGTTTGGTGAAGGATCCTCATACGCCCAGATTAAGTTGGTGAACTATTTAGCTTCTAGACATCACAGCATTAACTTGCCAGTATCTGGATTTGAGTGTACAGAAACCACTATCCACAATGATAGGTCTACCTGATAGAGTAGCCAGCAAATCAATGGTCTGCCAGGTTTAGGTTGTCAGACTATTCAGGGGGTTTAACTTGGTCCTGGACTTCCACAGCCCCCCAAGATCGCATCTCAGTTTCAACTGAATTCCTCTTAATTGCTCGCCATCTCCATAAATGAAAGTCAAGGGTTACCTTGAGACTCCCATCTATGGAAAAGCTGACTAATATACCACTGCAGACCAGCAGTGCTACTGAAAGGATGAAATTTTGTGCCCCATTGTGATTACCATCTGAGAGGCAAGTAAGTTATCTACACGTTGGTAATCTCTTGTAAGGAAAGTCGAAGGAGCAATGTATGAACTAAATTACACAATTGGATGTGTGGTGGGAAGATATGTATTTTTCAACAAAGTATATGTGATAGTTTGGTGAACAGGTTTATCACTGCTTTAGTTTGTAAACAACATATAATAGACCTTTTTTTGGCTATGAAGTCAATCACTTGTTGCGAATCTTTATGAATTGCGCATTTAATTAAGATTAATGTGACTTAAGCAAATAAATAGTTGCCATTAATAACCTACCGATATCCATTTATCTTCCAGCTCCCTCACTGTGCCTGACTTATTGCTGATCTATAATTGTCAGCGTCCTTAAACTAAATCAGCATATTTTAACTGAATAGTGAAACAGCACACTATAATCAGGAAATGTCAAGGATCTCCCACACCGAGTGTGCTATCAGAATGAGGCCAGAGCCACTTCCCCACATGGTGAGGAAATTGGAAAGCAAGTTTCCATCCTCAAACACCTTTGATTGATGACTGAAACTTGTGGGATGATGAGAAGATTTCAGAGGAAGCTCTTTTCGCCCCTATGGAATAGTGAAAAGCGAATTAGATTACTTTAAGGAAAGGGGTAAATCTAAATAACACATAGTTTATATATGCAAACAAACCAAAAGGTAACACAGGACTGCAGTTTCATACACTTAATAAGATTCTCAGTTGCAAAATTAAAAAGGCAAAGAAAACATACCCATGAACACAGCCTTTATCATCCAGTTAACCTGAATTACTTCTGTTTTTGAATGGATGTGTGCATGTAAATTACCAATAAATAAAAGGTTTCAAGTCATTTCAAGTGTAAGGCTCAATTACATTACAACACTTCAAAAGTACTTATTTGGCTATTAAGCGCTTTGGGATGTCTTATCAGTAAAAGTGTTACATTAAAGCAAATTTGTTCTTTTATAACAGTGACAATCACTTTAAAGGAGACATCTATTTCATTAATTAACTTACTAACTAAAAAAGCCTCATTACAGAGCATAAAGAGATCAGGTTAAACTCTGCCCCTCTAACTAGGGATTCAGAATCACACACCAGAAGCCCTGCGACTCCATTCAAAAAAATGGTGAAAAAATACACCATCTGCTGGAGATATAAACAGGATTGTCCTCCTGAAACTCCCTCCACAGATGGAAATGGTTCTGACATATTTATAGCACATGATAAAACCAACACCTTTCCAAGCATTACCCTAAGGATGATGCAGCACTCAGTGAAATTAATACTGCAACCAGATATCAACAAAAAATCATTTTAGTGCCTATCTTTGCAAACAATGCCAGAATCTTTTGATATAAAGTCACCAGACTGTAGGGCCACACTCCCATTTGCAGTGAGTTTAACCTGAGGGTCACCATGCCTCAGGCAAGAGGAGAGGTAACCTTATTCATGGTAACTTTGGCTGGGAGGTGTGGGAGTTGAAGCCATGCTGTTGGCATTACTGTGCACTGCAAACTAGTTTTCCAGCCAACTGAGCTAACCCACTTACATACTTCAGCCTAATTTAAGGTCTAAATTCAGTTTTGTGAATTTGTGCTATTTACAAATCCAGCAGGCTAGCACCATTTCTACACAGGCCAATAGACAAGGCTTTAACACCTTCCCAGAATTTTATTTAAAACATTCATAGCGGGGGAAGCAGTCATTGTTTAATGTTGATATTAACAATCCATTCGAATGACTTTTGCTAACAGTGTGTAAGGCAGTGATACTACTAGGATTGGATCTCTCAGGGCAGACATACAGTATATGGGATTGACAGTCTGATTCAGGCGACCGCTGTCATATTTTACGCTCCTTCACATGTTCCAGTTATGGAGCAAGTGGCTGTATCTTCTGTAATTAGTCCTCAAGTGGTTGACGCTTATCCACATTTTCCATGGAAAGTTACAACTTGGGACTTCACTACTTGGAATCACTTACCAGACTGTGATTGACGATATTTGCAGTCAACCACCACAGGGTTGAGCTGTTAACTTTATTCCTTTATTTTTCTAGTTTATATTAAAAAGTAACTTTAATATTAACTATTACCTTATTTCATTACTTTTCTATTTATTCCATGAAGGGAATGCTTAACTTTTTAAAATTTTGTTTCTTTTACTACTTTGTACCTAAGTTTTTTGTACCAAGGTAACCTTTGTATCTAAGATGGCACCATGTGTGGCAATATTATACCCTTTTCACTGTAGTTCTGTACTGGAGTACACATGAGAAAATCTCAATCTGAAGGTGTGTTTCGGCAGGGGCATGGTATTTCAGATGGGTTATTTACTCACTGTTATTACTTGTTCCTTTCTTTCTTGGCTTTTTATACTACCTTCTGCTTTTTTTCTTAACTGGTGCCCTCTCAACCTCTCCATTTTGTCTTTCAATGCTTGCTCTTTCAGACTTTCACATTCTATACCTAAGCATTGCTAACCCTCTGTTCCCTTTCATTTTTGTACTCTTTTCTCTTATCAAGATGGCTGCATGATTTACTGTGTGTCTTGCACAGTCTTGTAAACTCTAAAAGTTTCGTACCACTCTGCCTCGCACCATTTTATTTATAATCTGTTCCATTTAATTATTGGAGTTGCTGTTCTCTTTCCTTTTAAACTGTTCCTTTCCTTCTTACGATCCTTGTTCACATACATGTCTTTCATCATTTGCTCCTCATTTGCCAGGTTCTTAAGCCGATCTCAAGATGTTTTCTTTCACTGAGTACGATCCAACTCATCAACCTATTCATGGTATAATTTATTGCCTCATGCAATGTCAAATATCCTAATATTCTATGTATAGTGTTTGCCACGACATTCCACTATCTGCTCAGACACACATTCTCCAAAATGGAATCTGCATTAATCCCTGAAAACTAAGGCCTTGAAATAAACAAGCATCAGTTCATGAATGCTTCAAGTGCTAATATGAAGATCTCTTTCCAATATTTTAACAAGGGCTTTAACTCAGAACATACAAGAACTTTCATATCAGCAACGCTGAAAAATAATACACTGTAACTTCGAGGCTCAACAGTGTAAGCACCAGATTTTATGGACCGTACAACTGTTGAACTCTAAAACATGACATCAAGAAGCTGCATTTCAAATGAAAATTATAGCATCTATTAGTTAACAACCATAAATTTTATTTATAGAGTTCCTTTAATGTGGTAAAATATCCCAATGGATACTCCTGGAGAATCATAAAAGCAAACTGACACCAATCCACATAAGGAAATATTGACAGCACATGAGCAAATGTTAACATGAGTTAAGTTTTAAGGAACATATTAGAGGAGGAAAGAGGTAGAGAGCCTTAGGGGTGGAATTAGACAGCTTGTTATATGGGCAACTAAAGACATGTCCAAGGGTAGAGCAATTAGCACTCTAATTCTTGTGAGAATAACTTTAACCAGTGATAAACAACAAGGTTTACAGTGGCAAAATAGTGTGTTCTGATGCTGAAGATTCAAGACAGCTGATGAAAATTTTATTCTCCAACAACTGTATTTGCTTTTACCTTGCAATGCAATCAGTGATAGAATGGTTTTTCTAATCTGAAAGCCTGAAACTGTATTTTTTTTCCCATTTCAGTAACAGCTTGTGCTTAGTAAATTAAAATGTCCTGACAAGAAAGCTTTTCTGCCAGTCAATAGATAAATAGCTCAAAAAGCAAAGCTGCATGCTTGGATCTCATGTAAAAAAAGAAAACGACTTTATAATGGAGACCAGGAACAGAGCTTAGAGGAATGAGAGAGAACCTTCAACACAGCTTGCTTAGCAGTCCAATGTGGCACCTGACCATTTCCATCCTGAATGAAAATTGGGCAGGTTCTATAAAAGATGACTGATTACTTCTGCCTGGTTACACTAAAGTGGCAAATTTGAAAATTACTCCAAATGTTTTGATCCATTTCTCCTCAACTATCTTTCTCATCTACAGATGACATAAACTTTCTTACACATGGCATCAACTGACATAGCCAACTGTCAGAGAAATCAAAGTTGCTGCCTCTTATAACAAAACAAACATCATATGTTCCGAGTGAACCAATCTTCAATTCATACTTGGAATTTTAGTGACAGTTCTCATCGCGCATCTATCGCCAAGCACAAATTCAAGGAGGTGATATGATCTCACTGGACTTTTGTAGTCTGTTCCAGGATCCTTCCTAGTGATCATTCTCAACATATTTCCTCCCTGCCTCAGGATGTGCCTCGCCTCTGCAATGTTCTTCCAAGTATAATGTGACAAATATTGGGAATTGTGTGCGAGAAACTGCAGACAACCTCAGATTTGAAAAACATTCTACAAGCAACCCAAAATGATGCACTGCTATGTCACAGCAGGAACATGACTTCCATAAGCATCTTTAATTTGAAAATTGATAAAGCATATTGATACAGACCTCACTATTGGAGATTACTCCGTGACCGAGAGAAAGTAAAATCTAGACAATCTTAGTACACCCTTTGCAATTGTCTATTTCTATGTAAACTCCTACAGGTCCAAAATCTTACCCTGGTCTCCAATTGCAGATCTTTTGTTAAATTATAAGCAGGTGTGGGGCTTCTCAAGAGCTGCTCAGCTAAATCTGATTTGTATTTGGTTTCCAGCTACGAAGTAAAACTGATGATTATTGCGGAAAATACCTTGAAACAGTAGATATGCTGAGCGACTCCAGCACTGCAGATTGAGAGCAAAGAGCTAGAGGAATTGCGAACAGTGACAGAGTCCCACAGGATGCTGGGAATGATGAGAATAAATTGCACAGAAAGCAATCTAACACCAGGAAAATTAAGTGGATTCATTAAAAGTTTCAACTGAAACACTGGTTTTCAAATTAATTATTGTAATGAGATAATAACATTTTCTGTTCTTTCTTGTACTGCACGTGTAAACTACCAAAATAATTTGAGAAAGTACGGCATTTAACTCATTGCTGTTTTCTGATAAAGTCTATCACTACTTTCTAAAAAAAACTTATTATCTGTGTTATATGTTTGCATCAATCTTTTATGGTATGCGATGTTCATATGTCCTAAATACATTTTCACGAACAGTTCACAAGTGTATTGTAAATAATGACACAGATTTGTTTTATCTTTTTTAAAAATATAGCCTTTGTAGAATAACACCAATATAAATTCTCTTTAAATTGTGCCAAATCTGTTACTTGATTTAAAAGATCATTATGAGGATTGTAGATAAAGATTAAGAGCACTTGCAATCATTTTATGTGCTACTTAATAAAGATATTTTAGCTAACTAACTTAGTGATTTGAAGTTTTTTTTTCTTTAGAGGGAAACTGCATACACTCTGGTCAGAGAATATTTTAGTAGCGTTCAAACTTTCTGGACATTGCTCAGCAACTCCTGCAGTGTTTGATTTAACCGTTTTCATTTCCTCCAATTTTGCTGTACCATTGAAAAGATACATTTGATACCACGAGTCATGGAAGGTTTAATTTATTTTGTAGCATTATTTCTAGCTTGGGTACCATATCTGAACAGCATGAAAGATAACTTTGTCATGTCCATTTTTACATAACGTTGTCACACACTAAGGCATTTAAGAAAATGCAATATATTTATATCTTCTAGAAGATAAATATTCTTAAAATAAAGATTATTCTGATCAAAATGTTCTGAATGTAATACATGGAACGTGATAGTTTACTGAGATAAACCACCCTGCAAGTTAGGATTTGTCTATTGACACATGTACAAATAAGATACCAGGTCGGCATCACTTGCTGGTTTTTCTCCCTGTGCATAATCTACTAGCTCAGTGACTACTTATTGGTAAGCCTCACTAGTACAACAAGCGAGATAAAAACAAAGGAGTGCATAACAGAGAGAGGAAAAGAAAACCTGTACATTTATCTTTCATAATGAATGAAGATCTCTTTTGCTGTACAAAGTGTGTTACGTCTTTGTGAAAACATCTTTGGAATTCAGCTTGACTCTGGTGCTTTGGGGCGTGTTAACACTAAAGGGAAACCATTTCTCCCTGGAGATTAAAGAACTTTAATGTGAGTTTATTAACTCCTGAGGCACTAGACCTTCACTCGCTATTAGCTAGATTGCCCAGTAGTCTACCATCCTTTCATTTACACTTGTGAATTTCAGCTATGCAAGGGCAGCATAAGGTCATTGCTGGTAGGTCTTGACTCTTTTACTTTGCAAAGGAAACCTACTACTATTTAAGTATCACTGTTGTCTTGGTAAATTTGAAAAGACGTCTTTTTTCCACATTTCCCACATGCATTACTGTGGTAAAGGTTTGGTACATTCTTTTCATGTCATTAAAACAGTGATCTATGAATTCTCTGTTGAAATTTTATCCACCTCTAAAGTGTTCAATGTCAGCATTTCATTCTTTAGTATTCAGCACAGAATGTGATTGAAAACACGCTTGCATGTCTACACATAAAGGAAGTTCACTACTCAGGGGGATAAAAGCATATGTTTCAGGAACCGCAAAACTGGAAAGCCCATCCCTATCGCCTCTATAGGATCCTTGCTGGAGTTAGAAAACAAGCCATGAAAAATGAATATCTGAATTCCCAAACATTTGTTCAATGACAAGACAGATATCTGTTTTCCAAGAGAGACATTAATAGAATGTCAATCTCTGCATCACAGATACATCTGAGAGTCTACACATTTGTCTTTGAGTATTACAGAAGGAAATGTCAATTAGTGTGAAATATTTCCAAGTCCCACCCCAAACTAATTCAGTCACCATGCTGACAATGTTGTGCATAAAACTATTAATCAGGAAACTGGCCAACTGGATTGTCTTGCCAAGGGTAGCCAGTTTCATAAAAAAAAAGTTAGAAAATTATCATCACTCTCTGCAGGAATTAATAAATTGCAACTAGATTGGAACATAAGTTATCTAAAGATTTGTATATATAAATTGGCAAAAACTACACAACAGCAATTCTGTTAAGATTTGAGCAAGTTTTGCTTGTGCTTCATATACTCTGGGCACTGCTGACAATAACTAGAGGGCAATGTTTACGGACTATCACGGTAATGAAGGAAAGCGAGGTAACGAAAATGTTCAGCTGGTCTTGGATCACTCAGTTCAGTCTGGGCCTAATGCACCAAGTTCAAACAGGTTTTAATTAAGCATTATTCCCACATCTAATACAGCGGCATATTGAAACCTTAATTAACCTTTGGTCTGATCTAGAGTCATCACATATTTTGTGCTGCCGAGCCAGGGACTTCCTTTATGTGAGGCACAGAGCACACACCAGTTCCTGCAAAAATCATTCCCATTTTCAGTGATTCACAAAGAAACACATCATCTAACCTTTGAAGGAAACGAGCACCTCAAGAGATGCTCAGGAGCTCTGCAATAGTCAGTCTGGTTAAAAGATCTGATTTTGCGATAAAGAAAATGCTCCCAACTCAACCAAACAAGACTTCACAAGTTCAGACAGGGGAAGATTTGCTTCGTTCAAATCCCATTGAGTTTTACCAGATTGTTCTCCCGCTAAACCCTTGTAGGTCTTAAAGATAACCTATTTAATAACTTTGATATGAAGCAGTTAAGAGGCCTTCATTGTATCACTGTATCTTTTTATAAAGATTGCTGTGCTCTTTTGATCTAGTTTAGTTCTGTATCTCAGGAAGTGAGCCAATAACATGTAATGTTTTCTCAACACTGGCCAGCAAACCAAAAAATGCAAATGAAATTTATTTCAACATCAGTAGATAAAATCAGTTTTGAAAATATTTTCTAATATTTATCGCCAGCCATTCAAGAATCAAAAATGACGTTAACAGAAATTAGTCTCAATCTGATGCCAATGTTAATTGGAGGCTAATGATATGCAAGTGTTCTTGGCCTAGTTTAATGTTAAATTTCAGACACTCAAATAACAACCGCAGTCATTAATAACTTAATTATGTCAGTTGTGGAAATTAGTGATTATCTGCCTCTTCATGGGAGTTGACACAGGGTCACTTCATACCTTCACCTCTGCCCTACATAGCCCAAGGCAATGGAATGCAGGAGTCTGAGAATTTTTCTGCCAATTCAGTTCCTATTCAATTTCTGCTCACTTAGCTCCGTCTCCTTCTCAAAGTTATCTTTCACTTCAAGCAGAAACCTCTGGAATGCATTCACTGAGAATTCCAAAGACCACCAACATTCTGGTTTACGAAAAGGAATATTATATTCTTAACCAAATAATGCACACCTCCTTACAACAGATTTATGTCTAGACCTGCACACATTTGCTGTAGCATTGGCCTGAAACCTCACTGGATTACAAACTTTTCCTGGAAATTGCAGGGATGAAATTGGTCATTGCCAACAGGTAAGATCGACTGAAAATGAGCTAATTTGGTTTTCAATTGAAGCTAATGGAGAAAAACCAAGCAAGTGTAAAATAAGCCACCGATATGCTATCAATTCATTTTGTGTTATCCACGTCGGCCAATTTCAAACCTTATTTCAAACCTTTAAAATGAGTGAAGTTAAAAATCTAATACACTGAGGGTGGCATAGACTTTGAACGCTGTGAGTATTGTTACATTCCAGTACCCCATGAACTTTCAGTCACTACTTGAAAATTTGTAATAAAAAGACCATTGAAACAGGGGGGGTGACCTTTGGCATTTTGAAATCTGAACAGTCTCAATTCTCAAACAAATATCCAATTAAATATAGACATTCAGAGGCAGCGGGGAATTCACATATTTCTTTGTTTAGGGATGGATCATCAAAGATGTGCAGGTTAGGTGGATTGGCTGTGCTAAATGGTCCAATAGTGTTCAGGGAATGAGCAGACTAGGTGGATTAGCATGGTAAATGCAGGGTTAGGGGTCTGGGTGGAATGCTGTTTGGAGGATTGGTGCTAACTCAGTGAGCTGTATGGTCTCTTTCTGCACTCTAGGGATTCTATAATTCTACAATCATCAAAAGACTTTGGGCATTCAACATGGGTTATCTTTTTGTTTCACCATTTGCAAAAGACTCATCAAAACCTGTTCGTCTTCTCTCCCACCTACCTGCCCATCCCACTGACCAATCCGCACCATTCCCTACCTCCACTCACCTCACACCATCCCATCTATCTTCCCCAGCCCCACTCCTCCTGTCTCTATTTATTTCCCAGCTCCCTTTCCCCTCCCCATTTCTGAAGGAGGGTCCCGACCCGAAACGTCAACTTGCCTGCTCCTCTGATGCTGCCAAACCTGCCGTGTTCCTCCAGCTCCACATTGTGTTATCTCATCAAAATTCAATATGTGTTTCATTATGGTGAATGAATCGTATCATCCTTTCCTTGTACTGTGACATATTTTCATAATCTAAAAAGGGTGGGTTCACCTCATGGTGTCAAACAACTAACAGGATAAGTAATCAACATTAAACATTTTAAGGTAAAGATAGATAGATTTTTGAACAGAAAAGAAATTAAGGGTTATGGTGAGTGGGCAGGTTAAGTGGAGCGGAATCCACGAAAATATCAGCCATGGTCTTATTGAATGGCTGAGCAGGATCGAGGGGCCAGATGGCCTACTCCTACTCCTATTTCATATGTTCTTAAGTCACGATCTTACGCAAAAGGGCTGTGAACTTATACATGTCACATGGTGAGGATGTTATTTTCTTTCCTGCTTCTAATATAACAGCAGAAGCTGCTCGCAAGAGACAGGGTTTATCAGAAAGCCATAGAAACAGCTGCAAGCCAAATAAGCAACCAAGGTAAAAAGCAGGAACTTGAAGATGGGAGGGGGATTATTATTCTAACTTTGGGTTTACTTGAGAACCAACTGTCTCGAAATTTGACTATAAGAAATTTTGCGGCTTTTTGAGAATCTTCGGCTTTTTAAAATCTTTACTTCAACTAAAGCATCAATTCATCTCAGAAAATACAGACCTGTCACAAAAAAAAAGACTGAGGCACTTATACATTAATTGCCTTGTTTGAATTTCATCTGTCTCTAACCTGTCTGTATGAGATTGTGCGCGTGAACCAAATCAGTAAAAACATTGTGTTTTAAACATCTACGGTAAATGTGAATAATAAATAAACTTCTCTGTTTTAAAACTCAGAAAATGTTTGTTCATAGAAACTATTTACTTGGGGCAAACATTCAAAGCAAGACATGTTGCTCATGAGCAACAAACAAGAACCACACAAATTGCAATAAAGAACATTGGTAACCAATCAAACAACAACAGCCTGTGTGGCACAGCTCATTTAGCTTTGTAAATTTTCTCAAAGTACTTCATAGGGATCTCATAAGTAGATTTAGACAAATGACCAAATCTTGGTCAAAGAAATAGTTGTTAGCGAAATAAGGTAAAGGTAGGGAAAGCTTTAAGGCATGGAGGGTGAGTAGGGGATGCAAAACTTGGGGTTTAAGCAGCTAAATGCAGGGCCATTGATAGCAGATCAATTACAATAGAAAATTCCTAACCAAGTTGGAAGGAGAATAGATAACTCAGAGAGGTGTGACGTTTTAGAAGATTAGAGATAGGAAGGGGCCAAACGAGAGAAAGATTTGAAAACAAGGACAAAAATTTGAAAACTGAAACACTGCTTAGCTGAGAGCCAACATAAGTAAAAGAGCAGATGGGTGTTGGGTGAATGAGACTTGGTGTGAAGTGGGACAAGAGAGCAGAGTTTGGATGATCGCAATTTTATTGTGGAGGGCGTAGAATGTTAGAGGATAGCTTTGGGATTGTCAAGTTTAGTGGCTTAAAAAGCATGGATGAGGATATCTGCAACAGATGAGCCGAGGAAGAGGTGGAGTTGGAAGATGGTATGCAGGTAGAATTAGGCAATCTTCATTTTGCAGAAAGTAGGTTGGCATAATTTTGACCTCAAGATGACAAAGTTACTAACAGTCTGCGTCAGTCCCAGGCCAGTTCCTGGCAAGACAGGCAGATAATTGAAATGGAAATGCAATTTGTAGCAGGGAATGAAAATTAGCTTCATTCTTCCTAATATTGAAAAGGAGGAATTTTATGCTCATCAGGACGCCTAGATGTTGGACAAGGAGTCAGTCATATTAAAGACAATGGAGAGGTCTTTCTCTCCACAGACGCTGCCGATCTCCAGCATTTGCATTTCTTCGTTTTACTATGGCGGCAGAAGTAGAGATGGTGGATTCACTGGCTCTAATTTTCCAAAATGTCCTAGAGGCTGGAATGGTCCCAGCTTATTGCTAGCTGCCAATGTAACAGTGCTCTTCAAGAAAGGAAGAATAAAGAAAACAAGAAATTAAGGCCAATTAGCTTGGCATCAGCCATTGAGATAGCACTGGAATCTTCTATTAAGGAATATTATCAATGTAGTTAGAAATAAGTCAAGCAGTTTTATGAAATGGAATTCCTGTTTGACAAATTTAGTATTTTGTTTAGGAGTTAACCCGTAAGGTACAGAAAGGGGAATATGTAGAAAAAGAGAACTTTATTTTCAAAAGGCATTCATTCAATAAGCTGCCATGCAATAAGGTTAACGCACAAGACAAGGCCTCATGGAGTTGGGGACCATATATTACCCTGGATGGAAGAATGTTTAATGGACAGGAAGCAGGGAGTAGAGATAAATGTGACATTTTCAAGTTGGCAGCTATGACTGGAGGAGTGCCACAGGGATCAGTATATACAATCTATATTAATGACTTAGATGAAGAGACAGAGTAATGAATCTAAATTTACTGACTATAAGCTAGGTGGGAATGTAAGCTGCCAGGGAAATGAAAAGGCACTGTGAAGAGATATAGTTAGGTTAAATTAGCGGGCGACAAGGTGACAGATGAAATATAACATGGGGAAATGTGAGGCTATTCACATTGTTTGTAAGAATAGGAAGGTAGAAATGTTGTATGCAGCAATAGCTCTAGAGGACAAGATTATGGAAGTCTTGTTACGCTTGAGTAAGGCTTGGGTGAGGCTTCTTTCACTCTTGTACTCCAATCACCTTGCAAAAAAGGCCAACATGCCATTTGTTTTCTACTCACTTGCTGTGGCTGAATGTTTTGTGTGTTCCTTGCAGTAAGTCTCATTATAAACATCATCCTTTGCCAGCTTCATGTCTTTTAAAAATATTCTGCTTCTGTACTCTTGCAACTAAAATTGCATATAGTATTACCAGTATTCACAACATTTTGCTTTTGTAGCAGAAATTTAGCATGCTGTCACAGAAAACAATTAGGAAAGTAAACAATGTTGCAAGGGCTATGGGAGTGCAAGAAAAAAGTAAGCTTTGCGACAATTATGCAAGGCATTAGTGAAACCACACTTTGAATACTTTATCCAATTTTCGTTTCTATGTTTCAGGAAGGATATATTTGCATTGGAGGCGGTACACCAAAGGTTCATTACATCAGTAGGATGGGATGATTGTTCTATGATGAGAGGCAAAGTAAATTGGCTGTATATTCTCTGGAGTATAGAAGAATGAGAGGGGATCTCATTGAATTCGTTTAAATTATAACAGGGCTTAATAGGATAGACACTGAGATGTTGTTTCCCTTGGCAAGGGAATCCAGAACAGAGGCCATTGTTCTCTTATCTTGAGGCTGGGAGACATTGCTTCACTCAAACTGATGTAAATCTTTGGAATTCTTAGAGCGCTGTGGATCATTAAATATATTTAAGGCTAAGACAGACAGTTTATGGTCTCTCAGGGAATCAAGGAATATGGATAGCAGGCAAGAAAGTGGAGCTGAATCCCAGGCTCAGCAAAGATTAAATTGAAAGGTGGGGCAGGCTCAATGGGCAAGTGGGCTTCCACTGATCCAATTTCTTCTGTTTTTACATCTGTAAGGCATAGCCATCAGTTATATAATGAAGGAAAATCCAGAGGGTAAGAGGCGTACACAAAAAATATGTCAAGATTGTAGACATCAGAACAATTGTCACCCTGGATGAGATTACAGACACAGGGATAATACAGTGTGGAGTCGAATGAACACAGCAGGCCAGGCTGCATTACAGGAGCAGGAAAGCTGATGTTTTGGGTCGAGACCCATCTTCAGAAATGGGGGAGGGGAAGGGAGCTCTGAAATAAATAGAGAGAAGGGGTGGGGCTGGACAAGATAGGTGGGATGGTGATAGGTGAATACAGGTAGGCAGTGGTGGGGATAGGTCAGTGAGGTGGGAGGGGCGGATAGGTGGGAGAGAAAACAGACAGGTTGTATCAGGTCAAGGAGGTGGGGATGAGAGGGAGGGTTGGTCATGGGGTGAGCCTAGGAGTGGGGAGATTTTGAAACTAGTGAAGTTCACATTGAGACCATTGAGTTGTAGGGTTCCAAGGCGGAATATGAGGTGCTGTTCCTCCAGTTTCCAGGTGGCATCGTTGTGACACTGGAGGAGGCCCAGGATGGATATGTCGTCCAGGGAGTGGGAGGGGGAGTTGAAGTGGTTCGTGACTGGGAGGTGTTGTCGTTTGTCATGTACAGAGCGCAGGTGATCTACAAAATGGTCTCTGAGTCTATGCTTGGTCTCACCAATGTAGAGGAGGCCACATCAGGAGCAGTGGATACAGTAGACCACAGACACAGGGAAGTGTGAGGCTTTGAAGAGACGTACATGAAAGGCTTAATATTTCAACCTGCAAGTGTTCAGAATTGGCAAGTATTTAGGTAAGTAAGGACAGAGGTAAATGGCAAGAGGGGACAGATATAGGAGAGGCAATGGGCAGTTATAGATGAGCTAAGGTTTAGAGATGATTTGAAACTGGCTAGAAGAGCTTTAGAATACCTAAGCCTATCATCCGCATAGACATGGATGAGATTTTAGGCACAAGTGAGGAGCGATAGGGATGGAAATGGATAACGTTAGAGGTGGAAACATAGCTTTGTTATGAAATTAATGCGCAACAGAAATGTAGCTCAAGATAAATGGAAGTCAAGGTTAAGAAGAATCTTAGTTTAACTGGAGATAATGATCATGTAGGAAAATTGACAACATGGTGGGCTTCAGTCTTCTCAATGCTTTAAGAAAATTGGAGTTTGTTTAACATTGAAGGAAGGTGCAATGTCACAACAGCAAGAACTTTCCCTTCTCTTGACTAGCGAGGGCAAGGAAATATGGTGAAAATTAATTCTTGATGTCAAGAAAATGTTTTCCCCCTTAAGGTTTAAATGGAAAATTCGGAACCTCACTAATCAGTGGCAACTACCTTATTTCTATGCATTTCTGCCTATATAATATAATACAATATATGTTTTACACACGCACACACACACACACACACATACATACATATATCTGCATCTCATTATTAATCCAACTCCCCTTATTTCTGAGCAGCTTCCGATGCTCATTGCCTCCCATGAGAAACTAGGTGTTTCCAATTCCCAACATAGACATCAGCAGATGTAACTCAGCACTAGCCTCTCTGGGCCTTATCTAATTCAATCATTTCCATAATGTTCCTGCATGCTCTACGTATATTGTCCACTTTCACCCTTCATCCACACGAGTTACCATTGGCAAGCCACCAGCCACACCACATGATCATGGCTGCTCTCTGACCAACTCATTCTTCACTTCAGCCTTTCAGGAATACATGTTTCAGCCAGGGACTTGTATACTCCTGCCAGATCACATTACATGCAAGGACAACTCATATCTCATGTATCTATGCAGGATACATCTTGTAGCTCTTTGTTTACTTTCCTTTCTGCTCATTCCCTTGGCTCCTCATAGAATCACAGACTCCCAACAATTAGAAAAGAAGCTATTCAGCCCATTGAGTATGCAACGAACCTCTGAAGAGCATCAAACTCAAACCCAGCCCCCTAACCTATTCCCACATCCCTGTATTAGCCATGGCCAATCCACCTAACCTGCACACCTTTGGACTGTGGGATGAAACCGGAGCACCCGGAGGAAACCCACACAGACACGGGGAGAATGTGCAAACTCCACACAGACAGTCACCCGAGGCCAGAATCGAACCTGGGTCCCCAGCGCTGTGAGGCAGCTTTGCTAACCACTAAGCCACTGTGCCACCCTCTCAATTGGAGACTGACAGCTTCTATGATTTGTACTGCTTTGTAGTGCAATGCGAGAGGCAGGCATCATGTCGAAGTTCAAAGTCAAGGGGTGGACATGTTGCTGTATCACTGCATCATGCTGTGCCAATGTCACATCTACAGCATGCGCCAACAGTTAACACATTACATGTACTTCAACAAAATGGCTATGAACAAAGGTCAAAGGGGATCACACCTTAGAGGGGTCAATGGAGTTCTGGTCAGTAGAGAGGCCAAATCTACACCAGAGGGACATAGTCAGTCAGGTGCTTAGTCCTGCTGGAATCTTGAAATATGTATCTTTGTAGTTTGAGGATTGGGTCACAATCAGTCCTGCAAGTCAAGTGCAATCAGTCCAGGGATTGCACATAGATCAGTTGGGGAGACATCAGACCAGAGAATGAGGTCGGCCAACTGCTCCTGCAACGAGACAGGGGAGAGACTGTGTATGATGGAACTGAATGAAGAGTAGTTAGTGGAAATGCATGAGCAGGAGAGCTGGTGAGGAGTCGCCAATGAGTGAGTAGGTAATAATATGAAGCTAATGCATTCACACTGGCCTCTTACCACTCACTGGCGAGATCCTCATCTTGACTTTCAAACCCTGGAGGCAAAATCAAATTTTTTTCCAATCTCACTGTCTCACTTGCCATTGCCCACATCGTTCTGCAGCTGAGAACATTAATCCCAATGTCTATGGAATACTGTGTGATATTCTGTATTTAATAAAGAACCAGTGACACACAGATTTCAAACACACCAAATACAGCGCTCCATACCAAGACACATTGAGAAGTCTTATGTCATATGCTGTCAGTTTAAAAAATAAATTTAATAAGAGGCCAATCTGAATTTTCCAGTCTGCCTGGACTTCCCCAAACCAGACAGGAGAGAGGTTAAGTTGCCTGTAGACTAGGGGATGGGTTAGACAAGCCTGGCAGTGCTCACCCAGTTACCTCCAATTATAGGCATGGTCCTCCTCTTCTCAATCTGGAAGGCCTTGGAATGACCCTCAGCTTCAAGAACCCATTAGCATCTCTTCACTGGAAAGAGTGAACTCATCTCCATGCCAATTGAAAGGGTGCCCTGCTAAAAATGCCAATAAATGATTACTGTCCTCCTCAGGACTAATTCGCACCCAATTCTTGCTTCCCAGAGAATATCAAAAACCCTGTCCTTTGTGTTGGCAAGATGTCAACATCCTCCCCAAAAGCTGTAACTCCACAGGCAGATTTTGCGGCCGATTGCACTATCAGGCTAGTTCTTGAGCTCGATTTCTGAAATACAAACGCCATGGAGAATCACCTGGTGGAACTACGTTTTAAAAATGTTCCACCATGAATCATAACACAGAGGAGTGAGTAAGCAGACTGTACAAGGAATGGAAAGTGTGATGTTGAACTTTATAAAGATCTGTGTCAAATTCCATTTTAAAAAAATTGCAGGAAAAACAAGTTCAGGAATTCTGGATTTGGGCTAAGGGCTGCCATTAATGTAACCATGAGAACTGCCAGCTGGAGACTGGATTTTGCTCACTCTGACCTGAGGTTGGCAGCAATTTTTTGGCTTCCAAAGTAGATGAGAATCTGTAAAACGAATCAGATATACTCCTTCTAAAAGCTGCTTTCTTCATTACTGCATTCAGCCCCATGCACACTGGGCATTTTGTTTTAAAGCTTGCGTTTTTTGGCAAACAAAAGTTTGCAGAGTGAAACATCGTGTGAAACCCAGTCACGTCAAAGACAAGAAAGACAGCGGCCTAGCTAGCAGCCTCCGGCCAATGAATATTCAGCCTTTCAGAAACACCTTTAACTGAAAGAATTGACATTCCTTTACAAATGCACCACCTTCAAAGGAAAGGTGAAGCTAAGCTCCCACTTATCTGATACCGTGCAGCTGCAATGCTTCAAAATCTTCTTCCAAAACAAAACCTTGGCAACTTGTTTTGAATTCCTGAACAATCCGAGCAGTCTCAACACATCACAGGTCAATCTGTATAAAATATCAACTCACTCAGCTTTTAAATATTTTAATTAATTTGGCTATTGTTTAAACATTTCAATATAAGTTTGGAAAATGGTAAACCCCTGACTGACTGCAAAATCTTCTGAGATTTTTTGAATCATGTGCATATACTCAACATATATAGACAAATATATTACAGAGAGATGTATACACAATGTTACAGAGATAGTAGGAAATGCCGATGCTGGAGAATCTGAGATAACAAGGTGTAGAGCTGGATGAACATAGCAGGCCAAGCAGCATCAGAGGAGCAGGAAAGCTGATGTTTCGGGTCTCAGCCCTTCTTCAGAAATTCTTCAGCATTTCTGAAGAAGGGCCTAGACCCGAAACGTCAGCTTTCCTGCTCCTCTAATGCCGCTTGGCCTGCTGTGTTCATCCATCCCTACACCTTGTTATCTCTGTATACACAATGTTACAATTTTGGTAAATAAGGACAAACAAATTTTAACTACCATCCTGTGGTTGTTATACTTCTGATGTTTTCATGAATGACTTTTTAATACTGACTTAAAAATACTGCTATGACTATAGATTGAGGCACGTCTAGGAGATCAGAAACAAAAACAGAAGTTACTGGAAAAGCTCATCAAGTCTGGCAGCATCAATAGAAAGAAAGCAGAGTTAACATTTCGCGTCCAGTGGCCCTTCTTCACACGTCTAGGAGACCAAATTGAAATAAACACGGTGTGACATTGCAATTTTATCTAAATACACTGAAGTCAGGCAACTGAGTCAGTGTCAATGAATTTGTATCTCTTGTTTTAATTTGCATTTCCACATATTGAGAGATGAAAGGCCCACCTGCCAGTTAGAAGCTTGGAAAGACAATGGAGCCAGAATCGGGAATATACAAATGAACAATATTTCAGCAGCTGTTTTGCAGAGCAGAAGCAAAAATGAATCTGAAATAAAAAGACCTTGATGTCTCTCTCTGCCTCTCACGTCTGCCCTCTCTCTTTGTTTCTGTTTCTCACAGCAGGCTGAATTTTCTTGGCTCCTGAATGACAGGAAGTCAGTTGGCAAAATGTGGTGAGATTGGAAAAACAAAATGCTTGAGGATAAAAAAGTTGATTTTGCATCTTGAACAACGAGATGGGAATCATGCTAGTGAGTAGCCAGAGGCCTATTTGTTGGTTCTTGCATCTCATCGCTACCTAATCTCACCTCATTTATATGCAATTTTCCATATTTCCATGTGGCAGTGAGAAACTAGATGGTGACAATTCCCAATATGAAAATCAGAACGGATACCTGGTATTTCCAGCTCACTTCTTGCTCAATGGGTCTCCATCTTCGCCAGCAGTCCCCAACATGTCAGGGTACATTCCATGTGCAGTGAATGACTACACCTCTGTCGGAGGAGGTTGGCACTGGACACATACCAGCCTCACCACATCATTATGGCACATCTCTGATTCACTCAGAATGCAGCTCAACACTTCAATGCTGCACTTTGCAGCACACCAATGTCTTACATTGCAATGCTACTGCCAGGCCACTTTATGCATAGGGACAGATGCCAATCTCACAGTTTGGAATAGGATGCATCCCAGGGTTCCTCTCTTGCTTTGTCAGTACTCACTCACTCTACACCTTCTCAGATGCTTACAATATCTCTGCCTTGCCTTTTCGTGCACCGCCTCATGGTTCAGAACTTAAAGGATCAGAGTATTTCTGTCTTGACTCTCCTGGTCACTCATCAATCAGGACTTTGCTATCAAGTCATTCATGGAGTTGTAAACATGAAAGACAAGATCTCACAATCATCAAAGCTAAAAGTAAAGAGAAGTCCGTACTGTGACTGACCAGTGGAGGTTAAAAACAGAGAAGCAAACTTATCCCTCCATATCTGGTCATAACAATGTACACTTATGTATTATTGGACACACACACTCAATGGATACACACCAAGAACTTAAGTGGCATTGTGGCTCAGTGGTCGTCTTCATGTCTCTGAATGAGTTAAAAAGTTATGAATTCAAGCCCCGTCTAGGACATGAGCCATCATCCAAGCCGACTTGGGGTGAGTTGTTAATCTGAGACCTCATTTACCCTGTAAGGTAAATGTAAACAATTCCATACCATTACTGCAGAAACGTCGAGGGTGTTTCCCCATTGTCCATATCAATAATTCTTCAACTAATCAAAATTATGAAAACAGTAACTAATCGTTGATCTTACAAATGCTTGTGAGACATTGCAATGATAATTTAAAAAGTAAAAGTAATGAATTGGTTATGAAGTGTGTTTTTAAAAAGCTGCATTGTAAATGGAAATATTCCATGTTATACAATTCATTAGTGCATGAAAACATGCCTCAGAGTATTTTATGAGTTTCTAGGCAAAGAAAGGACATCACTAGGAGTGTGAAAAGGTAAGAGTTTGGCAAACTAAAGAGAAACTAGGACAAGAAAGGTAAATAAGAGATCAAGAAGAAATGAAAAAGGAAGAATAAGATGGCAGATCCAGAGAGGACAAGTTTTATTTGGAAATAGAAAAGAGCAAAAGGAGCCAGTTATTTGGGGCCAAACTATCTACAAGAAAAAAGTATTTTCGATAGCCAAAACGAACATTGAGAAATGAAATTTGTGGCTGACTGAATCCACTTCTTGGAATTGTCATGAGATTTATTTGTGTAATTTTTTATTATCATCACTTAAGGATGATTTTGTAAGCATTCGGCAAGATGAAGTGGAAGTGTTGGAGGAGTGAGTTGTAGAGGACTGAGGATGAAGGAGCAATTGGCAAAGGATGCAAAACAAGCAGCGGGCCAGTGTTAATGCAGTTGAAGGCCTTTGTAGGAATGCATGGCTGCAGAAGATCTCTGAAGTGGAATATGAAAAGGCAGGCGAGGGTTTGAAGATAAGATTGAGCATCCTGAAATCATCTCCCTGTGCATATCCTCTATGCTGGAATGACTTATCTGCAGCAACTGGATGGAGCAGAGATGTGCTAAACCTATGCAAATATGTATACACACCCTCACAAACAGTCATGTAGAATCATATGCAGACATCTGTAAATGTACAAGAACCCACACTCACAGAAATCTACATACAAGCAAAAATCTGTACATGTCATACTCTCTCTATCTTGGATAACCTTGGCAACCGTCTTTAAATGTAGATGAATCACTTTATCTTATCTGACCACTCTCATTCTCCTGCCGGCAGTATTTCATCAATACAAACAAAAATTTCACTCAGTAATATAATACATTTCTATCTGAGTAAATACTCAACAGGAGGGAAGTGCAGTTTTTTCTTCTGAAGTTGATCAAATCCTTTAATCACCCCACTTCTCATCAGGACTGTATAGCAAGCACTAGTTGTCAGATTTATTGCTTTCAGAGCATGAAAAGAGGCAAACTGCCATTGTCAGACAACCATTTCAAGTTCAGTGTTGGGTGAAGGGAGCAGAATAGTCCTGTCTACATGCAGGTCAGAACCTTTCTGTAATTTATTACTCTTTCCAATGTCATGAGAAAAGCTGCAGACGAAATTGAGACGGTGAAATGTCTATTTAGTGACACGCAGGAAAGGCAGGGGAGAGTTGAGAAATCAAGAATATATCAAGGATTTTCAAACACAAGCAGTGAGGGATCAGGGAACTGGCAAAATGAATTAAAGGCAGAAAGTCTCAGAGGGGAGATTTAAACAGAGTGGCAGAAGTTGAGCAGCAGTGAATAGAAAAGAGGCAGACCAGAGGCAAAGGGCAAAGTACGGTGGCAGAACCTCAAAGAAAATATGAAATTTTCATGAAGATGCAGGAACTGTTTTGAAAAATAATTGAGATTGAGTGAGCCTGTGCTGATACTAACCTGTGGACAAAAGGGAGAGATAATGTTATTTTTGATCAAAAAGAATGATTCAAAAATAAGAAGTCTCAATTTTCAATTGAAAGCACTAGAGAGTGTAATATGCCCCATATGCGTACATAAGCCAGGCATACATTTAGTTCCAGGAAACATTGTCAACATTGCACAAGTCTGGTTTCTCTATCATATTGCCTACTGTTTGCCTGTCCACACTCTATCTAAAATTGGACATTTTCTGTCCAGAGTAGCTGAACTGCAGTTTTATCGTATATCATTCAGAAACATATACAAGTTTTCCCCTTTAAGATACCACTGTTAACTCATGAACATGGGTAGAACTTGCCAGAGGTCCTCAATAAATAGGTTTTACATATTTTCACAATTAAACAAAAACAGCACTGATTTGATTTGATTATCTGATTATATTTTCCACCCCTGTTACCCAGCCACAGTTTGAGGGGCTACATCCAGTGGCTGGGTAAGCAGGTTTTCAGGAACAGGCAGCAGGAGCAACAAACTGCAAGGAAGAACTGCAACAGGGATAGGGAGGAAGATCACAGCGTGTAGATATGGAAAATCGACGAAGCTGGAGCAGGGGGGTCATTGCGTCTGGCAAACCAGTCAGTAATTGAATCATAGCAATAATACCACAAGGTGGCTACATGGCCTATCATGCCTGTTTGTGAATGCCATTGGGGGAATCATTTGTCTAAACTGTCCTTTGGGTGAAGAAAACTTCAGCCCCTGACAGGAGCAAGGTAGGCAATACATAATGAACACCAACACATTTTTCAAAACTACAAGGAAAGCATTTGCCCTGTGAGCTAAGCTCCTCTGGCAACTCACCCGGCTCTTCCAATATTTCAGCAGGAAGCACCCTCCATTCACACAGGACTGCTTGTTCCTCCATCAGTCAAAATGCCAGCTCCACCCACTTGAGTTCTCTGCCCTTCCACTGAGCAGAAACTGTTTAATCACGGAAAATGAACAAAGTGAGACATCTTCAGATTTCAAGTGTGTGACATTCCCAAGAAAGCTACTTCTGGGCAAAACCTGTTATTCAATTCCAGCAATCCAAGAAACTCTGTTGAGATCAATATGTGAAAATAAATCACTCAGGTTCATCAATGGCTTCATGGGAAAATTCACTATCTGATTCAGGTAGTGTGCATACAGTCCAAGTAGCCCACAGGTTAACTGCAGACCTGCACAGATTTAAGTGACAGTAAGTAGTTGAGCCACTACAAATGACTCCATAACCCAGCGTAGGAAGGTAGAAAGAAAAATTCAGCCAGCTTGCTTTCTCATGAGCCTTACTGAGAGTTTTGTGCACAGAGGGCAGTGAGAATTGGATTGAGTTCCACTATCAACGATTCACATCATGCCAAAACTCAAAGATCTTGGCTCACGATTGAATAATGGTCACTTGGCCTGAGTTACACTTTCATGCGTTACAGAAACTTGTGCAAGTCTAAAAATAAAAGAGGTGGAAATAAAATGGCTTAAATTTAATGTGAGCAAAATAAGGTCATCTTGCGTCCTCCTTTGTACATATTTTTAAAATATCAAGCGACTGATTTGCCACTTGTAGCTCAGCCTTGAGCAGAAACCAAATGATCCTCCAAGCATGGAATCAAACTACCTCTTAAACGACACTGGAGTCACATCTCACAAAATTAAATGTTGGCATGTTCTTTGAAGTGTGGCTTTGCTGTAACCACAACGTTGCATATTCCTTTTAGTAGAAAGATACTTTTAGACCAGCATACCCTTTTGCAGATTGAGGCCTTTAAGCTTCATGACACAAACCAGACCACCATGCAGTTACTCAGATCTGTTTAAAATGTCTAAGGATAAGTAGCAGGAAAATACTGTGATATGTTTAATAAGTATTCTTTGGCTCCGGTTCAGCGACCCCCGTTTAATGCAGGGTAACGTACCTAAATTAAATCACACAGTTCACTGTAGGAAGAGACACTGTCTTACACAAGTATGACAAGTATGCCCTCGAGCATTAATCAACTGGACAGCTAAAAGCTAAGGAAGGGATAAGTGGAGCATGATTGCAAAATGTAAGAAAATATCATTTCAAACATTCCAAACAACTGAGGGCGTTGATCACAGCGAAATAGCTTCTTAAAGAAAAAAGTGATGTCCTTTGAGAGTTAAAGACAGTAATCAGCAGATGCAGGGAAGCAACAACAGGTTGAGATTTTCTTGGGTCAGAGCATGAAACCAGGAGAAGCAGGCAGGTCACAGCACACCTCTGTAAATAAAGCTCCATGCATTTCCTTCCATTTATTCAAATAATACATTTTTGAAGAAAAGTAAAAGTAAAGGTTTAATTCAAATAAATGTACACTTAAAACCACCTGATTTATCCTCACTGAGTCCAGACAAGCCTCTGGTACTGGGCCCAAACCGAGGTTCAGGAAAATCACCCCTTTAACATTATAATTGTTGGGTTCTCATGTTTGAGATAATTTACAAGTTAACCGCTTCTTTTAATTGTGTGGGATTTAGTACTGTTCTACAGCAGCATATGACTAATGACATGGGATGCACATATTGTTTTGATAGTTGATACTTGAAGTAAGCAAATAGAATTCAGTGGCAAATTGAACAGTTAATAGTCTTGATTTTCTTTTGTCAATTTCATCGCACACCTCCTGAAGACATTGATCTGGCGCTCTCTCTCTGCCCTCTCCCGCTGAAGTGAGTATTAGTCATATGATCATAGCATCACCTCAACTAACTTAACACACACTGGAAATAAAGTTTTGGTTCTTTTCAGTCTCTGTACCTTACTTGCTTGACAGATAAGCTTACTTCGTTTTTGAAATTGGATGCTTGGGGCTGCGGGGTAGAGGCATTTTTGGCCTGAATGTCAGTCAGTCGAACCAATTACGGGGGTTTAAGAAGAAGCTAGAAAAATATGTGGAAAACGGATAAGCTGAAAGGGCTAGACAAACAGCAGCAGGAAGACACTCATGCAGAGCATAAATATAGCTACGTTCTTCTTTATGTAATGCAAGTGTACCAATCTTACACTAATATTTGAAACTAAGACGACATACAGATGAGAGATAGTAGGAACTGCCGATGCTGGAGTCTGGGATAACAAGGTGTGGAGCTGGATGAACTCAGCAGGGCAGGCGGCATCAGAGGAGCAGGAAGGCTGACGTTTTGGGTCTGGACCCGAAACGCCAGCTTTCCAGCTCCTCTGATGCTATCTACTACGTACAGATAATGTTCACTAGAAAACTAAGTACAGTATATCTGATCTCCACCCTGCTGCTTTCAGACTCGCCACATGTCTTGGAGTTAATATATGCCTCAATGTGGTAATGATTGACAGTCTTTTAAGATATGTCCCCTTAAAGGTATATGCACATCCTACCACAACAAACACAAGCGACAAGCAACCAGATGAGCCAAATGGCCTAAATCTGTGCTGTATATTCTACATAATCCAAAATATTCTAAAACACATTTTTACACATACGTGTCAATTTCCATTGCCTCTTTATCATGAGGATATTTATGTAAATGATATTACTGAAAAATAATGATTTCCATCCATGGGAACTGAGTCGGAAATGTTCTCAGCTAACCTAACAAAAAAAAGTTAACAAAATGTAAACAATGCTCGAAACCAAATCAAGCTTATTTCTTCCACAGGCCAAGCAAATCTGATATGTTGTTAACTCCATTCAATTCAAGATTACCTGGGTTGGTAACTAACCTCCTTAATAGCTGAGGGAATTTATTCCCAATTAGCTGAACTTTACCGCAAACTGGCCAACTCAAATTTGAAACTAAGAAAATTAAAATAATTGTCATTTTGGTTGGAATTTTATTATCATTATTATGCTCACCTTTGTACTGTTGCCATCCTGGAGATAATGATGTTGAATGAGCTTCAGAAGGCAGAAGAATCTTAAAAATCCCAATATATAGCAATCTTAGTATCCATGAGATTGATCAATAAAGGTTCTGCTAACTCACATTATGAGGGCAAACTGCTGTGAAGGTGTCTCCCATTGAGCTGCTAGATTTTCACAGCGTAGCTGCAGAAGCCAATCTCCCCCATGAAAATAAAGTTACATGCAAACTGGGGAGAGAATCACTTCCCAAGATCTCTACTGGTATTTCCAGACCATCTGAGTGAAATTGTAGTGTACAGGCATGACTCTACTTTCTGAACAGAGATTAAGGTGGTGCTCACGAAGTAACTGTGAAATTGGCACACATGACCAAAAGCAGGTCATAATCTCAAAACTGGTAACTTTTGTATAGTAGTGTAACATCACACAAACTGTGCTGATAATCTTGACCAGAAATTAGTGGCATGATACCTATGTCAGCACAATTTGTAAATAACAGTGATCTCAGTAACAAACATCACAACTTCTGTCAAATTAATCATAAGTAGGCTGAAGTAGGTTTATCAACTACGTTTTATGGGTGATAGAACAGGGAGTTGTACTTTATTCATTAAGGGCAGCAAAATTGTGAAGCTGTCCTTTATGAACGTACTTAGTGTGTCATCACATCTAGCGCACAGAGGATATCTCCCCACACCCCCATGCAGATATAAATCACATTCAAATGCAGCATACTGTCACTTGTGCAAGTCTTGATTAAGTATAGCATAGCAGCCCTCTACCTCTAGAAAGAATTAGGGAGGGAATGAAAGAGGGCACCAAAAAACAAAGGAGGCTAAGGAATTTAAAACTAACCTAAGTTTGTGCACTTGCATTTTATTTTCGTCAATCCATTGAGACAAATATTCTGGAAAACAAAAGGGGAGGAAGGGAAGCAGGTCTTTAGTCTTGAAAACATTAGTGAAGCCCATACAAATCGTACTGAGGTCTGTTCTATCTGACAGAAAAGGTGCAAATTGCTACCGACTCATCTGTTTTACTGAGTAATGAAGATCCCTGTGTTTTCCTGGAATCTACAAGGATGCACTTCTCTGTTTACGGGAATGTCAGATTTATTTTTCTTGATCTTGGGTTACTGCCACAAAACCCAGTCATTCTGTTGTGCTAACAGACTGAGTTCCCATACTGTATATTTGCTGCTTAGAGGTCACATGAATACCACAGCATTTTTGAGTTTTTAATTAAACTCAGCACGTTTTGGTGCTCCTAACCGCATGGTATTTCTTCTGTTCACTGCTGTAGGCAAGTTTAAAACTGAAGGGCAAGCATGATGTGTCCCACTACTCAATGATATTCTATTCAATAAATCATCAACTAGGGAAGTTAATGAATCATCCAAGCCGTGGATTGTCATCTTTATTAGAGCTCAGAACCTAGTTATGATAAACAGTTCCCCACAATTCACTTCTCCACTAACAAAGTTTATTCAATAAAATTGCCTCATAACCAAATACACAACAGGACCAGACACTTTTTGAGCAGAACCTGGTGGGATTTCAGAATTTCAGCACCAAATGTTTGTCCCTATATCACCACTAATTGGCAGGTCCAAATCAGAAAACAAACTGCAAGAAATAGTTAAAATACCCTAGATGTTACATTTACACTTTCAAACATAGTGTAGTCAATGTTTATGCCTTTCCTTTTAAAACAATTAGGCCATAGCTGCAATGCAATACCCCAAGATTCACTTCGAAAAGACATAACATACTAACGTGTCTCACATGTTTCATACTTTAATAACTTTTTGTTTGAACTCAGTGTTCTATGTTATTTGATATATCACTTCTTGATTATTATCCATAATCTAGGTGTAACCCGTCAACATTCCTCGCTCAATCAAAACCATCATCTAACAATTTAACCGGTTATTCAGTTCATTGAGTGAAATGGCTACCATATTGCCCACATGGCAGTAACTGTAATTCAAAGTAATTCAATGTACATAAGAGATTTAATGAATGCAATTCAATTTATTTTGCATTTATTCACATTATTTCATTCCGTCACTTTAGGCGTCAGTGGAGCAACTATTTCTCAGGTCACTCTCTAACGATGAACCTGATGTGGTGGTGCCCTTCTAATTGTTCTTCGACTGTGTTGTTCATAGTGTGTGTGAATGGATTCATGAAAATACACCTATGTAATGCTACACTGCAAGACGATCCACTAGATCACTAAGGTACTGAGCCACTTCATTTAGGGCATGTTACAAAATGCATTCAACTTCGTAAAGACGTCCAAGGTGCAGTCTCCACTCATCCAGCTAACCCTTCTCGGTCTGATACAGTGGAACTCTGTGCCTGGTGAGCTTGTTGCATGGTTCTCCATGCTACATTCTGCCAACTTATAAGGGACAGGAAGTTGTTGCTAAGCTCCTCTTGAAGACTGTGGCAACTGAATAATGCTAAGGCTCAGTGGAGTAAGAAGAGGAATTCCTTCACATTTTCTTGTTCTTTTCCTTTTTTTTGTCGAAGGTACTTAAATGAAAAATAAATTGAAATTGTACACTTTAATGAAATGGCTGCGCAAAACATTTTATGGTCAGCAAACTATACCTTGGCATGGTAAGTCACACAACAGTTAAATTCTATCTCAAATCCCACTGGTGCTTTGACCAGATGTCTTCACCTTCTAGCTAGTCAGAGGGAAAAGCTTTCTCAGTGAGGGAAGTTTGTTTGCTCTACTGCATTTTACAATGATCTTTTTGGATCTCTCTGCTAAAGTATTAGAACACCTTTTGATTTGCAAGGAAGACTTGTGGTGATATGAATGCCAGTTACACAATTTATAAAATAGATGTAGGGGTCAAATTTTGTTTAGTACATACGTGTGATAATTGGCAAAAGGGATCACTCATCCATTAGAGAAGCCATCTAATTTGCGTTCTGTTAGTTGGCTAGATTCTATAATCTATGTGTGGACAAGCTATTCTGTCAGATTGTAATCCTCAGTATTTATACAGTACAGCTAAATGCAAAAAAGTAAATGCACTCAGAACACAAAGGAGCCACATAAAATCAGTTCACTAAAAAAACTAACATTGAAATATGAAAATTACAGAACTGAATCACAGAGTTTGATGCACTTTTTAGTAAGGATGGAGCAATTATGTTATCCCGTGTTATCAATCACTAGACTTGAAACATTAACTCTGCTCTCTTCCACAATTCTGCCAGATCCGCTGAGTTTCACCAGGAATTTCTGCTTTTGTTTTGGATCTCCAGCACTCCCAGTTCTTTGTTTCATCTACCTCCTAATAATCCACTGAATCAAACACCAGAGCTGGAAAACATGAGGCTAACAGTGGCCCAATCCTCAAGTTTTATTTTGAAAAGGACATCTTTATCCTGTATAATCTTATTTTCTTAAGTAAGTGATGATTTAAATTTAAAAAAGAATAGTTCCTGATCACTCTTCAGTTAGACACTTTTCTGAAGCACTGAAATATGATACAATCATACCCTGCAATGATGACCCCTGAGTTTTTTTTTGTCTGGGATCAGTTCCAAACTCAGCAATTTATCTTTGAGCCTTCTATTTACAGAATGATCCTATTTGTCTGTCACAATGATGGCCTCCTCACTGCTGAATAATTGAGAACCTCTCCAAACCTAAACGGTTTGCATGATGAGGTTTTAGCTTCTGACGGGTCCGTTTAGACAACCTGTCCACAAAATGTGTCTCTCTAGTTGACATCAGATTTAACCTAGAAACATTTTTGTCAGTATTGCTTGCTATGGCTCCACAAGTGTTGTTATTACCTCAGTGATCTTGCCTAAGTCTACTTTCTCAACCACAAGGTGCTCATGGCAACATCGTTGGAAAACATAGTGTCAGTTTTCATCTGTATGTTGACAGCACCTGAGTTCTATCTGACCAGCTGCTTTCTCAATCGTTCCACTGTCTCTGTATTATCTGATGGCTTGCCAATCATCCAGTACTAGATGAGCACAAACTTAACCTCCAACTAAGAATTGGAAAGTCCTTGACTTCGGTCTCCACCATGAACTATTCTTCTCCTTGTCACCTGTTGACAGCTGAGCTAGGCTGGTCTAAGCTTCAGTTTATTAGTGACCCTGAGTACAGCTTCCAATCACATATCTGAACCATCACAGAAACATAGGAACAGGAGTAGACCATTCAGCAGCTTGAGCCTGTATCACCATTCAATGAAGTTATTGCTGATGTGTAGCTTAATTCCAAGTCAAGAAAGTTGCCACGTTGCATCTCCCTAGCATCAGTGACTCTCCCCTACTGCAGCTCTAGTGCTGACATACTCATCCTTGTGTTTGACACCTACCAAGCTGATCCAACTACACCAATGCATTCCTGGCCCATGTTCTACTCTCTTGGTACTTGAGGTTATCCAATACACTGTTAGCTATGTCTGAATTCATACAAAGTCCTGTTCACTCCATCCTTGCTGATTTCCCCTGGCTCCCAGGTAAGCAATTCTTCAATTTTAAAATTCTCACCCTTGCTTTCAAATTGCTTACTATCTCTGCAACCACCTCCAGCCCTACTTGTCTGCAAAATGTCAGTACTTCCCCAATTTGCGTCTCTTGAGCATTCCCAATTTTAATTACATCATCACTGGTAGAGATGCCTTCAGCTACCGAGACCCCAACTCCACAAAACCCTGCACTTCTTTATCCTTATCTCCTCCTTTAAAATGCTCCTCAAAGCCTACCATAGAATCATAGGGCCGTACGGCATGGAAACAGACCCTTCCGTCCAACTCGTCCATGCCGACCAGATATCCTAAATTAATTCAGCCCCATTTGCCAGCATTTGGCCCATATCTCTCTAAACCATTCCTACTGATATACCCATCCAGATGCCTTTTAAATGTTGTCATTGTACCAGCCTCCACCACTTCCTCTGCCAGCTCATTCTAGACATGCACCAGCCTCTGCATGAAAAAGTTGGCCCTTAGGTCCCTTTTAGATCTTTTCCCTCTCACCTTAAACCTATTCCCTCTAGTTTTGGAATCCCCTACCCTGGGGAAAAAAAACCTTGGCTATTCACCCTATCCATGCTCCTCATGATTTTATAAACCTCAATAAGGTCATCCCTCAGCCTGTGACGCTCTAGGGAAAACAGGTTCCAACCCCGGCAACATCCTTGTAAATCTTTTCTGAACCCTTTCAAGTTTCACAACATCCTTCCTATAGCAGGGAGACCAGAATTGAATGCAGCATTCCAAAAATTGCCTAACTAATGTCCTGTACATCTGCAACATGACCTCTCAACTCCTGTACTCAATGTACTGGCTAATAAAGGCAAGCATATCAAATCCCTTCTTCACTATCCTGTCTACCTGTGATTTCACTTTGATCAAGTTTTTGGCTAGCCCCTTTTGTAGCTCCAAGTCAAGGTATGTTTAACTGTTCCTGCAAAACACTTAGGAGGCATTAATGGTTCCATGGCAATGAAACCTGTTTTTGTTAGGGAGTTGCAAAGCTTATTGGCTTAAACCAAGCAAGTTTTGTGACAGGTAGTCTGACAGGAGCAAAGTTTAAATGCCTCCACATGTTACCATTTTCAAACCCATTAAATTTTCTCCACTGCAGCTTCTTAAAAATTTCTCCACTAATCCCAAAACCAACTGATAATCAAATTTACTTATCAGTCATGAATACATTTCTTGCAACTTTTTTCTCTAAGCTCCTCAAAACAGTCCCTGATGGAATCAGAAGCATTCCGTCCTGAGGATGCAAAGCAAAGAGGATGTTGCAAGATATTTCGGTCCCTTCCTGACCCAAGATCGTTTTGCCAATCTGTTCAAAGGACATAGAATGATTATAAACAAATCTCAATAAACACAACTCTCAGAATTACTTCACAAAAAAGGTATCAGATAAATTTAAAATCACATCGACATTGTCTACTAATATAGGCCCATTTTAAAATTCTATGAATGACAGCCAGAGCAGAAAGTGACACCTTGTTACATTGAATACTGATGCATCCTATTTTCTTTTTCATAAACTTAAAAATTTACAAACCTGCATATACCTATAAACCAACTAAAATGCCACATCCATTTCTACTGTATCTGCCTTGATCGTGAGAGTATGGAAGGGTCTTTTTTAAAGTCAATTTTAACAGACTTGGAAAGAGGTAAGCAGTTTTCACATGTATTGTATGGAAGAAGAAAACCTTTAAAAAGGATCTACATTAAAACATTGTTCCGCAAGTGCCTTCTGCATTTAGTAGATGAACTATTGTCACATTGTTTTCAAACAACAACATTAAGACTTTTAAGTTGCTAAATATTCACAGTCCAAACCCAGTGAACCTTATATAACTTTATAAATTTAAAGAAAACTTTTCACCCTTCTTGTCTCAGACTATTTTCCAAACCAAAAAAAAATCCAAGATCACTGACTGTGGCGAACATTATGATCCTCTCTTCCTCCCCTTCAAAACAGGAAATAGCGGCAATATAAATATTATGTATTTTTTTTAATTTTACAATCAATTGCATTGCACTTGGAACTATTGCAGTGTTCCATTTTTCAAGCTTTAATTTTCGGTGAGTGACCTTTCCACAGATGGCAATAAGTAGTTTGATTTTGTAAGCATTGGTCCTGAAGCTAATATGCTTATACTTTATTATGATACTGAATATACAGTATAAGATTAAGAGCATCTGTGTGCCTTGTCCAACTCTGGCTGCTCTCCAGGCTGCAGATGGCTAGAGAAGGCAGTTTGAAATTTGTGCTTGCTTGATGAATTGCTCCCTCCATCTGACCCTGCTCCACACTCGGCACTAAACACAATCTGAATAACACAAGGCAGCAGAGCCTTGTCAGGTTGGCTGGTATTTGGAATCCCTGCACCAAGATCCTTCTGCTAGGCCAGATGGTAGAGCAGGGATATATCAAATGTGGTGAAAAAAAATCAGAGTGCAAAATGAACAGACAATAGGGGGTCTTCAGTGAGTTGACACTACAGAAGTGGCACAGGTTATAAAATCAAATCATAGCCACACATACATTGACACTTCTTGCGCATTAGCTTCAAATTAGATAGCACATCAGAGCAACAAGTGTTTTTGTTTAAAATTCTACCTACTTGGCACTTTTGATTCACGAGCTTTTCAATACCAGTCTTCCAGCTTCACTGGGCAACACAAGGCAAAATGTCAAATGGAAATACATAGAAAGCACAGATAAATAAGACCAAAGAAATCATGCTTACAAATTTAGTGATTCATTGCTGCTAGCAACATTGCACCACCATATTATCATAGACCAGCAAACAGACACTAATCTTGACTTTGGAATGGCTTAAAATGTTCAAAAATGGTCGAAATTCATGATCATGTGCCATATCTGGTCTCCAATAAAAAAACAGAAAATCCAACCAACAGGCAACATATCTGTCAGTAATGCTGGATAGATTAAGGGTATAGACGCAGACCTTTAGTACTCAGTATAGAATGCTCTTCCAGCATTTTATTTCCGGCTTTCAACATTTGTATTTCTTTCCTGCTTTTAAGTGCACCTCAAAATATTACATTTGAACTTGTCAAATTCAGGATCACAAGTTTCCAAATTTCTGGCCAGATAATATATCTGATCTCTATTTGTAAATAATTTAAAATCTTGCAAGTTAGGGATCCCCCTTAACACAAGTCAGGAATTTGCTCAGCACGAGGACATCAAAGAGCTCGAATCAACACTACCACACCCCCTGTCCTTTCAGGGCTGGCCTAAGTCACTCCCCTCAGTTTGTCTGAACAAATCAATTCACAGCAGTAATATCTCCCAGTAAATATCAACCTGAATTAATAACTAGCTATGAAATCAACTGCATTTATTTATTTAGCAAAACAGCAGCATAATTGTAATACATTTATACCATTTTAGGCCGTGTTTAGTCTTTCCAAAATACGACTCAGGAGAGTACACAGGAAGCTATTTAATGCTCCAAAGGAATCTGTTGGAACATTTTACTAAAAGACCAAATCAGAAACTAAGAGCCCTAATGACTTTGGAATGGTGTTCTCATTGTAAATTAGTTTGCAATTGGCCTACATTAATATGAGAGTATTATGACATTGGTTTTATTACAGAATATCAATAATCAAGACCAATCCACCAGCAAAGGTTGCAAATTGGAGACTTCTTTTTCCTTTGAAGTGACGTGCTCAAATTGAAAAAAATAAAGCATCCCACTGGTTTATTGAAATGAACGTGGTTCCAAATTAAATCACGACACTCTCCTTCACCTGTTTGACTGATATCAGTCAATAATTAAAGTGTTCTGTGACTGGTTCGGTTTTGTACATGTTGCAAAATGGCCGAATCTACTGTCCTTCTCGAAACACCAGCTAACATTGTATGGGTACTACTAAAAGCAAAAATAACAGTGTTACCAACTGTTATCAACTTCATTGTGCCAATGTTTGGTCACAACAAATCACTGGACATCAAATCAAAAGTCAACATACTTGTAGAGAGCATATTTTGCATTTTAAATTGCTTTGCTACTGTATACAAGCTAAATTACAGAACTAGAACACTACAGCACAGGCATGCAATGTACAAAACCAGCATGACTGGAAACCCCATGGGAAGGGGAGGAGAAATCTGTAACTCCATCTTCTTTCAAACTAACCTTATAAAATTATTTTTAAAAGCAGTCATGGATATTGTAACCATCCTGCATATGGAAACACCGCAGGTTTTCAAATAAAACTTACTCAACAATGAACATTTCGTTGGTTATTGAATATTAGATGCTCATTTTAAAATCTGTTTAATGTTTTTCCAAAATGCATGTGATTGTCCAAAGTAATATTACAGGTATTAATAAATCAGTTTTCAAATTCATACATCCAATTGACACCCATTCCACAGATGAAACGTATTGCAGAAATCTGCCACTTGCCTACATTTACTGCCTTTAATACAAATGCAAAGAAATTCTCAATGTTCCTGACCTCTAAAAGCGAGCTCACATACAATTTAAACTATGCTGCCTAATATGTGCTGCACAACTGCTCTCTCAGGTTTTTACCTTGTCAGTAGCATTCAATCAAAAAGAGTTGAAGTAAAATTCTATGCCTTTGCTTACAAGAACTAGAGTCAAATATGAAGAAAAGCTCCTTTAATTAGATTACAGAATTTAATCAAGACATAACTACTGCCTAAACGAGCAGAATTTACCATTTAAGTAACTAAACCCTGCCCACCAAAAGATGTTTTCAAAAGACATGACTAAGAATGGGAAGCTGATAGCATGTAGTTTAAAATTAACATCCTACATATCAAAGGCTTTCCAGTCACTAATCACCAAAAATGGTGAAACAATGACAACATATAACTGTAATTTACTGCTGCCAGTCAGATCTTACTGGAATAATTTATTGAATAAGCAGTCTGCGTTCAAACTGCTCAAGTAAGTGTCTCCCTATCCCTATGAACAGGGTTGGGGAATAAGGATCTTAAAATCCAGACCAAGACCTGCCACAATTGCAGTTGAACTAGGACCTCAGTTGGTATTATTAAAATGGCCCAGGAGCTGATGACTAGCTTTCCAGTTCATAAAAACCAGATGTTTTCCTTCCACTCTGTTAGCATGCGCTCTCTTTTACTTTGTGGACTGTGGCGCATGTGATTTTTTTTGCTTCTTTTTTGAAATAAAAACAATAAAACATAAATTTTGTTTGGGAAAAAAAGCAACAATGATAAAGAGGATTGAAACAGTGCACAGTTGACTGCTATATTTTATTCAGGTTTTAACAACACAGGACTGCAGGCATTGGAACAGTCAGCACCAGCCTAAAGCAGCCAACAGGGTGGAGGCTGAACGCTCGCAGAGATCACATTCTCTGGAAATCGACCTTGGAGGAGGAAAAAAAAACCTTGTAAAATGCTGTATAATAGCGAGGGAAATAAAACCTGCTGGATTGTACAATGAGTGAAGCCAGACAGACTTTTCAAAAGCAGTATGTAATACGTACTGTCTAAAAGAGTTGCCACTGGCAACAGGGAAGTAAATGCATTAAAATTATAAATCAAATCAAAGTGTCACCAGCTGCGGTCAAATTTGTAGCAAAAGGGGGGAAAAAAAAGACAAACGCACAGGCCTTCCCGGCAGCTGAACTAACAGGTAACTAACATGTCACCCGAGGAATCAAGCAGCAATGCTTAGGATAGTTGGGGGGGGGGCAAACATTTTATTTTCAAATCAAAGCAAGTGAAATCTATCTTTCTTTCAGAAGGCGAGCAATAATTAGCATCGTTCAAAAAAAGTGTTAATCCTATAAACAGGTAAATCTATAACAACAGCCCTTTCTCTTTTAAGTGCCTATTTAGACGAATAGTTCTGCCTGCAGGACGCTTCGTTCGAGAGAGGTACAAAAGAGCATTATTCACAATACTCCGTAGGTGACTTGTCATTTATCATTGAATAAGTGTAGAGAATATGTACAGAATACCGAGAAAATCCAGAGAGAGAGATTGTTTGCATACAGTACCTTTGTGTGGAGGTAATGAGGATAATAGTAAGTGTACTGAGGGTACATTGGCTGCTGTTCCAAACGTTTGCCCATGTAGATGGAATCTTTATCTCCGATGCAGGGAACTCGCTGACAGCGTGTAGTGCCCCAGGCCCTTCTTCCTCTTAAACCACTATTCCTGACAGTGTCAATGACTGATGAGGCTTTCGGGACTTCTCTTGCCTTCTGCTGCTTGCCAGTTTAAATACAGCTGAAAAGATTTGTTTTCCTTTGGATTCAGAGTTCTGTCGGAGCTTGTCCGTCCTTTATATATATCTATATATATAAAAAAGGTATACAATCCTTGCTATTTGATAAAAGTGTGATTGCCAAAATGTCAGTTGGAAAGTGCCCTCAGCAACTCCAATTACTTTGAAGGATAAGGAAGATAATAAAGCAGGTTTAAAATCTCTGCAGTCCCGGCTTCCTCTTTAAGCTCTGTATGTTTGCACCAGCCTTCCAGCCTTGTTCCTGTTATCTCCTTCACAGAGTGACATGGTGTTTAGGGCTTGTCTTGTCTTTCATTCAACCCCCATCCCTCCTCCTCCTCCTCCTCTCCACCCTCCTCCTTCTTCTCGCTGGTGTGGGTGGGACTTAGAGAGCCTCTCCCTCGAGAAAGAGACGCAGTCCAGAAGGCTGCAGTATTTCCTTCAAGAAATAGCCTGCATTCACTCTGATGCAGGCAGGAGCCCAATGTACACTGCCATCTCAGTTGAATGCTAAGTACTTTTACAACAGGCTAATCGTAACCAGAATAATGAGATTCACACAGGCAGCGGATATTCACTCCTCCCCAAAACAAAAAGTTGCACCTTTTGGGAATTAATAAATTTCTGATTAGTTACACAATGTCTCAAATTGTTTTATTTCGAGTTAGTGTTCTGGTTAGAATGAAACATCCCGATCATTGTTTCCTGTGACTATTACCGTCTCACTAACAAACCAGTAAAAGAATGCACAATAAAATGAAGCTGATGTTGAAGTTGGGAATTTGATTATCTGATAAGTGACTTTAGTTTTAAAGGAGACCCTTCCAGCTCAGTATAACCCCATTGTTCTAGATGTACATTCAATTTGAATTTAAAATGGACGTTAAAATGCTCCCCTAACACGAGAAATGTTTTAACAAAGAACGATCGGAAATGGATAAAGAATAAGTTTCGTTTCTGTTCAGTGCTGTGAAATTAAAAAGGGGGAATCGTCATCACGGAAAAGTGCCTTGGCAAACTTGATTCGATTGTTTATAAACACATTGTGGGATGTCGTAAATCACATTTTAAGAAAAAAAATCTATCAATGGGTCACCTGTGTGCAACATGGCAGGACTGAGCTCCAAATTTTTATCTTCTTAACATCCATTTTTCATTAAAGTGTACGCTGCAAATTTAAAAAACTTGGCTTTTTAATGTGCGAACCCGCTTAGTGGCAGTGAAAACAGATCTTAATTGTTCATGTAACACACGCCTATGCTCAGACCCACACTGTTCCACATGAAAGTCCCATTTTTCTTGGAGAAATGGTTCAAAGAAATGAAAAGCCATTCCAGACCACCAAATAGAAGAGGATGGATTCCAAGGCCAGGCAGCCCAGCTAAGTCTTTTAAGGATGTAGAAAGAAGAGCCCAGTTTCCTTCATTGTAAAGTATTGAAGCCCCTGATATGACGTAGCTTCCACACTCAGTGTGATGGGTGGGTGCTCCTGGCTGCAGAGATGTAAAAAGGAACTTGATCAACTGGCCTAACCTTAAGACCACAGTGCCACCAGCAAGGACACAACCTCAGAAATCAGGAGCCAAAACGGACCAAAACGTTAACTCTGTTTTTTCGTTCACAGATGCTGCCAGACCTGCTGACCTTTTCCAGCAACTTTGTTTTTGTTCTTAGAAATTAGAAGTTGCCATGTAAGGAAGATGAGCAAATGTGAGGCAGCTCCCCCCACAGACCACGGAGCTCCATCCAGTTCTTTTCTCATCAGGGAACCCATCAAGATTAGAGTAGTATTTTCTACTGTTATTTTCCCCTACCCCCAAGTTAGTGTTTCAGGGTGGCGGGCTGTATTGGATAAAGATAACCATCGACCAAGCGGTGTACATGTTATACATGTGTGCCATCCAGGGAGTGTGAAATGTGCTGTGCTTGTCTCTGTCTGGTTTCTCTGAAACAGCCAACTGTTGGAATAACAACCTGTTCTGCTGTCTCTTATAATCGATAGTGTAGGCAAACGAGTAGTAATGGCTTGCTCCAAGATAACACTGTCGTGCAACTCTCAGAAAATACTTTTCATTTCAGAGGTAACCTTAAAGTTACTGCACTGTTTTCTGAAGAGGCATCCCGACCCAAAACATCAACTTTCCTGCTTCTCTGATGCTGCCTGGCCTACTGCGTTCCTCCAGCTCCACACTGCGTTAGCACTGTTTACATGTTAGGGATTTCAGGAGTCAAAGCGCACTGTGCACACTGTCCTCAGACAGAATGGCTGTTAAAAAGATTCTGAACCATGATATAAGAATAAGCTGTAGTTCCTTCAAAAACAGAACAATGTGAAAAACATTTTCTGAAGAAGGGTCTAGGCCTGAAACGTCAGCTTTCCTGCTCCTGTGATGCTGCTTGGCCTGCTATGTTCATCCAGCTCTACACCTTTTATCTCAGATTCTCCAGCATCTGCAGTTCCTACTATCTATGTGAAAAACTCGATATGTTCCTTGAAGATCAAAAATGGCAAGTACGTCAGACAAATAGAAAAGGGTGCAAATCTGAATGGAATAAACACTGCGTCATTATGGAAGTTATAGAAGGTGAGATAGTGTGAATGGCATTCCAGGTTACAGAACAAGGCTCTAGTGTCAGGTTGTGCCAGAAATGCAGTGGGACTCCAATAGCTGGCAGGCAATTTGCCCTCAAGTGTTGAACAAGCATCCAATATTTCCACGGCTATTTGCACCAGTATTATGTTAAAAGATAGAAACCATGTTAATAAAGAGTTTAAAAACATTCAAAACACAAGAGTAAGACAGAAACCACCATTCAGGTTTGTATAAGAGAATAGAAAAGGAGCAATGGTGGATTATGACTGATAACTTATAAACAATGAAGCCATAGTCAATGCAGTAAGTAGAATATAGGTCATATCCAGCATATCTAGATCACTGCCATCTGTTTGGATCACATAACAACCGAATGTAAATATTCATCCTAAATAAGAACATTTTTTTATCAACAGGTTGTGAGGTGGTTGCAGCCCCTTCTTGCTGCTTCTACACAATTCACTTTCTTCTCAATTACAATGCCCTCTCTATCAAACACAAAACTGAGTGTCATGAAGAGGATATACTTGCATGGAACAGTTATGATTAAACATTATGCCGATAGATAGATTGGAGAATTTGGGATTGTTTAAATTGGAGAAGAGAAGGTTGACAGGTGATTTTATGGAGATAGACAAAATCGTGAGGGATCAGATCAGAGAAAGTACAGAAAAATTGTTTCCACTGTTGGGAGGATCAAGGACGACAGGGCAGAGATTCAAGGTTATTGCCAAAAGAAGTAATAGTGACACAAGGAAGGCCTTTCCTAACACAGAAAATAGTTTAAATCATTATGGAACCCCTACAGTGTGAAAACAGGCCAATCAGCCCAACAAGTCCACACCAACTCTCCGAACAGCATCCTGCCAAGAACCATCTCCCTGCTCTATCCTGTAACCCTGCATTTCACATGGCCAATACACCTAACCTACACATCCCTGAGCACTATGGGTAGTTTAGCATGGCCAATCCACTTAATTTGCACTACTTTGAATTCTATAAAGATCTGGAGTGCATTGCCTGAGAGTATGGCGGAGGTAGGTTCAATCAGGAGTGAATTCACTTATTGTTGGAAGAGGAAGAATTTGCAGCGCCAGAGGGAGAAGGTGGGGAGAGTGGCATGTGATGCATTCCTCCTACAGAGTGGAAACAGACAACCGGTGGGCAAAATGGCCTCTTTCTGTGTTTTAAGACTTCTGCAATTCTGTGAAACCTTTGTTTCACTGGTTACTGTTTCATGGATTTTGAGGTCCCAATGGGGAGAAAAGAAGTGTTTCAATCCTCTACTCCAAATCTGACTTCTTTTGATCCTTCAATTTGATATCTTCTATCTATCCATCCATGTGTGTTTATCAAGCTCATCTATGATACACATGTCGAACCAAGAGCGAACATCAGCATTATCAGGTGAAATGGGGTTAGAGAGAAGTGAATAAATGAACAGGTTCAGTCCTTATACTTTCTACCTTAATTTTTATTACCAATCCATCTTTTGTGGTGATGCAAACACAAAGTCAACTTCAAGAGGCTTGTTCCAGGCAAGGGAGAAGCAGGTTTGCAGAGGAAGAGGGGTAGAAGAAGGACAGTTATAGAAAAAGGAGTAAAGCAGGAGAAGGATAAGGCAGGGCATAGAGGAAAGGAGTGAAAAGGCAAGAGAAGTGGAGGGGGAGCTGAGGGGAAGTTGAGGCATAGGGAAGGGAAAGTAGGAGGTGACAGAAACTGAAGGGGGTTGGGTAGGCAGTGAAGAAATGGGGAGGGAAGGAAAGGGTAATTGTGGGGAGGGGAAGGGAGAAAGGGAAAGCAAGTGAATATGGGGAAGGAAGGAAGGGGGAAGGAGGAGGAAGGAAGTGGGAAGGCATGGAGCAAAGGAAGAAGTGCTAGGAGGCACAGGGGAAGAGAGAGGGAATGCAGGTCAGTGGATGGAGGTGTGTAGGGTGGATTGGGAGGAGAGGGGTAGAAGAGGGACGGGGGAACAGTGGGGAGGAAGGATTGAGGAACAGACATTAGAGAAGTGGGGTAGGGGAAGGGATGAGGTGGAGGGAATTGGAGGAGGGAAGTGGAGGAAGAGGGAGGGAAATGTTGGGGATGGGACGGAGAACAATTAAAAAAGGAACAAGAAACAGAGTGTGGCCAGAAACGTGCAGGGAAAGGAGGAAGAACAATGAAGGAGGAAAGGGGAAGTGCAAAGGAGGCAGGAGAGAAAGGAGAGTGGGTGTGTTTGAGGTGAAGTGGGGTGTCATAATGGAACAAAAAGGGGATGGTGTCAGGAGTGAGAGAATGGGGCTTTGACTGGGAGATGGGGTTGACAGAAGAAGAGAGGGGGGTTGTTGGGGGAAGGGGGGGAAGGGATGTTGGGGATGAGTGTGGGTTTTGGACAAAGAGGGATTTGGGGATAGAGAGAGAGTGTTGGGGAAGGAGGAGAGGTTGGAATGATTGGTGGCTGAGGAGGAAAATGTGGTTTGGTGAGGGAGATAAAAAGTGTTAGGAGCAGGTAAATAAAGCAAAAACGCTCAGAGGGGCATGACAGCAAAGGAATTCCTTTCCCTGAGTAGCTCTGTGGATTTGAGAGATCAATGTATGTTCCAGCAGGACCTAGTTGAACAGGTCCCAGCAGGGAGATCAGATAAATCCGTAGATGTGCTGTGAGGCTTGGGGTGGTAAGAAGGAAGGCAGAAATGCAAGTTGGCTTTGAGGAAGATAACAGAATTGGCAGCCTCAGCACGATCCTCTATAACCTTGTGTGAAAGTTAGATGGTGCTGGGCCCAAGTACTGCAGATGTGGTAAAAAGAATTATAGACTTCCAGAGAATCTGTTGGCAGGGGGAATTGTTTTGAAAACCTGACTAAATTTGCTCCTCACCTCCCCTCTATATACCAACATGGCTGCCACAACTCGGGCTTGGGGATGCTTCACAGCAGCGCCACATGGCCAGAAGCTGCAATTACAGCACGCTCTGCATTGACTGTAGCTGCAGCCAAAGGAATGCACATGCACGGGGGTTAAAAAGTCACTGCTTTATAAGGAAATATTCCCAATCTAACACAGACATTTTCAATGTATTTTGGGATAAGATGCTATGAATTCATCAGTATTTTTAAACCTGTTAAGATACATTTATGATATATTTACAATCACAATCTATGCACTGGGAAAAAAAAGCTGTAAAAATTGAAGCAAAGTTGTTCAGAAGTATTTAAGTGTCATTGCAACAGGTTAAGGAACTGAAATATAGAACTAAAGTTCCACAATGCCAAAGCAAAAACAAAGTGGATGTTAAAAATCTACAAATAAAAGTCAAATTTACTGGAAAACCTCTGCCAGTCTTTCAGCACCTCTGGAGACAGATAAAGAGTTAACGTTTTGGGTAAGTGACCTTTTGTCGCTTCTGTTATTCTACAATACCTGCACTGGCACCAACATACAATTCTAGTGTGATAAGTTTACATAAACAGCATTCATTTCAAATGGGGCACAATGTCACAGATAGGAGGTTTGTGCACAATGTGAAAACTGGGCACAGGAGTTAACAACTTTTAAAAGCAGTAACAACAATGGTTTCATCAATTTTGTCTGACATTTTAATTGTCAAATAGTGGTAGGTAGTAAAAAGGTCTTTTCTTGGTAAACTAAAAGTAGCAGGTATCAATTAATGGCACAAACTCTGTGGTAAAAATAAAAAGTCATTAGTGCTCACTGCTATTAAAGAGTAAATATAACAGTGTGCAGAGCTAAGTAGGGAAATCAGGAATGTCTATGTTACCCTGCCCCTCCAGAAGCAACAATGCTGGCATCTCTCCAAGATACTCAACATTGAAATACATGCAAGTACATGCAGTTAGGCTTGTCCATGATAAATACACAATAAACACACCAGAAAATGTTGGTTTTGTCTATTCTAATACAATTGAACATTTAATTGCATGATGAGTCTTTAGTCTCTCACTCTGAAAATTAACTTTTTCAAATGTGGAGTATCATTCCTTTAGATTTTAATTATTGTTCATGATATTAAAAAAAAAGTATTTTCTAAAACATTTTTCTATCTCTCTTATCACCCTTTCACTCATAATCCTTCAGACTCCTCAGAAATAGATATTTGCTTTCCTATTTACACAGGTCCCATATCACCTGTAGAGGGCACTGTGCTGTTTTGGAGATGTAATTCTGACAGGTTCCCACTGCAAGAGAATGTCACTGGATAAGGACAATGTGGTGAGTGGCTTATGCTGTTCTTTCAATGCTGATGGATAAGTAGAAACACAGGGCAGAATTTTACAGGTTGGAGGGCTGGAAAGCTAACACAAAACTGCCCCTGACACTCTGAAAGCAAGTGGGTGGTCAACCGAAACACATGGGAGAAGATAACCCACTGTCATAACATGCTGTGGGAGGGATACATTAATACAGAGTGGGACGCATCCAATTCTCTGGAGCCTTCAGCCCATTGGATGAGATGGCAGCTCGAAAAGTCCCAACAGCATCCGAGCTAGGTAAGTGGGCACTGCCAGGACTGCACTGTCGGTCCCAAGATGAAGCTGCAACAGCTCCCTGGATCTAGAGAAGTCAGGGACTGTGGACTGGAAGGGCTTGGTGACCTTTGAGAGAAGGACAAGGGTGCAGGATTTGAAAGTTCAGGCAGGATAGAAAGAAGGGGTTCCTGCTATCTTCCAGGTGTTGTTCCTGATGCACAAGGGTCAGTCTTCCCCCTCTGATGACAATGCATAGCTTCCTTCCTTTGCCTCCTTTTAAAAAGGACAGCCAACCCATTCCTGCCCATTTGCCCATGCCAATATATGTCATTATAATGTGGACAGAATAATATTGGAATCAGTTGAGTTCTAACCAAGTTCAATTGACCCTTATGTATTTATTTACCTATGGTGGGTAGGCTGCTGATGTTGGTGCCTGCTACCCCCTGTACTGTAGGGGTCAAACATGGGGGTAGTAAGTAAAGTCGGGCACATGCGCTATTTTAGGTGACTGTCACCAAAAACACACCCAACGGGAGTTACATAAAATCCAGCCTGTAGAAAATTTTGAACACAGAGTGAGGTCATTCAGCCCATCATATCCATGCCTGCTAAACAAAGACTATCCAGCCTACTCCCAATTTTCAAGTTCTCAATCTGTATGGTGCATATTAACATGTTTTAAAATGCAATGAGTATTTCCACCCTTACCATCCTTTCAGCAGGTGAGTTCCCATTGTTCTTCTAATTTGAAAAAAAATTGTCAATTCCCCCCTCAACTAATTATTCATTCAATTACCCTTTAATTTTATATCCCTAGTAATTGGCATTCCTGCTGAGGCAGTTAAGTCTTTCATATCCATTCTGTTCAGGTTCCTCATTATTTAGTAAACCTCAATTAAATCTCCCCTCAGCCTCCTCTATTCCTCCCCATCCAAAGGAAAAAGATATCCTCATAATGAAAAATTTCCATTGCTGGCAACATCCTCTTAGTTCCTCTGTTTCTTCTTTTGCACGATCATTTCCATCTTGTAACCTGGGTAGGAACTTTTGCACAAGTATGAGTTGCACTGAGTTTTTCAGAGAGTTTCTTGCCACAAGGCCGAAAGAGTTTTCTCATCATATTTGACTGAGGTTGCCCCCTGGGCTAATCTCAGCCATCTGGAGGAAGACGGTTAACATCCTTCTCTGTTTGTCAACTTAAATCAATAATTATTTCCCTGATACATCACCCTCACTCTATCTCTGCTCCTGTACCCATCTCCTACCAAGGCTCATGCTCTACTATTGCTGTAGCATCTTCCCTCACTTGCTGATTTGCACCTGAATTCCTAACACCATTAACCCTGCATGCCCTCTGCCCTACCTACTCACTCACTTGGGACACCTCCCCACTTGCACCAACAGTAAAAGTTGTGCCATCTACTTTTGTCTTCTATAATATCTGTCTCTCCCTCGCTCGCTCATTCCAGGTGTAAAACAATACCTAATCGGGTAGAAAGAGTCTAGAGCTGTTTGGGATTCAACCCCTCTCTACTTATGTAAAGAGCATCCTGACACTGACCATCCCAGCATCTGACTGACCATGCCCAAGCCCTGGACTGGTATCCAAAGCTGCCCCTGTCTTTACTGTGTTGGGACCCTCTGAGTAAAAGGTGTCTCCTTTGACTGAGACATACCCTGATAAGCTTCTTGACAAGGCAACAGCGCAGCAAGACAGTATGACTATAAGCCTGGTATCTCTGGCTGAGGGGAAAGGTGCAAAAACGTAAAGCAATGCAAGGCAAGGCTGGGATGTTGTGAGCAGCCAGGTAGGCTCAAAAATATTGAGTACGATGACAGCAAGTGAACAAGCTGGAGATGCAGCCCAGTACTGTGCATGAGCCGGAGCCTCTTGCCGATTGCACAGTGTCCTTGCTGGTGCATTACAATCATAAGTGCAGGTGCAATCTAAGGTGCAATGTTGAAGTGCAGAAACATCCTATAAGTGGATTGGAGATATGTCATAAGGGTTCTTAGAGACTGATACATGTCAGATGCCAATGTCCATGGATGTGGGGTGTGTGTGGCAAGTGCCCAAGGACCATGCCCTGAGATGTTGATGCCCAGTGTCCAAAATCTAGGTCCTTTGGAAGTACCCGCTCAGACTTCCATGTTAACATTTCTCAACTTCTTCACTCAACATGCCCAGATTAGTATGCAGAACCAAAGCTCTGGTCTTGACTAGTATTTTGTACAGTTCTAGCATAGCCTCCCTGGTCTTATAGTCTATGCCTCAGATAACAAAGAAAAGTATCCTATATATCTTATCTACCCATTTTGCTATCTCCAGCAATCTGAAGACATGTACAACAAGATCCTCTGTTCCTTAAGGTTTTCAGTCCTCTGTCTTGTTTTACCTCCCCTTAAGATCACAAAAGTAGAAAATCACAAGAATTAGGAGCAGGAGCAGGAGCAGGCCTTGGCTGATCTGATTGTGGCCCACACTCCACCTTCCAGTCTGTATCATATAACCCTTAACTCCCTTTTTAATCAAAAATCTGTCCAACCATGTCTTCAATATATTCAATGATCCAGCCTCTGCTCTCTCTGTTGAAGAGAATTCCACAGCCTCATGACCCTCTGAGGAAGAAGTTTTCCTTCTTTTATTCTTAAACGATAGACACCTAATTTTTAAAACTCTGTCCTCTAGATGTAGACTCCTCTAAAACAAGAAACATCTTCTCAGCATTCACCCTATCAAATTCCTGCAGGATCTTATATTTTTCATTAAGATCATCCCCTATTCTTCTGAATGCCAAGCCCAACTTGCTAGGCTTTCCTCATAAGCTAACACATTTGTTCCATGTCAAGTGAACCTATTCTGAACTACTTTGAATACATTTCCTTTCAATAGTATTGCAGATGGAGTCTTACCAAGGCCCTGTGCAGCTGTAGCAATACTTTCTTACTTTTATACTCAATTTCTGTTGAAATTAATGCCAACATTTTAGTCACCTTCCTAATTACTTGCTGTACTTGCATGCTAACTTGTGAGTCACATGCCTACCTCTCCTTGTACTGCACTGTTCTTCAGTCTCTGTCTATTTAAATAATGCACTGCTTGACTATCTTCCCTACTAAAGCTTTTGCTACATTATATTCCAACTGCCATTTTTTGGCCACTCATATGAACTATCCAAATCCCATTGCAAACTCTTTATACCTTCTTGATAATTTACTTTTCTATTTATCTTTGTGTCATCAGTAAATTTAGCTGCCACACATTAAGTCCTTTCAACCAATTCATTGATATCAATTGCAAATATTTGAAGCCCCAGCATTGATCCTTCTCGCATTCTACTAGTTACAATTAGCCAACCTGACAGTGACCCATTCACCTGCATTCTCTGTTAGCTAGCTGATCCTGTATCTATGCCCTCCAAACAATGAGCTCTTATTTTGAGTTTTAACTTTGATATGGCTCCTTATTGAATGCCTTTTTGAAAATCAAGAAAACTACATCGACAGATACCATTTTATCCACCTTGCCCGTTACTTCCTTGAAGAACCCAAATAAATTTGTCAAATATGATGTTCCTTCCATCAAACCTTATTGAATCTGCCTGATTGTTTTCTGACTTTTTAAAATGTCCTGCTATGAGCTCTGTCCTAATGAATCCTAGCACTTTCCCCCATGACAGATGTTAAGCCAACTGGCCTATAGTTTGCTGATTTCTTTCTCCTTCCTTTCTTGAATAGTGGTATTACATTTGTGATTTTTCAATTTAATGAGATCTTCCTAGAATCTGGGAAAATTTGGGAAATCACAACAAATGCATCGAATGTCTCTGTAGCCATTTCTGTTGAGACCCCAGGATGCAGACCATCAGGTCTAGGGGACTTGTCAGCTTTTAGTTCTAATTCGGCATGTCCATGAGGACCCTCACCAACTTTTACACATGCACTATAGAAAGCATACTATCTGGGTGCATCACAGCCTGGTATGGCAACTGCTCTGCCCAGGACCGTAAGAAACTACAGAAGGTTGTGTGCGCAGCCCAGACCATCATGGAAGCTAACCTCCCATCCATGGACTCCATTTACATGTCTCGTTGCCACGGAAGGGCTGTCAACATCATCAGAGACCCATCCCAACCTGGTAATGATCTCCTACAATCTCTTCCGTCATGCAGAAGATACAGAATCTTGAGCACACACACCAACGTATTCAAGGACAGCTTCTTCCTGGCCGTTATTAGCTGATTAATGACTCTCTAACTTCAAATAACGTTGATTTTGTTAATGTTGATTGTGCCTAGTGCACCTCCTGTGCAGTGTAACCTGTATGCCTCACTGTATCTAAGCACCCTATCATCTGTATGTCCTTGCTTACTATGAGCTGCCTGTACTGCTCACAACTAAAAGCTTTTCACTGTACTTAGGTACACGTGACTACAATGAATCAAATCAAATCAAATAACTGTTTCCTAAGTAACCTTTTTAAAAAATTATTGTGAGCGTTTAAAGTTGGTCCTCTTCTACCTCTTAAATTCCACTTAATCTTGGGATATTTTTGTGTCTTCTATAGTGAAGACAGACAAAATATACCTGTTTGGAACTTGTACTATTTCTTTGTTTCCCATTATTGGTTCCCCATACTCACCCTCCATGAGAACAATGCTCACTTTAGTTATTCTTTTGCTTTCTTAATATCTCTTTTTATATTTCTGATAGTTTTCTCTCATGCTCTAACTTCTCACTTTTCTTTTAATTATTCTTGCTTGGCTTCTAAAATCTGTCCAGTTTTCTGGCCCAACATTAATCTGCACAGTTTGTTTCAGTTTGTTAATATACTTAACTTCCTTAGTTAGCTATGGATGGTACATCCTTCTTCAAATCTTTCATTCTTAAAGGAATCAATTTTGCTGAAAGTTACGAAATATCTCAATAAATGTCTGTCACTGCTCCTCCACACTTTTATCTTTTAACCTATTTTCCCAGTTAACCAACTATGTTTTAATACCCTTGTAATTGCCTTTATTTGAAGTTAAAGACACTAGTCTTAGTCCCAAGCTTCTCACCTTCAAACTGCTCTACTATGAAGTCATTATCTAATCTTGTTTCATTGTACATTACCAGGTCCAAATTAGTCTGTTCCCTGTTTAGCATTAGAACATGTTGCTCTGAGAAATTTTGATAATATGTTCCATTTACTCATTTTCCAGGCTACCTTTGGCAATCTGTTTTGTTCAATCTACATGAAAATTAAAATCAATCTTGATTATTGCAATATCTTTCTTACAAACTCCCACTACTTCTTCCTGTATACCATATCCTACAGTGTAGCTTCTGTTAGAGGGCCTATAAATTTTTCCCATAAGTGGTTCTTATCTTTACTAGTAACTTTCTTAGCTCCATTCAAACTGATTCAACATCATTGTCTTCTGAACTAAGACCAGCTTTTACTACTACACTGATTTAGTTCTTAATTAACAAAGTTACCCACCATCTCTTACCAGCTTTGCATCCTTCGTCAATGTTAATTATCCTTGACTGTTTAGGCACCAGTCTTATTTACCTTGTAACCACATCACTGAAGGGTCGAGGCCCGAAACGTCAGCCTCTCTGCTCCTATGATGCTGCTTGGCCTGCTGTGTTCATCCAGCCCTGCACCTTGTTGTCTCGGATTCTCCAGCATCTGCAGTTCCTACTATCACTGAAACAGCTATCAGGTTATCCATATTTATTTCTTTTAATGCTATCAATTCATCCATTCTGGTATGAATTTTTGTGCATTCAGATGCAGAATCTTCAATTCTGTCTTTTAACCGTTCTTGCAATCTCTGGCCCATCTGCTGGTATAGTCTTAAGTTTGTGTACTTTGTCACTTCTGAAAACTTTGGTTATGATAACCTGTATCATTACTCTTCTCCACTACCGTGTGTTTTCTTTGTAATTAACCACATCACCCCCATGTGATTGTGTTTATCCCTCCCACTGGATAAAAACTTTCTCTTGCCACTTAAGTTATAAGAATCACCAGAACACTGGTCCCATCAAAGTTCAGGTGCATGCCATCTCAATGACACAGCTCCCAACATCTCCAGTACTAGTGTCATTGCCTCATGGATCAAATCTATTTCTTAGATACCATCCTTTGGGTTATGCATTCAACTCTCTACCCTCATTTACCCTACACCAATTTGCTTGTGGATCAGGTAGTGAATGCCAAAAATATTGCCTGCTTCTGGTTTTTAAGTTGGCCCCTCACTGTTCAAAATCTTTAAGCAGAACTTCTTCCCTGGTCCTATCTATGTCATTGGTTTTTATATGGAGCCTCACCTTTCTATTGCAAGTCACTCTCCAGTCCGAGCGTATGTCCCAAACCATGGCACTAGATAGGTGACTTAACCTTCTGTTCCATGCACCGAGTACAATATTGAGTTTGTTCCTCTATCTTGCAGATTCCACTCATCCACACAAGCTGCAAGAATCTCGAACCTGTAAGACATTTGCAAAGGCTGAGGCTCCTCCACGTTACCTTCTCCATCCCCATTCTTGCCTCAGTCACAATCACACCCTCCTGAGTCTGATCATGGACAAAATCAGAAGGCCCTAGCCAAAAGGAATGTGGCTGCCTTTTGGAGCAAAGTATTGTAGTAACTGATGCATGACAGTGTTCAAAGCTCAGTCTTGAACTCATTAACTCTGAGGTGGAGTTCCTCAAGCTGCAACACTTAGTGAAGATCTGGTTACTATAGATTCAATTGAGTTCAACAGCTCCCACATACTGCAGCTGCAACACATCACCTGCACTGCCATTTTTGTTGTGTTTTAAGTAACTATTTAACTAATTAATTTCTTAACTAAATTTCCATCCATGCTTCTTGTCCTGTTCTGCGCTTATGTTTTTATTATTTCACTTAACATTGTACTTACACTGATTGAAATTCCTTAGTTTAGATAAGATGAATAGCAAATATTTACCAGCCAAACACCTACATGCTTCCCTATGATGTTGCACCTTGATTCTCCTTCCTGAATGTGGGCTCTGTAGCCAGCAATTGGCTTCTGATATCACTCTTAAAGACGCCATGCTGATCTTTGCCTTCCCTAATGTTCACCAAGTGAAGCCTCAGTCTCTCTAAAGTTTTAGACCTCACTCTGCTCTCTCTCTTTTCTGCTGCTCACACTTCTCTGGATTAAAATCCATTTGCTGTTTTTCTGCACATCCGACCAGTCCACCAATATCTTTGAGCAGTCAACTGATTTCATCTGTACCAATAGCCACCATGGTCAATTTTTGTACAATCTGCAAACTTTTTAAATAGGCCCTCAATATTTATGCCATATTTATTATATATATTTACTGTCCCTAAGGATATTGATACATACCACAACAAAACCTGTACTGACTCCTGTAGGACCACTGGCAACAGCCTTCCAGTCATGAAAATACCTGTGAATGTAACGTTTCACTTCCTGCTATTAAGCCAATTTTGGTTCCAACTTGCCACTTACCCCTGGATCCCATGGGTTTTTACTTATCCATGCAGTATGACCTGTGGGAGTGTGTCAGAATCTTGTTAAAATGTATGTAGACTGCATCAAATCTGAGGCATTGGCCATAAAATTCTTACCTTAGTACAGGTAGAATATTTAACGTTCTGAGCAATATTAGTTAAATAAATTAATAGCAACAGTCATATCTATTGTTAGCAAATAAAGTTTTAGGTGAGCTTCTAACTTTGAAAACCAAAGGGGCTTAAAACACAAAGAAATTAAGCCAACTTTCCTTCTACACAAAATATCTCTACAATGGCAGATCTTATTACGGGAGTTGCTTCTTATACTGAATGTATAAATTCAGGGATCTTTAATCCATCACTGATCAAACAGTGGCATAACTATTCTATTATTTTTTCCTGAAATAATTTAACTCTTTCCTAGTTGTGTTCTTTTAGACACACATTTCTAAAAGCTATGTGATAGGCAAAACTATTTAAAATAAATATGCAATACCAAATTTTAACTACAATTCCACTTGTTTTGATGTTAATTATTGTACTTGAAACAGTTAGCTATTTCCTCTCATGTGGGTTGCTGAGTAAATGTGGTGTATTCAACCATGATATTATGGGTGAAACCTAACATATCATCAGTTAGTATTCTCACACATGCACTTTCCAATAGAAATCATGGGTCAATGATTAAGAGCTGGAACTCCAGCAGCATGTTTCTTTCTCTAGATGATGAGGCCAACCAACTAAAATGCCAAATTACTGTCTTGGCTGTGCCCAACTAAGTAGAAACTCCCTATTCTTAAAACTTATAGCTGTACTGGAAAATGCTCTCATCCAGAAACCCAGGACTACTCTGGTGATAACAGCATGGTCAGGCCATTGTTCAAAAGGAAAATCCCTGTTTAGAGCTTTGTAAAGTTTGTGCAGACCACGCAAAAGCTTTGAAGGCTGCCATTATATTTAATCAACTTTAGCTCGGTCTTCAAGAGAAAGACACAGTGGTGCAAAAGGAAAAATGTATTCAGAACAAAGTTCAATTCCCATTACAGTTCATACTTCCACTGTGAAATACATATAGTGAAGTGCAGCATTAAGCCACTTTTGTAAATAATTGATTTATCATTTTACACTACTAAAGATGAAGGGCTTTTAAGGATTTGCTGCATGTCTGAAATGTTTTTGCAGGGGAGGCAATTGATTTCTCTATTAACATAGTGCAAAACGTATTTTGTTGGGAAGTGTCGCAATTTGCAGCAATTGTCCTTAAGGCAATAAGATGATGGAAAACAAATAATGTCCAGTCATTAATCTTAGTTTTGTGCTCTGTTTAAGATCTCATCACATTAAAGATAGCCTGTTCCACAAAGGCGTGCCAGAAGTGGAAGAAGACAGCGCAGTTTTCAACGTAGCATGTCAATCAAGCTTTACTTTGACAATATCGCTTGCAAGAGTGAGAAGCAAACTCAATAAAGGAACAATCCTTGATGCCAAACCCATTTAAATGGCCACAGTTGGGCCTTTCCTGTGATTCAGAACTCCAACAGCAGACATCCTGCCCATCAACAATCAGATGCCAGCAGCTCTCCATTACTTCTCAATGCCAGCAACAGTGGGGGCAATTGCCAACAAAGTACCCGCCAGAGATGCAGGAACACTGAGGGAACTGAGACCAAATGTGAGGGAGGGCAAGATGGGAAATGTGAGGTCTGGGGGTGATAATAACAAGAGACTTACCTCCCTGCCCCTTCAGGAGACTGCCAGAAAAACCCAACAGGCAGACCAAATGCAGAAATGGTGACTGTTTTGTTTAATGTTCAACATTCAACAGAAAGTCACAGCAGAGTGAGGGTAAAATGCATTCAGTACGTTCTTTGTTCAATTCCCATTCCATTCACCTGCAGCAGTGACGATTGAATTTTCAGGGGCTAACCATTTCAATTCTCCACCATGCTCTCACGGTGGTATTTCTAACCTTTGCTATACTGCAGTTTGCCAGTGACGCACAAAGGAAACTTGAGGAACAGCACTGCATTTTTTGATTAAGTGCTTTATAACTTTCCACATCGAATATTGAATTCAACAATTTCAGAATGTAACTCTGCTCCCCCTTTTATTTCTGTTGCTTTGCATGTTTCGATATTTCTTATTTTTGCTATCAGTGAGCATCTCATCTGCTGTGGGCACATCTATTTTTAACGTATGAATATGCAAAGAAAGAGCAGGAGAAGGCCATTTGATTTTCAAGCCCACTCTGCCATTTAATAAAATCGTGGCTTTGTGACTGTAACCTCAAATAAATATTCTCACCTCTTCCTGATGACTTTTTAGCTCCATACTTACCAAGAATGTATCTAGCTGTTATTCTTAAAAATATTCAAATATTCTGCTTCCACCACTTTTTCAGGAAGAGAGTTCCAGGGATTCACAGAATTCTGTGAGAAATTTTATGGTCTCAAATCATAGAATTCTAAAATCCTTGCAGTAGGGAAGCAGGCCATTCGGTCCATCATGTCCACACCAACCCTCCAAAGAGCATTCCACCCCTCCTACTCTATCCCTGTAACCATTTGTTTCCCAAGGCTTAGCCACTTAGCCTGCACATCCCTGGACATTATGGACAATTTAGCATGGCCAACCCACCTAACCTGTACATCTTTGTACTGAGGGAGGAAACTGGAGCACCCAGAGGAAACCCACACAGACACAGGGAGAATGTGCAAACTCCACACAGTTGCCTGCGGCTTGAATTAGAACTTGGGTCCCTGGTGCTGTGAGACAGCAGTGCTGATCACTGAGCCACCATGCCTCCCCAAATAGGTGACCACTGATTTATAAACAGTGATCCCTCGTTCTAGATTCTCCCATAAGAGGAAAAATTCCCTTCACGTCAACTCTGTCAATAGCTGGCACAATGGGGGAATATTGTGATTCTTGGTGTTCAGTCAGCTCCAGGACCTATTTATAGGAAGCTCCTCAGGGTAGCTATTTTGACCAACCTATTCAGACAAGTTATGACATACTTCTGGAACAGTTAAGACTTGAACCTAGGCCTAACCATCTTCAGCTGCTTTGGTAATGTCTTTCCCATGCCATAAAGCCAGAAGTGGGGATGTCTATTAACAATCACAGAGAGTTCAGCACCATTCGCAGATCCTCAGATACCAAAGTAGTCCATGCCTAAATGCACATGACTAAGGCAATACCCAGGTTTAGACTGACAAGTGGTATGTAACACAACTGCCAGGCAATTGACCACCTCCAGCAAGAGAGACTCTAACCATCACCCTTTAACATTCAATGACATCACCATCACGGAATTCCTCACCATCAACATCTTGGATGACCATTGATCAGAAACTGAACTGGACTGGTCAAATAAATACTGTAGCTACAACAGCAGGGTACAGGCTAGGAACACTACAGTGAGTAACTCCCCTCCTGACTCCCCAAAGTCTATCCACCATCTAAAAGGCTTGAGTCAGGAGTGTGGTGGAATACCCTCAACTTGCCTGGATATAGTGCAGATCCAACAATAGTCGAGAAGCTTGATACCATCCAAGATAAAGCAGTCCGCTTGACTGCCCTCACATCCAGAAACATTCAGTCCTTCCACCATTGATGTTCAGTCACAGCAGTGTGTACTATCCACAAAATGCTTTGCAGAAATTCACCATGGCTCCTTAGACACCATTTTCCAAACCCATGTCCACTTCCATCCAGAAAGACAAAGGCAGCAGATTCATGGGAAAACTACCCCTGCATATTCCCCTCCATGCCAGTCACCTTCCTGAATTGGAAATATATCTCTGTTCCCTCAGTGTACCCACTTCCCATGAATGTATTAAAAACGTATCTACCTGTCTGCCATTGCCGAGGCAGAGGTAACCCAATCTTGTCCAACCACTCCTCATAAGTCATCCCATCCATTCCAGTTATTAGATTGGTAAACCTTTGCTGAACTGCTTCCAATGCATTTGCATCCTTCCATAAATAAGAAAACCAGTACAGTACACAGTAATCCCCAGTTGTGCTCCACCAGTGTCCTGTCTAACTGAAGCATAAACCAGATCCCTCTCCATCTCCGAGCACTGCAAATTCTCACTATTTAGATAATATGCTTCTCTTTGATTCTTCCTGCCAAAATGGATAATTTTACATTTTGCTCCATTACTCTCCATTTGCCAGATCTTTTCACACTCACTCTCTGTTCTTTTTGTAGCCTTCTTGTGTCCACTTCACAACTTACTTTCTCATCCATCTTTGTATCATCAGCAAATTGAGCTTCCAACCCGTCATCAAAGTCATTCATGTAAATTGGAAACAGTTGAAGTCCCAGGTTCTACGGCAGACCATCTGATTACTTTTACTGGTCACTCACCATTTACTTTGGTCGTGTACATCTAAGATTTCTTTCATTAAATTGCTCTTTTCTCCCACACGATCACAAAACCTTCCTTCTGTCTTTGTCCTATTCACTGCTTGTCTCAAAACAGCTCTAACTTTTCCCAGGTCTGATGAAATGACATTGAATTGAAGTCCGTGTCGCTCTCTACACAGATGCTGCCTGCCTTGCTGAGTATTTCCTGCATAATTTTATTCACACTGGGCCAAGCTATGACTATGTTATAAAGTCAAAACAACAAATTTTTGCTTTGCCACAGAAGGAGTCAAATATTGCTGAATACTTTAATCAGCAGCCAAAGTGAAAGAAAACTTCACTCTTAGCCAAAGCTGTACATCTTCTGCGGTTTTTCAGAACTGTACCAAACTTACCCACCCTGACTGGAGGAAAACACACCATGACTTCCAACTATTTGATTTTGTCGCTTAGTCTAGGTTTCAGTGACACGCGCCCATCTCAAGGCCAAGTAAGATTGTGGAGCAATCTCATCTGATAATGGCTTGCTTAAATGTTTGAATTGTCCCAGAGATTCAGTTTCCATTGTCCAGCTTTCTTGTGGGAAAAATGCTTCTCTTTAATGCTGGATAGCCTTTGCATTTTCCAAGAAATAAACAATACGGTGAGAACATGCATCTGATCTGATCCGTATCCTTGACACAGAACATTTAGTACACGATCATGATGCTTTACTCCTCTGCCCAAACTCACACTGATCCACCACTCAATACCATTGCCTGCACAGTATTTTTCTTTTCCATTTTATAGCTTTTGACATTGTTCATTTTTATCATAAGTTACAGCTGTACTCCAAAGACCACTACGAAATATGAAAGCCAATATTTTCTCCGCAGGATATTCAACACTATAATTTTGTGGTATTACTCAACTGCAGCTTCACCAAAATAGATCTCAGTGGTGCTACCTCTGCTGGTATTGAGGCTTACATTAATTAATTGTAGATTGTATATGCAATGGGGCTTTCTCTGTAAAGGTGTCTGTAAATAATGTGTAGTTAACTCTTTGTAGAATTTTAATGTCATTCTGCTTACAGAATACAGAGGTCCAATTATTCATTTTGTTCATAATTTGTAGGAGTATAACAAGGAATACTTGGCTCACAGTTCTATAGAGTCCTCCTTGCTTATACTGCAGAACCGATCCCATCATACCAGAAGAACACACAAACAGTTGAATACTGAAGAAGGACTCTTGTCCAAAATGTAAATTTGTTTTTGTTTCTCTTTACAGATGCTGATTGACTTATTAATGAGCCTTCCTGGCTTTTCTGTTTTTAATTCAGATTTAAGTTTCCACAGCTTTTTTGCTTTTTTTGTCGACAAAATGTTGAACTTCATTCCTGGTCCCCAAACTTTTGCTAGTGCTGCAAAGGGGTCTGGACAACCCAGCAAGGAGGCAACCAAATGGGGAAAGGAACTCTGACTGCTTATCTTCAATTGCAACACAAGTGATGGGAGAGGGAGTCACATGAAAGCACTTTTCCACTGGCACTAATGGAAATTTTAAAAATATATACCATAAAAATATAACAAGTTCCCATTAGATTAAAAATAGACAGATACCAGAGGGAAGAGATAGTGGGCAGTACCTGATTAACAATCTATTGTAAACCATATATGGGTACAGCCAAGGTCCAGATTTCGGAGGAAAAATAAACTAGGCAAAGGTTTTTTTTCCTCAGCACTCTCCTGGTATAACAAAATGAGAATGTTGGGTGAGGACAGAACTAATGTCCACCGACATTAATTATCAAGGCTGGAAAGTGATGATCATCCATTGAATGCCAAATGATTTGAACTACAGTGAACTGTAAGTGAGCAAGAAATTAATAGGTTCATCAGAAAGAGAATCCAACAGAAAACTTGGAAGAAGAGGGAAAAAAGGATATTCTTACAAGACTACGTAAAGTCAGCCGTTGATTCTAAAATAAATAAATCTGGCAAAGTGCCTAGATTGTCAATGCTGTGGCTGTCATCAATTACATATGAAGCTGAATAAGAGATATAGTACTGACTACCTATCAGTTTGAAGCTGCAGTTGATAGGTTTCCTGTCAATACCTATAACATCATAACTTAACATTTAAAATAAAAAGGTCAATCAGCAAGGATAATTCAGAATCATGGTCCATATCAACTAGACTGCTATCATTATGAAAAAGGACTGAGTATCCTTCACAATGCTGTCTATCCACTGATAGACTGTAGAAGTTTTTCTGACAATTAGGGGACATAAGAAAGAAGGGTTCCGAGTTATACTAATCCCGTATGGGAAATAAAAATGTTACGAGATAACATTATAATTAAAACACCTCCTAAAGTATAAATGGAGAGGTGCCCTCAGTTTCCCAGGTTACTTTGCTAGAACAGCTACTGCTACGAATTTTCCACTGGTTCACTTAACTTTTAAAATTAGCATTAGTACCTGGTTGACTGTTTTATCCAATGCTACAATTGGGGGTTTAAAAAATATCGTTAAAGCTTTCAGCAGTGAATATTTAGCAAAACTATTTGAAATAAGCAATCATCCAGTCACTAATTTTTCTGGCTTCCCTTCCTGACAATGTTAGTTTCCTGGTGGAGAAGGGACAAAATCAATGCCTCATTCAAGTGTTCATTCTCCAACTGTGAACCAAGGTGGAGGGGTTCTTTCAGTATTCGATGTATCACTGCCAGGGATCTGTGGATGTTGAAGAGCAATGAGAGCTCTGTCTAATCTTCTCCCAAGGAAAGAGAGGAGGAGGAGAGGGTCGGGGAGTGACTGTGAAAGGAAGAGAAGAGAATGCATGTGAAATCTGACACTGAGGTCTGCAATATACTTGTCCTTCCTCATCCCTGTCCCCCAAAAAAAGCTACCATAAAGCAGGGATGGAGGGATGAAAAATACAGACTGAAAGCCAGTCTGTGTCTGATCTCCACTTTCCTATTGGCTTTACCAATGCCACCTTGGAGTGTGTAACACAAGAGGTTAATACAAGGTTAGTGTTAGTTACTGCAACTCCTTAGCTCAGTCCATGTTCCCTGCTCTTCCCTGGTGACCTGAACCTGGGGTCGAGTCTGTCTTAGGCAGCAGTGCTAACCACTGAGCCACTGTGCTGCCTCACAGCGCCAGGGACCTGGGTTCGATTCCACCCTCGGGCGACTGTCTGTGTGGAGTTTGCACATTCTCCCCGTGTCTGCATGGGTTTCCTCCCACTTTCCAAAGATGTGCAGGCGAGGTGGATTGGTGATGCTAAATTGCCCGTAGTGTTCAGGAATGTGTAGATTAGGTGGGTTATAGGGGAATGGGTCTGGGTGGGATGCTCTGTGGTTCGGTGTGGATTTGTTGGGCCGAAGGGCCTGTTTCCACACGGTAGGGATTCTATGATTTCTCTATCTCTGCTTCTTGATGGAAAATGCAAAACCATTTTTATTCTTTAGCTCTGTTGCTTAATAGATTTAATTAATTAATTTAAATGTATTTAAATTATCAATTAATTGCTTAGGAACTTTTTTTAAAAATTGAACTTCATGTTTACTGTTATGCCAAATGTTATCTTGCTGAAATTTACAAACCAATTGAATAAGAAAAAAGATTGAAAAGTGGCCGCCATGCTAAATGGTTATACAGCCTTGTACTGGAGGATAGAGAGTGGGACAGAGGAGGACAGTGACAGAGCTGGGGAGTGCAGCAAAACAGAGCATAGGGCATGAGCAGGATAAGTGGGCACAGGGAGATTGAGGGGAAGGGTAGAGTAGGAGGCATTGGGTATATGATGGGATGGGGGTGTATACAGAGCATAAGGGAAGTGGAGGCAGCAGAAAGATTATAAGGATGCATAGAGTGGGGCCACAAGAAGTATAAGGAAACACAGACTGGAGATTGGGGATGAGGGCATGCAGCACAGGAAGAGCATGGAGGGGGTAAAGAGCATATGGGAGAAAGGAGGGAGTAGGGGAGAGTAAGGCATATGGAGAGGAACTGGAAAGAATGGGGCAGGGGGTGAAGGCTGAGGTTTAGACAGTATACAAATGAAGCTATGTTCCTGGTACCCAGAGATTGAGTCTGGTCTTCTAACAGTCCACCTCCGCACTGACTCTCCTTCTGCAATGCATTGTGGCTCCCAAAACCAGACTCTGCCCACATTCCTCAGATACAAAGACAAGGTGCAAAGGGGCTTCAGAGGTGGTTTACGGTTCAGAAGCTGCTAAAAGGGCCAAACTCGTGTTTTCCCATCTCTGTTCAAAAATCACCTCTTTATATTTAGTTGTTTGTCTGTGTAACCCACACGTGGGAGCAAAGGAAGACTTTTGCTGAGTGAAGCAGGAATGGCTTGCTTAATATGAATGGCACTTTTCCCACTGAGTTGTAAAGGCCAAGAAATTCCTTTGGTTGCTCATCAAATTTTGCTGCTTTGGGCCCTGGTTATTTCCAATACCTCCTACCCATCCTTTCCCCTTAATTTCCTTGTGCTCACTTATCCTGCTCATGCTCCATGCTGTATCTTGCTGCACTCCCCACCTCTGTCAGTGTCCCACCGTCTATTCTCCAATGCCAGACATGGGTTAAGAAATTGCATTTAACTAACATCAAACTTGCATTAACCTCTGCTGTTGGGGAGGGTTTAAACTAATGTGGCAGGGGAATGGGAACCAAATGAGGAGGTTAGTGGACAGTAAGGAGGTAGTAACTAAAGCCTGTAAGGAACTAGATAATGAAGTCAGTGTGACTAAGGGGAAGAGTAGGCAGAGAGCAGATGATGAACACAAAGGGACAGGTGGTCTGAGATGCGTTTGTTTTAGTGCGAGAAGTGTAGTAGGTAAGGCAGATGAACTTAGGGCTTGGATTAGTACCTGGGAGTATGATTTTATTGCTATTACTGAGACTTGGTTGAGGGAAGGGCAAGATTGGCAACTAAATATCCCAGGATATAGATGCTTCAGGCGGGATAGAGAGGGAGGTAAAAAGGGTGGAGGAGTTGCATTACTGGTCAAAGAGGATATCATAGCTGTGCTGAAGGAGGGCACTATGGAGGACTCAAGCAGTAAGGCAATACGGGCAGAGCTCAGAAATAGGAAGGGTGCGGTAACAATGTTGGGGCTGTACTACGGGCCTCCTAACAGCGAGCATGAGATAGAGGTACAAATATGTAGACAGATTATGGAAAGATGTAGGAGCAACAGGGTGGTGGTGATGGGAGATTTTAATTTTCCCAACATTGGCTGCGATTCACTGAGTGTTAGGGGTTTATAAGGTTTTGGAGTAGATTCTGGGTGTTGAGGTTGGTTGGCTCGCCGAGCTGGTTTGTTGTTCCGCAGACGTTTCGTTACCGTGCTTGGTAACATCCTCAGTGCAGCCTCTGATGAAGCGTCGGTGTGTTTTCCCACCTGGTTTTTAAACTCTGGAGTCCATTGCGATGGATTGCCTCACTTCCAGGTTTCCTCCGCAGTGGAATGTATATGGGGTCGAGTTCAATGTGTTTATTAATAGCATGCTTCGTGGAGTGCCATGCTTCCAGGAATTCTCGTGCAATGTGTTTATTAATAGCATGCTTCGTGGAGTGCCAAGCTTCCAGGAATTCTCGTGCAATGTGTTTGTTAATAGCATGCTTCGTGGAGTGCCATGCTCCAGGAATTCTCGTGTTAGGGGTTTAGATGGAGCAGAATTTGTAAGGAGCATCCAGGAGGGTTTTATGGAGCAGTATGTAAATAGTCCAACTCGGGAAGGGGCCATACTGGACCTGGTGTTGGGGAATGAGCCCGGCCAGGTGATTAAAGTTTCAATAGGGGATTACTTTGGGAATAGTGATCACAATTCCGTAAGTTTTAGAATACTCATGGACAAAGACGAGAGTTGTCCTAAAGGAACAGTGCTAAATTGGGGGAAGGCCAACTATAGCAAGATTCGACAGGAGCTGGGGAATGTGGATTGGGAGCAGCTGTTTGAGGGTAAATCCACACTTGATATGTGGGAGGCTTTTAAAGAGAGGTTGATTAGAATGCAGGACAGACATGTCCCTGTGAAAAAGAGGGATAGAAAGGGCAAGATTAGGGAACCATGGATGACAGGTGAAATTGTGAGACTAGCAAAGAGGAAAAAGGCGACTGAAAACAGACGAAGTTTTCGAAGAATATCGGGAAAGTAGGACCAATCTGAAACGAGGAATTAAGAGGGCTAAAAGGGGTCATGAAATATTTTTAGCAAACAGGGTTAAGGAAAATCCTTTTATTCGTACATAAGGAACAAGAGGGTAACTAGAGAAAGGGTTGGTCCACTCTAGGACAAAGGAGGGAAGTTATGTGAGGAGTCAGAGAAAATGAGTGAGATTCTTAATAAGTACTTTGCGTCGGTATTCACTGAGGAGAGGGACATGACGGACGTTGAGGTTAGGGATAGATGTTTGATTACTCTAGGTCAAGTCGGCATTAGGAGGGGGGAGGTGTTGGGTATTCTAAAAGGCATTAGGGTGGACAAGTTCCCAGGTCCAGATGGGATCTATCCCAAGTTACTGAGGTTAGCGAGAGAGGAAATAGCTGGGGCCTTAACAGATATCTTTGCAGCATCCGTGAGCACGGGTGAGGTCCTGGAGGGCTGGAGAATTGCTAATGTTGTCCACTTGTTTAAGAAGGGTAGCAAGGCTAATCCAGGTAATTATAGACCGGTGAGCCTGACATCAGTGGTGGGGAAGCTGCTGGAGAAGATGCTGAGGGATAGGATCGATTTACATTTGGAAGAAAATGGGCTTATTAGTGATAGGCAGCATGGTTTTGTGCAGGGAAGGTCATGTCTTACCAAATTGATAGAATTCTTTGAGGAAGTGACAAAGTTGATAGATGACGGAAGGGCTGTAGATATCATATACATGGACTTCAGTAAGGCGTTTGATAAGGATCACCATGGTAGGCTGATGGAGAAAGTGAAGTCACATGGGGTCCACAGTGTACTAGCCAGATGGATAGAGAACTGGCTGGGCAACAGGAGACAGAAAGTTGTAGTGGAAGGGAGTTTCTCAAAATGGAGAACTGTGACCAGTGATATTCCACAGGGATCCGTGTTGGGACCACTGTTGTTTGTGATATACATAAATGATCTGGAGGAAGGTATAGATGGTCTGATTGGCAAGTTTGCAGATGACACTAAGATTGCTGGAGTAGCAGATAGTGAAGAGGACTGTCGGAGAATGCAGCAGAATATAGATAGATTGGAGAGTTGCGCGGAGAAATGGCAGATGGAGTTCAATCCAGGCAAATGCGAGGTGATGCATTTTAGAAGATCCAATTCAAGAGCGAACTATACGGTAAATGGAAAAGCCCTGGGGAAAATTGATGCACAGAGAGATCTGGGTGTCCAGGTCCATTGTACCCTGAAGACGGCAACGTAGGTGGATACAGTGGTCAAGAAGGCATACGGCATGCTTTCATTCATCGGACTGGAAAACAACAAATACATCCCATCTATTTCAGAAGGAAAAGAGATAAAAAGCAGTAAACTATAGAAAAGTTAGCTTGGTTTATTATGAAGAAGGTGTTAGGATTGATCACTAAGGAGGTTATAGTCAGTCATGAAGATAAAGTCAGCATATTTTCTCATGGGAATTGCTGGCAAGGCCAACTTTGTTGCCCATTCCTAACTGTCAATGAGTGTAATTAAGAGTTAACCCCATGGCTGTGTGTTTGAAATCACATGTTGGCCAGCAGATTTCCTACCTAAAAGACATGATGGACTAGATTTTTAATGCCAATTGATAATAGTTTCATGATCACTTGTTTCTAATTCAGATTTTATTAATTGAATTGAAACTCTGCCTGCTGGGATTTGAACCTGTGCTGATAGATCATTCAGCTCAGCCTCAGATTACTAATTCAATAGCATTACCATCATGACTACTTGCCTGTTTGATTTTAAATATTAACCTTGATTTTAACTAGAGGTGCTTGGCAATAGTAGGGTGTATTTGGATTGAATGGCAAATTTACAGCATGTCTCAGTGACACTGAAGTCATTGGAATGTAAACTCAACATTGAATGTTGATTATGTCTTTTATGTAGGAGTGTCATGCACCATTACTGATAAGAAAAATATTTCTGTTTATGCCTCACATGACTGGAAATCAACATTTTTTTTTCCTCGATGACCATGTCTACATGATGAAATATGGCTGGACCAGAACAACAAAACTTATTTTCAGACAGCACTTGTAATGTAATTAAACATCCCAAGGAGCTTTGCAGAAGCATCGTTATTTAAATTAGACAGAGTCTCCTATGTGAGGGAGAAGGTCAATCGCTTGATCACAGAGGTAAGTTGTAAGGAATGTCTTAGAGGAAAAGGGAAAGGCTAAGATTCTGAGAGGTTCTGGAAGGAATACTCCAGAATCTAGGTAGCTGAAGATATGGTGACCAATGGACCTCAATGCAGATCAGTGAGCAAAGGGGTGATGATGAACAGACTTGGCACGATTGAGAACATTAGCAATCGAGTTTGGATGACCTGTAGATTATAGGTAGGAGAGCAAAGAAAGGTTGTCAGAAATGTTTATTTTTCATTCTTTCATGGGATATGGGTGCTTCAGGAAAAGCTAATCTCTAATATCTTCTTATTGCACAAATATACCTTGTTCATAAAAAAGAATCTTTATGTACACACAGTTACTAAAGCCATTCGGTTACTGTAGTCTTTGCATGTAGAGAACAAACAAATGTTGGGGTTTGACTTTTCCTACAGTTGCAACAAACCCAAAGGCATATCTTACTTATGCAAGATACTGTTTACATGTGTTCGGGGCACCGGGAAGGTCTGATAACTGAATGGACCACCATTATAGTTTGGCACAAAGACCAGAGACTAATTTCCCATTGCGCCTTGGCGGCAGCTGCCCCAAGCTTTAGTGAATCCCTCAGCACGTAGTCCTGCACATTGGAATGTGCCAGTCTGCAGCACTTGGTTGAGGTCAACTTTTTACACTGGAAGACCAACAAGTTTCAGGCAGACCAATGAGTGTCTTTGACCGAGTTGATGGTTCTCCAGGCCCAGTCGATGTTTGTCTCGGTGTGCGTCCCAGAGAATAGATTGTAGAGTATAGAGTCCTGCGTCACAGAACTGCTAGGGACAAAACTCAACAAAAAGCACTGCATCGTTCTCCAGACTTCCTTTGCAAAGGCACATTCCAGAAAGTGGTGTGTGACAGTCTTAACCCTCTTCTGCAGCCACTTTGAGGGCAGCATGTGGTGGCGCAGATTAACTGGGCATACAAGAAGGATCTCACAGGCAGTGCCCTTCTCACCACCAGCCGAGCGATGTGTTTGCACTTGTTGGAAAGTGCTGGCGATGAGGCATTCTGCTCAATGACTTTGACAGGATCAACCCTCTCCTTTTCCCAAACGGTCTCGAGGAGATGATGCTCCCTAGTCGCCCTTCAACTGAGCAGTTTTCCACGTCATTTCAGAGGGCAGTCAAGAGTCAACCACATTGCTGTCAGTCTAGAGTCACATTTAGGTCAGATCAGATAAGGACAGCAGATTTCCTACCCTGAAGGTCTTTGTAATAGTTGCATGGTTACCATTACTGGAATACACTTTTAAATCCAGATTTAATGAATTGAACTTAACTTTCACCAGCTGCCATGGAGCGATTTGAAGCAGAACATTAGCCTGGGTCTGCTAGCCAGCCCAGTGACTTACCGCAATGTTACCAGCTTCAGAAACAAGCTTAGCAATGCTACATTACATTTATAGAAAGAAAGTGTTTGGATTGTCAAGTATAAAGGTAACAATGGCATGGATGAGGGTTTTTGCCATCAAATGAGCAGAGGAAAAGGCAAACTTGGGCAATGCTGCAAAGTACAACTGAGTAATGTAAAAGAATTTTATGTAGTTTAATTTCTTTCCAAATTCACACACGTACATTCAATAAAAAACACATGGCTGGGCACTGTAACACTGACTTGTGAACAAAAACCTGGAGAGTGCAATGCTTTTGACTCAGAAAGGAACGAACAGGCTTCTTTGCCACACAAAGTGCCGTCACACCATTTCTATGTTTCAATCAGACTTTTCCTGCAGTCGACAAATTCCCCTGCATTCTTTAGCTGGGTTTTTCCTGAAGATTTTACTGTGTACTACAAGCCAAGAAAATTATTGAAACATAAAACTTTCTCTGGGTGGTGCATTGTAAGCTAGCATGTAGACTTTTCACCTCTGGAACCTTTTACTTAACAGAAGTTAAAAGGTTGAACGTGTGATGATTTTAGACATTCAATCCATTTTCTGGCCAGAAACAGAAACAAGGCACTAACTAATTTGATGTTAATTGGTAATATAGAATGGAACATCAGAAACAAGGTTGTGGTTGTTGGAGGTCAGTCATCTCAACTCCAGTCATCTGCAGGAGTTCCTCACGATAGTGTCCTTGGTCCAACTGTTGCATTTATCATAAGGTCAGATACAGGGCTGTTCTCTGATGACTGCACTGCGTTCAGCAACATTCGTGACTCTTCAGATAGTGATACAGACCATGTCCACGTGAAGCAAGGCCTGGACAACATCCAGGCTATGGCTGACTAGTCGGGAGTGACATTCACACCACACAAGTGCCTGGCAATGACCATCACCAACAAGAGAGAATCTAAGCATTATCCCTTGATGGTCAACGGCATAACCATCACTGAACATTCTACTATCAACATCCTAGGAATTACTGTTGACCAGAAGCTGAACTGGACCCGCCATATAAATGCAATGTCTACAAGATTACATCAAATACTAGGAATTCTGCAACAGGTAACTCACTTCTTATCTATCCTCAACAAGCCACAAGTCATGAGTATGATAGAATACTACCCACTTGCCTGGATGAGTGCAGCTCCAACAATATTCAAGAGGTTTGACGTCATCCAGGATAAAGCAGCCCACTTGACTGGCATCTTCAACATGTACTCCCTTCATCAGTGGTGCATGGTTGCAGCATTGTATACCATCAACAAGATGCAATGCAGTAATTCACCAGCAACCCTTCACCAGCAGCTTCCAAACCACTGATTGCTACCACTTAGAACAACAAAGGTTACTTATGCACAGGAACACTGCCACCTGCATGTTCCCTTCTGAGCCACAGTCTATCCAGCAGTGTCAACATCCCTTAAATTTGTTTTTAAAAACAAGGAGACTTCCTCTTAAGTAATCAAGTCTAATCTGCCGCTGCACCCTGCCTCCTTTTCTATAGCCCAACACACATCTTTTAAAAGTTCGTCTGCTCCAGCAGTGAACTCACACCTTTTTTGAGATTTTCTCTGATCACCTTTAGTGAATGCTTTCTTCCAGATCTTCATCCGCAATGACACCCATAATCTCCCTCCTTGTCCCTATTCCCAACAATCTGCTCCTGGCCCTCATGGCAATTGAGATTGTGTCTCCCTCTTTCCTTTAAATATGCCATCATCTTCCGTGCAGCAAAAATCAACTCTTGACCCCAAGGTCCTTGTAAATTACCACCCCATCTCCAAACACCCTTTCCTTTACAAGGTCCTTCAATGTATTGTCATCTCCCAAATTTGTGCTTATATTCCCTTGAACTCCATGTTTGAATCCCAAAACATGAAGACAGTGATGTTGCCAAGATGGGAGGCATTGGCCTGGTGGTATTATCGCCAGACTATTAATCCAGAAAGCCAGCTAATGTTCTGGGTTTGAATCCCACCATGGCAGATGGTGGAATTTGATTTCAAAGAAACAAAGTCTGCAATTAAGTATCTACTGATTACCATGAAAACATTGTTAATTGTCAGAAAACCCCATCTGGTTCACTGAGGAAGGAAATCTGCCATCCTCACCTGGTCTGGCCCACATGTGACTAGGACCCACAGCAATGTGGTTGACTCTCAATTGCCCTCTGAAATGGCCCAGCAAGTCATTCAGTTGTGCCAATCACTACAAAGTCTCAAAGAAATGAAACCAGACAGATCACCTGGCATTAACCTAGGTACCGGAAAAGACAACGGCAGAAACAGCCCTGTTGACCTTGCAAAGTCCTCCTCACCAATATCTGGGGGTTAGTGCCAAAATTAGGAAACCTGTCTCACAGACTAGTCAAGCAAAAGCCTGATATAGTCATACTCACAGAATCATACCTTATAAACAATGTCCCAGACACCACCATCACCATCCCTGGGTATGTCTCATCTCACCGGCAGGACAGACCCAGTAGAGGTGGCAGCACAGTGGTATACAGTCGGGAGGGAGTTGCCCTGGGAATCCTCAACATTGACTCCAGACCCCATGACGTCTCATGGCTTCAGATTAAATATGGGCAAGGAAACCTCCTGCTGATTACCACATATTGCCCCCCCTCAGCTAATGAATCAGTAATCCTCCATGTTGAACAACACTTAGAGGAAGCACTGAGGAAGGCAAGGGCACAAAACATACTCTGGGTGGGGGATTTCAATGTCCACCACCAAGGGTGGCTCAGCAGCAGTACTACTGATCGAGCTGGCCGGGTCCTAAAGGACATAGCTGCTAGACTGGGTCTGCAGCAGGTGGTGAGGGAACCAACAAGAGGGAAAAACATACGTGACCTCATCCTTACCAATCTGCCAGCTGCAGTTGCATCTGTCCATGACAGTATCGGTGAGAGTGACCATCGCACAGTCCTCGTGGAGACCAAGTCCCGCCTTCACATTGAGAACAACCTCCATCGTGTTGTGTGGCACTATCACCGTGCTAAATGGGACAGACTTCGCACAGATCTAGCAACTCAAGACTGGGCATCCATGAGGCGCTGTGGGCCAATAACAGCAGCAGAATTGTACTCCAGCACAATTTATAACCTCATGGCCCGGCATATCCCCCACTCAACCATTACCATCAAGCCAGGGGATCAATCCTGGGTTCAATGGAGAGTTCCAGGAGGGCATGCCAGGAGCAGCACCAGGCATACCTGAAGATGAGGTATCAACCTGGTGAAGCCACCAAACAGAACTACTTGCACACCAAACAACGAAAGTAGCAAGTGATAGACAGAGCTAAGCGATCCCACAACCAACAGATCAGATCTAAGCACTGCAGTCCTGCCACATCCAGTCGTGAATGGTGGTGGACAATTAAACAACTCACTGGAGGAGGAGGCTCCACAAATATCCCCATCCTCAATGATGGAACAGCCCAGCGCATCAGTGCAAAAGATAAGGCTGAAGCATTCACAGCAATCTTCAGCCAGAAGTGCCAAGTGGATGATCCATCTCGGCCTCCTCCGGTGGTCCCCAACATTACAGATACCAGTCTTCGGCCAAATTGATTCACTCCATATGACATCAAGAAACAGTTGGAGACACTGGATACTGCAAAGGCTACGGGTCCTGACAGCATTCCGGCAATAGTACTGAAGACTTGTGCCCCAGAACCTGCCGCTCCCCTAGCCAAGCTGATCCGGTGCAGTTACAACACTGGTATCTACCTGGCAATGTGGAAAATTACCCAAGTATGTCCTGTGCACAAAAAGTAGGACAAATCCAAACCGGCCAATGACCACCCCATCAGTCTCCTCTCAATCATCAGTAAAGTGATGGAAGGTGTCACTAACAGTGCTATCAAGCAGCACCTGCTCAGCAGTAACTTGCTCGGTGACGCCCAGTTTGGGTTCCGCCAGGGCCACTCAGCTCCTGATCTCATTACAGCCTTGGTTCAAACATGGACAAAAGAGCTGAATTCCAGAGGTGAGGTGACAGTGCCCTTGATATCAAGGCTACATTCAACCAAGATAGTAGGAACTGCAGATGCTGGAAAATCTGAGATAACAAGACGTAGAGCTGGATGAACACAGCAGGCCAAGCAGCACCATAGGAGCAGGAAGGCTGACGTTTCGGGCCTAGACCCTTCCTGCTGCTATGATGCTACTTGGCCTGCTGTGTTCATCCAGCTCTACATTCAACCGAGTGTGGCATCAAGGAGCTCTAACAAAACTGGAATCAATGGGTATCAGGGGGCAAACTCTCTGTTGGTTGGAATCATACCTGACACATAGGAAGATGGTCATGGTTGTTGGCGGTCAATCATCTCAGCTCCAGGACACCTCTGCAGGAGTGTCCTCAGCGTAGTGTCCTAGGCCCAACCATCTTCAGCTGCTTCATCAATGACCCTCCCTCCATCATAAGGTCAGAAGTGGGGATGTTCGCCGATGATTGCACAATGTTCAGCACCATTCGTGACTCCTCAGATACTGAAGCAGTCCATGTTCACATGCAACAAGATCTGGACAATATCCAGACTTGGGCTACAAGTGGAAGTGACATTCACATCACACAAATGCCAGGCTACGACCATCACCAATAAGAGACAATCTAACCACCGTCCCTTGATATTTAATGGTGTTACCATCACTGAAACCCCCACTATCAACATCCTGGATATTATCATTGACCAGCAGCTCAACTGAACTCACTACATTAACAGAGTGGCTATAAGAGCAGGCCAGAAGCTGGGAATACTGCGGTGAGTAACTCACCTCCTGACTCCCCAAAGCCTGTCCACCATCGACAAGGCACAAGTCAGGAGTGTGATGGAATACTCCCCACTTGCCTGGATGAGTGCAGCCACAACAACACTCGGGAAGCTTGACACCATCCAGGACAAAGCAGCCCGCTTGATTGGCACTACATCCACAAGCATTCACTCCCTCCACCACTGACGCTCAGTAGCAGCAGTGTGTACTATCTACAAGATGCACGACAGATATTCACCAAAGATCCTCAGACAGCACCTTTCAAACCCATGACCACTTCCATCTAGAAGGACAAGGGCATCAGACATATGGGACCACCACCATCTTCAAGTTCCCCTCCAAACCACTCACCATCCTGATTTGGAAATATATCACCATTCCTTCACTGTTGCTGGGTCAAAATCCTGAAACTCCCCACTAAGAGTATTGTGGTTCGACCCACAGCAGGTGGACTGCAGCAGTTCAAGAAGGCAGCTCACCACCACCTTCTCAAGGGCAACGAGAGATGGGCAAGAAATGCTGGCCAGCCAGCGACACCCATATCCCATAAAATGAATAGAAAAAAACAATCTGTTTCCCTTGTCCTTCCAGATGGTGGAGCTTACAGAGTTGTCAGGTGCTCTTGAAGAAGCTTTGATACTGTTACAATGCATAATTATAGCTAGTACACTTTGTAGCCTGATGGTGAAGAAGGTGCATGTTTAATGTACTGGAAGAAGGGCCGATAGTTTGAATTGCTTTATCCTGGTTGGTGTTGAGCTTCTTCAGTGTTTTTGAGCTGCTCACATTCCATCATGCCATCCATCCATATCTTGTCTGTTAATTCTATTCCAGCACCATCTTAGATCCCAACTGATCTGAATTTTCACTCCATTACTCTGGTTCCATGCTCTATGAATACCCTTATCCAAACAAAAAAAAGATCTATTTCAGGTTTGAAATGTTCAATTGACCTAGCCTCGGGGTTGTATTGAGGAAGAGTTGCAAATCTCCTTAATATGACAATATTCCTCTCATGATGCGTAGATGTTTTGCCTTTCGTATCCCAAACATCTTACTGATAAAATTCCATGACAAAGGCAGGCACACAAACCTAAAACTATCAGCATTCTAGCTAAGACTGGGAGCTGGATTAGGAAACATGTGATAGGAGCCAAGCTAAGCCTGAAGCCCTCCAAAGACTAGTGTTAAGGTCCCTGCTGTTCTAAATCCACATAAGCAAGCCAAACTCCACTACTTCTGAAAGGCAATACTGGCTGTTGAAATATGCAGATAGGTGATAGGTCTGAATGTGGAAGTTGTTCAGGAAAGAAAGAAGGATCTAAAAAAATTAAGTGTGGGCACGACCCTAATCAGGTAGGATAGTGTTATAGAGTTCTTGAGGCATATAGCACAGAAAAAGGCCTTTCATCTCACTGAGTCTATGCCAGTCAAAAAACAAGCACCTAACTATTATCAGAGATAACAAGGTGCAGAGCTGGATGAACACAGCAGGCCAAGCAGCATCAGAGGAGCAGGAAGGCTGACGTTTCGGGCCTAGACCCTTCTTAGGCCTAGGCCCAAAACGTCAGCCTTCCTGCTCGGCCCGCTGTGTTCATCCAGCTCTACACCTTGTTATCTCAGATTCTCCAGCATCTGCAGTTCCTACTATCTCTCCACCTAACTATTATCATTGCATTTTCCAGCCTTGTATGCCTTGGCATTGCAACTACACCTTTATTGTTTTCCTTTATTCATTCATGGGATGAGGGCGTTGCTGGCTAGGCAGCATTTATTGCCCATCCCTAATCGCCTAGAGGGCAGTTCAGAATCAACCACATTGCTGTGGGTCTGGAGTCACATGTAGGCCAGACCAGGTTAAGATGGCAGTTTCCTTCCTTAAAGGGCATTAGTGAACCAGATGGGTTTTTCCTGACAAGCGACAATGGATTCACTGTCATCATTAGATTCTTAATTCCAGATATTTATTCAATTCAAATTCCACCATCTGCCATGGCAGGATTCGAACCCAGGTCCCCAGAATACTATCCGGGTATCTAGGTTAACAGACCAGCGATAATACTGCTCGGCCATTGCCTCACCTGCTTAACTTAAACACTGCTTAAATGTTATGAGCATTTCTACCTCTATCGCCCTCACCGTTAGTGAGTTCCAGATTCCCATCACCCTCTGGGTGAAAAAATGGTTCCTCCTATCCTCTCCAGACCTCCTGCTCCTTACCTTAAACCTATGCCCCTGGTCATTGATCCCTCCACCAAAGAGAAAACATTCCTTCCAGTGTACCCTATCTATGCCCCTTTTAATTTTATACATCTCAATCATGTCCCCCATCAGTCTCCTATGCTCCAAAGAAAATAATGCCAGTCTCGAAGATAAGAGCAGTTTGAGAAATTAGGCTTGTTAACTAACCTCCCAGATAATGCTGTAAATAATTTAATCACTTCAAATGAAATAACACAACAATCAGAGTTACTGATCCTCTTTGTGTGGTTGGCATGTTGTGTAGGGTAAAAGAAAAAGACATCATTGTAGCAGATCAATTTAATGCAAACAATTTCTACATTTAGCCCACACTTTAGGGAAAAAATGGATGACATACTGACTGAACTGAATGTCATTGAACTTGCTTGTGGAAAAGCTTAATGATCTGTGAGTAATGATTGATTCAACACATGTCCAGTCATTGCATAGCAGCAATAAACAAAACAAATAGATTTCGGAGCTATATTGCCAAGAGGCGAGTTTAAGTCTGCAGCCACCATACTGAAGCTATTTAACACTTTGATCAACATGCACCTTAATTTAACAATGGTCAATGAGGCACAAAGGAAACTTCCAAGGCCTGAGGTGATGCAAAGAAGGGCCGAGAGGCTAATCCATAACATCAAAGACCGAGTGATGATAAAGAAAAGAAAAACATGACTTCTTCAGCCTTCAATGGGATCATTTATGAGGAGACTTTATAGAGGAAAAGAACCTATGAAACTGGTAATCTTTCAGTACTATTTCAGGTTAAATCACAACTGTAAGATTGGCCTCATAGGTCGAAACTGGTGAAAAGCACATTCAGAGTTGACATTAAAAAGAAATTCTCCAAACACAACACTGAGAATAGTTTTCTGAATAGGAGATTGGAAGGAATTAGTTACTATCTAAAAGGTAGATAGATACTCAAGGAGAAAATTATAGGCTTCAAAGAGAGGATGAGCTGGATCCCTAAGGTGGGTTCTCTGATGTACCCATCACTCACTTTTTATGTTTGGCCCAAGCTTTCCTGATTATGATTAAGTACTAATTCATAATTTTTTACCGCTTCTCTTTCCTGGGCTATGCTACAAAGTGAGACAAAGGATTATGTATTTCTCACACAATCCTTTCACTGTGCTTTTTCATGTTCATGGAATTAAAAAGCAAAGGTTTGGAGGCATAAACCTTGCAAAACCTGATCTGAGCAAGAAAAAAAAATCATTAAAAATAGATATTACAGTCACACTCTTAGGCATGAAATCAGTGGGCCATCTAAACTTGTTACCAATGGTGAGTGGTCGATTTAAGTAATCCAAATTTCATAATATTACAAATGACCTAGATGAGCACAGAAATTCTCTACTCTTCTCTCTCAGTTCAACTGGTTAATGCCAGTTATTACAGCACAATAGTTTTTTGAACTGTAGCTTTTCTCTCTCTTTCATTACTCAAAGCTAATATTCTTGCCACCAAGTCAGAATAGGAGTCACAGACCACAACTAACACTTCACCACAGTGCTGAGAGAGTGTAATATCTTGGTGGTGCTGTGATTCAGTTAAGAGCTGAAGTCCTATTTTCCTGTTGAGATAAAGGACTCCACAGTACTATGTGAAGAAAGGGTAGTTTTCCTCATAAACTGGCCAATATTCATTCTTGAAGCAACACACTCAAAACTGATTTACTAGACATTTATTTATTTACAGTCTGGGGACATTGCTGTTTTCAAATCGACTGAATTATTTGCCTACATAAAAACAATGGTTGCATTTTAAGAAGTATTTGGCTTTCAAACAGTTTAGGACAAAATGAGGACACGAGGAGTACAAAATCGATTTTATTCTTCCATCTTGTAGCCACTTTTCTCTCCTGCTTGTCATCATTCTCCATCAACACTGTTGTTTCTTTCTGCTTCTTTGCCTAACCTTATTGTTTCTTCTTTTGCCAGTTCACATCCATTCTTTGATTCTTATGTAAAAAGCAAAGCTGCTTAGAAAAGAGAAAGGCTTGCAACTTTCATGATCTCAGAGTATCTCAAATTTCTTTACAGCCAATGAAATGCATCTGAATTTTAGCCTGTGTTTTAACATCCTTCCTGGGATGGGCTTAGAGTTGAGGTAAGGGGTGCGGGGGGCATACGTAGCAAGGGAAGGTGAGAAGATGGGGCATGGAGATATGCATCTTCCTCGTGTGCCCTTCATCTTGCCAGTGGAAAGTGACCCTCCCTGCCAGGGGTCAATTGAGCCACCTAAGTGGCAAATCAAAGGTCTCTTTCCAACTCCAATGGCACATAAATCCAGCTAACCTCCTGATGGGCTCCAAGGAAGAAGGAAACATCCTAAATGAGCATTCTACACCTATTAGAGGTCTTTTCCCCAATGGCAATGACTGCCTTTGCAACAACAACATGGGGTGCTCTCAGGAAGCCCATTTTGCTCACTAAGCCCTGCTTCACTGGCACTGATACTCCCAGATCCTACTTACCTTGTGAAAGTGCATCCTCCTCTTCCAGGTGACACCCAGGCAGTGAGCTTGGTGCTTCTGAGGCGACTGACTGCCAAATCTCTGATTGGCTTGTGACTCTCACTGAACTGTCTCCCTGGTGACAGCCAATTAGGTTGCTGCTTCTGACCCAGTGTGGCCTTGGCTCCTGCTGACCACCAAAATGACTCATTCCCTACTTCAGGGCCAGAAAGCAGGCCAGGACCTCAGCATAAAATGGCAGCAGCAATCGCTGTTGTAAATTAAGGTAAATTGGCAGCTAATGTGTGCACAGCAATGTCTCACAAATAGCAATGTGATAATGAGCAGATAATTTATTTCAGACATTGATTAACAAAGATTAGCTATAACATTGGCAAGAGTTTCCTTGTTCCTCTACAAAGATTGTCACAGGATCCCTTATATCCCCATCTTGGGGCAGATTGGGCCTTGATTTGATGCCTTACCTAAAAATCAGTTCCTCTGCATCAGAGAATGGTTAAAGCACAGAAAAAGGCCATTTAGTCCATCATGTCTCTGCTGGTCCTTTGAGGGAGCAATTGATGCCACTTCCCTGCCTTTTCCGCAGAGCCCCAAAAATTCAATTCTCTCTTTTGTAAGTCTCAAATGATTCTGCCTCCACCACACTCACAGACACTGCATTCCAGATTCTAAACACTCACTGCACAAACATGTTCTTTCACCTGTCACCACTGTTTCTTTTGTCAACTGCCTTATATCTGTGTCCCTTCATTCTTGGTTTTATCATTAATAAGTATTTGTCTATTACTCTCATTTTTTTGAATACCCCTATCAAATCTTCTTTCAACCTTCCCTTCTCCATGAAGAACAATCCCATCTTCTCCAATCTTTCTGAGCAATTGAAGTTCCTCACCCTGGAAATATTTTTGTGAATCTTTTCAGCACTCTCTCTTAATAATCTTCAAATGCTTCCTGAAATGCTGTGCCCACAACCAGAGTCAATACTCCAGCTAAGGCCCAACTAATGTTGTCTACAGGTTTAGTACAACGTCCTTATTTTTATGTTTTAAATCCCTATTGCTAAAGCTCAGAATGCCACATTCTTTATTCACTGCTACCTTCAGTGACTTACGTACTTCCTCTGCTCCACATTCCTTTTAGAATTGTGTCTTTTATTTCATATTGCCTCACTACATTAATCCTTCCAAAATGAATCACTTCAAACTTACCTGCATTCAGCTTGGTCTGCCACTTGTTCCCCTTTTCCACCAACCTGCCTACATCCTTTTGTAGGTTACACTACCTTCCTCAGGGTTCACAATACTTCCAGGTTTTGTATCATCCACAAATTTTGGAGTTGTGCCCTCATACACCACTGTCGAGGTCATTAATATGCAGGATTCCTAACACCAATTCCTAGGGATCTCCTCTGTTAAGTCTTCATCTAGTCTGAAAAACAAACCATTCACCACTACACTTTACTTCCTGTCGCTCAGTCTTATGTTTCGTGTCCTTGTTGGAACTTTCTCTTTTATGGCATATGCTCAAAATTTGTTCGTAAGTTTGTTATGTGCCACTTAAATAAATGCTTTTGGAAGTCCTTGCATATTGTAACAACAACAGTACTTTCATCAAAATTCTGTTACTTTATCAAAAACTCAATCAAAGTTAGTTTAACACAATTTGCCCTGAACGAATCCAAACTCGTGTTCCTAGTGAACCCACATTTACACAACTATTAATTCTCTCCTGAATATCGATTCAAACTGCTACCCCAACACTGAGATTAATAGGACAGCACTGCAGTGGAACTTAAACTCTGCGCTCAATAAATCTACAACTTTCCTCAGATACAATAGTGTTACCATTGAGCCACATCTGACCCAATTTAAAAGCTACAGTGTTTTCATTGTAACACTGTCCAAGTCGCCATTTAATGTTTCCTCTTGAGAGAGTATAACAAAGTACTTACCACCCTCGCTAATCTATATTAGTCATCTCAATAGGCTTCCAGAGATTAAGGTGGAAAAATAGCACACTATATGCATTTAGCAGCACAGTAAAAGACACAACTGATCCAAAATGTCTAATCTATGAAAAAGTGAATGGTATTGAGAGTGTGCTGCTTGCATTTAAGCCTTTCACTAACAGTAAAAGAATTTCATTCCACTTTTCATTCCAAAGCATTCCACATCCTAGATGTCCTCGTTTTTCAAGGACCGCAACATCCCCCCCTCAGTGGTCGAAAACGCCCACGACCGTGTCTCCCGCATTTCCTGCAACTCATCCCTCACACCCCCTCCCCGCAATAACAACCAAAACAGAATCCCACTCGTCCTCACGTACCATCCCACCGACCTCCGGATCCAACGCATCATCCTCCGACACTTCTGCCATCTGCAATCCGACCCCACCACCAAAGACATTTTTCCATCCACACCCTTATCTGCTTTCCGGAGGGACCACTCTTTCCGTGACTCCCTTGTCCGCTCCACAACCCTCACCAGCCCCACCAACCCTGGCACTTTTCCCTACAACCGCAGGAAGTGCTACACCTGCCCCTACACCTCCCCCCTCACCCCCATCCCAAGCCCTAAGAAGACCTTCCAGATCAAACAGATGTTCACCTACACATCTGCTAATGTGGTATACTGTATCTGCTGTTCTCGTTGTGGCCTTCTCTACATCGGGGAAACCAAGCGGAGGCTTGGAGACCGCTTTGTGGAACACCTACGCTCGGTTCGCAACAAACAACTGCACCTCCCAGTCACGAACCATTTCAACTCTCCCTCCCACTCCTTGGACGACATGTCCATCCTGGGCCTCCTGCAGTGCCACAACGATGCCAAACGAAGGTTCCAGGAACAGTATCTCATATTTCGCTTGGGAACCCTGCAGCCCAATGGTATCAATGTGGACTTCACAAGCTTCAAAATCTCCCCACCCCCCGACCTCATCCCAAAACCAGCCCAGCTCGTACCCGCCTCCCTAACCTGTCCTCGCACCTATCCACTCCTCCCACCTCAAGCCCCACCCCCATCTCCTACCTACTAACTCATCCCGCCTCCTTGACCTGTCCGTCCTCCCTGGACCGACCTATCTCCTCCCTAACTCCCCACCTGCACTCACCTTTACTGGCTCCAACCCTGCCTCCTCGACCTGTCTGTCTCCTCTCCACCTATCCTCTCCTTTATCCATCTTCTATCTGCCTCCCCCTCTCTCCCTATTTATTTCAGAATCCCCTTCCCCTCCCCCATTTCTGAAGAAGGGTCTAGACCTGAAACGTCAGCTTTCCTGCTCCTATGATGCTGCTTGGCCTGCTGTGTTCATCCAGCTCTACACCTTGTTATCTCAGATTCTCCAGCATCGGCAGTTCCTACTATCTCAGTAAAAGAATTGATTGCTAATTACATTAAATAGTGCAAACAATAGCAATCAACAACATTCCAAGGAATGGAGTACATTGGTGTGGGACACAATGGAGGAGAAACTGATCAACGTTTCAGATGGAAAACGGGGGCGAAATGACAGTGAAGAAGGAAAAATCCGTAAAACATGTAAATAACACATACTGGTCTGACTCATCTTGTATCTTTCAAAATGGAGCTCCAGTCTCAACAACACATTCATTTCCAAGTATTGCTAGTTTCATTTTTGCTGTTACGTCCCTCTGAGATGGTTCACATGGTCATGCTACAGCAATGTGCAAAAGAAGCAAGTGTTTGATGTGAAAAAAAACACGTTTTCACACAGCATTGTCTGGAATGCACTGACTGGAAGTGTGGTGACAGTGGGTTCAGTTGAGGCTTCAATTATTTGGATTGGTAATTATTTGGATAGAAATGGCGTGCAGGGATTTGGGGAAATTGCAGGAGATTGGCATTAGGCTGTGATGCTCTTTTTGAAAAGCTGGTGGCACGGTGGCTCAGTGGTTAGCGCTGCAACCTCACAGCACCAGGGACGTGGGTTCGATTCCAGCCTCAGGCAACCGTCTGTGTGGAGTTTGCACATTCTCGCCGTGTCTGTGTGGGTTTTCCTCCGGGTGCTCCGGTTTTCTCCCACAGTCCAAAGATGTGCAGGGTAGGTGGATTGGCCATGCTAAATTGCCCGTAGTGTTCAGGAGTGTGTGGGTTATAGGGGGATGGGTCTGGGTGGGATGCTCCAAGGGTTGGTGTGGACATGTTGGGCTGAAGGGCCTGTTTCCACACTGTAGGGATTCTATGATTCTATGAACACGATGAGCCAAATGGCCTCCTTCTGCTCTGTAGCAAATCAATGAAAGACAGATATTGGATGTTTTTTTCCAGTGTCCGTGATGGCTTATTGTGTGTTTTATTGTGATTGCCTGATTTTGAAGTCCTGCAAGAAATTGGGCAGGCTTGAGTGGATAAAGTTGTGGGTCTGCCTCAGAGAGACTTCCTCCACTCAGATGCACAAAGCTCACCATCTGAAAGTCCTCTCAGTGCTTCTCTAACTTCACAGAAATGAGCAGTCTGCTTAAATTGCTGAAACAAAGCCCAATCTTGGGCCAGCCTTGGGCCTCCCAGATGGGGCATACATTGCCTGGGCATTCCCCAACCTACCCCAAAGTCTGCTTAGAACTCCTCTCCGAACAGTGAAATGGTATATAGCTTCCCAATGGCTCTGCAACTGAACAGCCATTCCATTCGTACTGGGTAGATCCCACAGTCGATAAGAAATCCTAGCTGTAACAGGTACAAAGGCAATTGGCATTTATCTGCCTTTTGCTTCTGATCACAGCGGTTACTGAGTGTGTTTGAACACATTGTATGAGACTTGTATTCTGTTGTGACGCCAACCCCAAACCCTCTGGTAGTCACAGTTGGGAATTAATGTAAGTTTTGCTTCACGATCGAGAATTACCGGCTGATACTTCTAGTTACACATTGCCTGTTTTTTAGGCACGAACTGACCAATGAGGTCCCCAGAGTGGCAGGCCAGAGGCCTGCTACCTGCCATATTAGGCCTTGCTTTATTCTTGTTTGAAAGCGAACAATATGGAAACAGAAAATGAGTAAAGCTCTGTGGTGCTTGTCGGAGAAAAGATGAAGGGAAATGAACAAAAACAATTTTCTCATCAGTTTGTTAGAACCCAGGAGGAACACCAAGAGCAGTGGTCCATTCAATCACCTCAGTGTCAACTGTAGATCTCTGAGTTCTACAGACTAAGTGCAATGACGAGCAATGCTGTTTGGGTCATATTAACACATTTTGAAATTGCCATGCTGAATAGCTAAAAAAATAAATCAGCATTTGCTTTCCAGCACTAATGCTTAAAAATAAAATCAAATCCACAGAGGGATTCCAGAAAGTGGAAATTTTAAATTCAATTTCATCTGAGGAAGGAGCTAACAGCACATGTACACAACTTTGTTCTCGGATTGATTTTCTCTGTTGTTTCAGGGACTTTGTTCTGACACATTTTGACTGTATGACTATCAAAGACATGATATATCATAGAAGTTTTTACAAGATCTGATCTTGCTGGCTGTGATTTTTTTCTCCCCCATTTAACTCAACACAGAAACAATGAACTCCCAATGGATCTGAACAAACGGAATCAATTTAGTGGCCAGCTGGTATTTTCAGAGATCAGAGGGACGTGGACACACCCAGATTGCATGGATATCATAGTGTCAGTACAAACTGTTCAGATCTCTGAATCAAGGCTGCAGTGTCCTAAGAGTTATTAGCTGCTAATAAATTATGCTGAATTCAAGAGGCTGTCTCTTTCAGCAAGATATTAACAGCAGAGGAGCATCGAGCTACATGCATTGTTTGTGACAAAAATTTGTTTGTGGTGTGCTTGGATCTGATCAAACACTACAATTGCCACTACCAATATGAATAGGCCATTGCAGATAATAATCCCCCCAGTCGCGAACCATTTCAACTCCCCCTCCCATTCCTCAGACGACATGTCCATCCTGGGCCTCCTGCAGTGCCACAACGATGCCACCCGAAGGTTGCAGGTACAGCAACTCATATTCCGCTTGGGAACCCTGCAGCCTAATGGTATCAATGTGGATTTCACAAGTTTCAAAATCTCCCCTCCCCCTACCGCATCCCAAAACCAGTCCAGCTCGTCCCCGCCTCCCTAACCTGTTCTTCCTCCCACCTATCCCCTCCTCCCACCTCAAGCCGCACCTCCATCTCCTACCGACCAACCTCATCCCGCCCCCTTGACCTGTCCGTCCTCCCTGGACTGACCTATCCCCTTCCTAACTCCCCACCTACACTCACCTTTACTGGCCCCATCCCCGCCTCTTTGACCTGTCTGTTTCCTCTCCACCTATCCTCTATCCATCTTCTATCCAACTCCCACTCTCTCCCTATTTATTTCAGAATCCCCTTCCCCTCCCCCTTTTCTGATGAAGGGTCTAGGCCTCTCTGCTCCTATGATGCTGCTTGGCCTGCTGTGTTCATCCAGCCCTGCACCTTGTTGTCTCGGATTCTCCAGCATCTGCAGTTCCTACTATCTCTAATAATAAAACATGACTGGTTTAAAATGAATGAACTACTGAACATAATAAATACATTGAAATTCAATCTTGCCCACCAATAAGCATATAGGGAAAGGATATATGCAACACATACTTGTAAAGATAGCAGGCAACACTTTAAGGGAGGTGCACTTTGGCTGCAGACAGCAGGGAAATATCCCAACTGGAGAAACAGGCAGCACTTACATTCTCCACTTTGGAGGCCCTGGTCCAGCAGGGGGTATGCAAGAAGAGGGAGATCCAGTTTCTCCCAACAACAGAAAGCTCTCAAGTTGACACCTTCACCACAGTGGGAAGAGTTGGCTGAGAGATCAACGCCAGAGCTTAGCTTTCAAGGCAAAAAAATGCTCAAAGGCCTCACCAGTGCTGCTAAGGTAAGAAATTTGAATCAAACAGAGATTGCTAGAAAAGCTCAGCTGGTCTGGCAGCATCTGTGGAGAGAAAAACAGCGTTGACATTTTGGGTCCAGTGACCCTCCTTCAGAACTGATGGTAGCTAGGAAAAGACTGGTACTTATGCAGAAGATGGGAGTGAGAAGGAGGGAGAGTAAATGATAGGTGAAGATGGAGCCCAAAGAGAGAGGAAAAAACAGTTGGACAGACAAAGAAGTTGGTAAAGATCAGTCTCGGGGAATGAATAGCTGCAAATGGGGATTACTAGTAGCTGACAATTAATTGTGTGTGGCAGCAGCCCATGTGATGAAATGAAATTTGAATGACTGACTCTTCAAAGCTTCAGCCCTGTGACCTAAACACTACCCTCTCCTGCCATCTTGTATTCCCCCACAATCAAAGGATTATACTTCACTGTATCTCCTTCTTCTGCAACTACTTCTTTACTGACTAACATCAAATGCAAAATGCAAAACTACTACCTTTACTGACTAACATCAAATGCAAAATATTCAACCGTGACGGTACACCATCTTAAACACCTACAAGGCTGTCACACCCCCTTCTTTGTAGAAGAACTTACAAAAGGAAGCCACAACTGGAGGAGGCCAAGCCCACCAGAATATCCTGTCTCCTACAGAGGATGGCTCTTAGAGGTGATACGGTGCAGGGTTTCTTCAAAGCCTCATTTTTTCCTTCTCATTTCTATGACAGAATCCCTACAATGTGGAAGCAGGCCATTTGGCCCATTGAGTCCATACTGACCCTCCAAAGAACATCTGACCCAGAACCATCCCATCCCCGTAACCCTGCATTTCCCATGGCCAATCCACCTAATCTGCGCATCTTTGGACTGTGGGAGGAAACCCACACAGACACGGGGAGAATGTGCAAACACCACACAGACAGTTGGCCTGAGGCTGGAATTGAACTTGGGTTCTGGTGCTGTGAAGCAACAGTGCTAACCACTGAGCCACCATGCTGCCCTGTCTCCCTTGAAACAGTTGGAACATTAACAGGGAGTTATCTGTACCATCCCCTTTCTTCCTTTTCTCCTCTCCTTATATACTAGGAGGTAACCTTGCCCATCTCAGGAACTGAATCTTCTCTGTCACTTCAGCATGAGGAGGCCAACCTTTCCGATGGGGAAGAGTCACTTGATCTGACTCAAAATTGAAAGAATTACGCCCCACACAAACTTAAGATACTAAATAGAGGAGGAGTCTCCACATCAGCTACGTCAAATGTACAAGAAATAAGACAGGGAATATAGAGGCATGGTGGCTCAGTGTTCAGCACTGCTGTCTCACAGAACCAGGAACCCGGGTTCAATTCCACCCTCAGGCGGCTGTCTGTGTGGAGTTTGCACATTCTGCCTGTGTCTGCGTGGGTTTCCTCTGGGTGCTCCGGTTTCCTCCCACAGTCCAAAGATGTGCAGCTCGGTGGATTGGACATGCTAAATTGCCCATAGTGTCCAGGGATGTGGAGGTTAGGTGGGTTAGAGGGGGATGAATCTGAGTGGGATGTCTGAAGGTCAATGTGGACTTGTTGGGCCAAAGGGGCCTGTTCCCACACTATAGGGATTCTATAATTCTAATTGCCTGGTTACAGTAACGCTGTTGAGGATACAGATTCTGACTTTGAGGCCCAGGCTGCTGAAGAAGTTTGAGGAGCAATACAACCTGCCTACATGGCCTACATGACAGATCATTGAGGCTTTTCTACTCAACATGGAGCAAGTAGTTAGCCCCAAGAACATGAGAGTTGTGCCCCCCATGATGGAGCATTTCTGACAGTTCCCCGAGCAGTTTGCGTAATTGCCATTTCTCCTTTAGGAGTTTTGGGTGTGTCACATCACTGCCATTCACATGCTGAAATATCCGGTCACTGAGTGGCAGTACTGGGATAGTGGCCTCAGCTCCTGCAGAAAGGAACATGCTCTCCTTTCTCAGGAAGTCAGCCTTTTTGCTCTCCCACCACTCACTCTACCAGTTAGCATCATTGTTAGTATGTCATAACCCAGTTGGATCCTCCTGACCTATAGCCAGCTAATTAGGTTCCATAGTTGCTCCAGGTCACCCACTGCATCTGCTCAAGTGTCTTTCAAGTCCCTCTCCAGTACAGACTCCTTGGAGCTTGCTAGCATCACAATTGCTGTCGGGATTTATGGTAGTGTACTGACACGGGCAGCCCAAACGCAGAAAAGGGCCAGAAACAAGCATAGGACCCTTAAGTATTTAATAGACGCTCCCAACGCTTCAAATATGCACTGTGTCTACGTAAAACCAAGTCTGACCCAATATAGTGGGAAGCACATGTACAACATGAAATGTGCGCATGCACTGTCACCATCATATTAGAGTCTTAGGGGCTCTTTTTAAGCCATTAAGATTGTCAGGACACAAGGAATTTTTGACCATAAGTTTATCACTAAGTCTAGAAAATATTGAACATGATTGCTTTCAGAACCGTTTTCCAAATTGAAATAATACTCAAAAGGCACCATATGGGTAAGTTGAAAAACTTGATCGACAGTATGTGCTGATTTCAGCTGATTCAGCTACAGAGATGAAAAAGCATTTTCCTTCATATTCCTGGTGTACAGGAAGGAGAAAACTGCTCCTGACTATTAATCTGTGACATCTGCTGGAGAATGCACTTTGATCAAGGACAGAGCTGGGCTCCATTGTGAAGGATCCACTACTCTCTGCAGGCCACCAACATCTACCCTCCTGGGTCACACATGAAAAATTGCCGCCTTGAGGAATATTACCAGCAAACCATAACCCAATACGGCTTGCTTCATGGCAAATAAACTGCTGGGAATCAAATGCCTTTGAAAATCTCCCACTGAACAACAGCTCACCCCATGGCTGAGAGGTGAAAGTCCCAAATAACTGCTGAAGGGAGAATGAATTTTTACTTCCATGTGAGCATGGGTCCACAGTACAGAGTAAGCCTTAATTTGAAGCTAATTTGGAACTATATTTATAAACTCTCTTACTTAGGGAAGATACAGGAGGGCTACTGTGGGGAAACTGTCACACCGTAATATCTGATCAGCCAATAAGATTGAAACTGAGACAGAGTGGAGAAGCTTTACTCCATACCTAATCCTAACATACCTGACCAGAGAAAATTGCAAGACGATACAGGATGCAGAAAATGGAAAGAGTTTCATTCTTAAGGATGAAAAATCTTCACCTTAATGAGGACAAAATTCTCCCAAATGGAAACAGAAAGGGAGCTACATTGTACAGCTGAAACTGGGAGATTGTGACGCATGAATAGCCCAGGGCTGTTGACTGCAATACAGGCAGCACCACATTTTGCACTACCTGCTCACTTAAATTACCTCTGCTAATTGCGCTGTTCATTTGCAGGATGGATCAGCAATGGGCCAATATTGTAAGTCACTAGCACTGCTTAAAGCTAGCCTATGCTGCTTAAAGCTAAAACAAAAACAGAATGTTTTGGGAAAATATCAACAGGTCTGGTAGCATCTGTGGAGAGAAATCAGAGTGAGCGTTTCAGATCCAGTGACCTTTTTTTAGAACTCAATGTTCTGAAGAACGATCACTGGACCTGAAACGTTGACTCTGCCTTCTCTCCAAAGATGTTGCCATACCTGCTGAGACTTTTCAGCAATTTCTGTTTTAGATTCAGATTTCCAGCATCCGCAGTTCTTACGGTTTTTTCAGTCTACTGCTTAAAGTTAGTCTGCACATCTTAAAGGGATGCAGAAACATGGCTGAAGCAAGTGCGGGCTGTCATGGTGAGAGAGAATCTGATCTGGGCTTGAGTACGGAATGGCACAACAGGGAAGAGAATGAGATCCAAGGATCTCTGAAATTGGAAACTTTAGTGGTGTAGGTGGAAAGAAGATTTGATGTTGAGGGGAATGGAGGGCCCGCAAGACACATAATCAGAAGGAAAGGATCCTGAATGAAATGTCTCCTCGGCTAAGTGTGGCTGAATTGGAGAGCCAGGAAAGGCAACCAGAGCTCATGCAGATCGAGGCAGAAAACAGTTCTCCAGCAGAAGGTTAGGGCTCTAGCATGTGACCTGCAGGAGGTCACAAAGACAAACCATAGCGTTGAGCAGAGAATACGGCATCAGGGCCTCATGTGTTGCTTCCAGGAGTAACTCCTGACCTGAACACAGTGCAATGTATTTATTTGCACAACCTAAATGCTAAAGCAATTTCTTATTTCTGATCAGAGTGCAGCATCCGGGAAAGCTGAGAATCGAGAGCTCTCTCTATGGCTGCGTTGTAGCACTGGGAACTTCAGGCCCCAGCTGGATCTTGGATCTCACTGGAGCAGTGCTGTGCGGATTCGAGCAGCTGGCTAGGATTTCTTCACCCACATTGACTGGCACACATGGAAAGCCCCAAAGTCTGTGCAAGCAGCCATCTTTATTCCCATCGCTGGGATGGTAAGCGTTCTGACATTGCACCACGGAACCATTCTGAAAGCATCTCTAGAACGGTCAACGGGGAGTTAAAGATTTAATATTCTCTGTCATCCTTCCATCCATGCATGTAGAATTTAAATGTTCACATTACTTCAGCATGCATCACTTCCAGATTTCACAAGCAGGAAACACAAATTTTCCCCAATGCTACTGCAAGGCCATCTGCAGGTCATAGAGTGAGCCAGTGAGGAAATATTCTCGGTTCAAAGACTAACTCCACGTTTGTCAAGACCCTGGTTTCTGCTGTATGTTGTTCAGAAACACTCTGCCAGAGGTCAATTCAAGGCAGAGTCTGTGCGCACTTCTTCAATGCACACCTTCCATATCCAAACCTGCACATTCTCCCATTCAGCCGAGTTCTGTTAAAGGTGAGCTATGTTCACCTCAATGACAAACATCATCCACCCTCTGAATGTCCCGTCCGTATTGTGACTTCAGTTCTGTTTGCAATCATTAATTATATTCTCCCCTTTTTCACCTAGTCTGTTGCATTCTGTGGCCACTGCCTCAGAACTAATGCAATGAACACCAACAGGGTCTGTAAGGTACAAATCTGGGTCCACAGTTATACTCCTAAAGCAAACAAGAGAAAACAGCCCAGCACAATAATCGATATTACAGTGATGTGATGGGGTGGGGTGAGTTGAGGAGGAGGGCATGTGTTTTTAGTTCTTAAAACTGTCTCCTTAACCAATTTTCCTGGTATGCCTTTTTTAAAACTGTTTCTTCCTTTTTTTTAATGGCAAAGTATGCTTTTGTGATTTAGATTTCCAATAAAAAGAGATTTCAAAACTTTCAATGACTATTTTAATTGATACACCATGAGACACAATCTCATCCTCAGCACATTCACCCACCAAAACACCAGAAGGCCACTCCTACAATTCCATTTTAGTTGCTTGCATTTGACCCTAATAAAAAACTGGGAAAAAACTATTCAGGCAGCACGACCTACGATATGTATCGGGAGCACAAAGCCGGTACTGTATTAGCACAAATAAGTGATTACAATTATCATAGGTGCCCCAAGCCGTATCACTCTAAGGATACTCATAACATTAAAACAAAAATGGAGCTGATGAGCCCAATTTCTCACCTAAAGAACTCAGCTTAATGGAAAATGTGCAGGTTTGGATATGGAAGGTTTTCTAACGTATTCTAAAATATTGTTGTGCTTCTTCACTGTAAATCATAAGCAAGTCCATACACATACCTTAAAAGATTTTCAAACAATTCTTACCATTATGCTACTTACTGTTAAAATACCCTTTTCCATTCCAAGTCTATTTAAACCGTACAATTCACATTTCCGCCTGGATTCTTCCAAAGCAAAGCAAAATGGTTCCCTTCAACAATCATTATGGGTTCATCTCTCTGTTCCCATTCATAGTCTGGATTCCTAAGGCTTCCACAAATTCACCACAATAAATTTATAGAACATTGGTATGATTAACAAAACATTTCCTTCCTCCATTCAAAACAGTTGCTATTGCTATTCTCTTCCTTGAATGCAAAAAACAGAAGGTATTAATTTCATCCACCTCGACAGCTGCTCCCTGTTTGGAAGAAGGAATTTCTGTACGAGCAGCACAATTTCTGGCCATGGTGCACCACACACCATCTTATTGCTGTTTCTGGAGGTGGCTGATTTTTGCAAAACACATTCAGCATGTGACTGGTGACACAGTCCATCATACTGTCTGACTGATTGTCAACTCCATTGAAGTCAATGGTGTGTAAGAGGTGGTTGATTCACTAACAGCAGCTAACACTCCACTGAATATGAATTTAATCTCCACAATTCCCAATACAGTGGCTTTATTTTGGACCTCCGAAAACTGCCTGAGCACAACCATTACCACCCACAGATTTAAAATGAGAGCTCAGTCCCACAGCTGTAGGCCGCCCCTTCTTGTTTCAGGCCCGTCTTTTAAAGTCAGAGATTGAACCATGAAGTTACTCCAGAATGTCACACGCCAGTGTTCATAAATACAGAAACTGTTCATTTTATTCAGATGTGGGACCATCCATGTTAATAGAGTCATAGAGTCATACAGTATGGAAACAGACCCTTCGGTTCAACCAGTCCAGGTACACCATAATCCCAAACCAAACTCGTCCAACCGGCCTGCGCTTGGCCCATATCCCTCCAAACCACTCTTATTCATGTACTTATCCACATGTCTTTTAAAATGTTCCCACTGTACCCACATCCACCACTTCTTCTGGAAGTTCATTCCACACACGAATCACTCTGTGTACAAAACAAAATTACCCCTCATGTCTTTTTTAAATCTTTCTCCTCTCAACTTAAAAATATGCCTCCTGGTCTTGAAAGCCCTCCACCCTTGGGAAAAGACAACTGCCATTCACCTTATGTATACCCGTCATGGTTTTATAAACCTCTATAAAGTCATCCCTCAACCTCTTCAGATTAATGGGTATTTACATGATCCCTTTTTACTGGCCACTTAACCTTCTATCCCATCTCCTCTGAAAGAGCTAACCCTTTGCTGAGGTACAATGGCTGGTATCTCATCCAAATGTGAGTCACAAATTGTGTGGTCAGGCTTTTCAACAGTTGATGAAAAAAGCTCAATTTGCACCTCCATTATCTAAAGGTGCAATAATATGTTTGTAACTCCATACATAGAGGTCAGCTAACTCAGCTGGACTGTTGACTGATCCCAGAGGAGAGGGGAAACCAGGAATGTACAAGAAAAAGAGAGGAATGGAATGTATTTGCTGATGTAGCTGATGAATCACATAGGAGGAAACCTGTGTGGAGTGAAAACACTGCCATAGAACTACATAATTCATGCAATATTGATATCATGTTTTCTTCCCAAAGATGTGAACAAGGAGCCTAATGTTCATAACGCCAATCAGGACCAAAAGTAAATGGGAACAAAGTAAGTCTGGAATTCCCACTTCCGTTCCTGCCTTTGGCTATTTTCACAGGTCTGGAGGATGGAGGGGGTGAGGACTTGCATTGATACAACAGGAAGCAGTGTGGGCTCAGGAACAGACAGCCACACATCAGTTTTGATTTTTGTGGGTCAGCCAGATGTCAGCAGTTGCAAAGAAGCATGAACCATGGACTAGAGGAGGGACTCAATTAAAAGTATGTAAACCGGTTTGGTCTCCTTTGAAGTTTATCATTAAATGTGTGGCATGAGTTGTATGCATGTTCAGTAGGGTAAGTTATGACAGTGCTGTAATTGGGAAATGTAAGTACATTGTTATCAATGGGTGGAATTGTGTTGGGGTCTGAGTGATGTGAGCTGTGGAGAGATGTGTAGCACAGTTGGACAGGAAGTGCAGTGAGGTCAATCTCTACAGCGGGAGCATCTTGCTCCATCTTTTATTCTTCTCAAAAGTGGTGAGGTGGGTTTCTTGCAAGTTGCCAATTGAAGGGGATCATTATTGTTAAACACCTTGATAGGAACCCCATTCGCCTTATTGATATTCAGCTTCCTCCCAAACTCACCCAAACATGTCAAGGAAATGCAAGATGGAATACAGTACAGGGACCTGTCAATTCAGATTGCTACTTGCCACAACATTTCAAGGATGGACACCAGCTATACACACGCCATATCCGTGGCCTATTGGTATTCCACATGTGCCAGCCTCTAAGAACTCTCATGGCACATCTCTGATCCACTTACAGGATGTTTCTGCACTTCAGTGCTGCACTGGCAGCCATCATTGCAATGGTGCTGCTAGGACACTGCGGGATCAGGGATACACACCCAGCTCATAGACTGGGCTAGGCTGCATCTCCAGGCTCTGTTCACTCAATCACTCTGGGCCTACCTAGATGCACACAGCATCCCTGCCCCACATTGCTTTTTTGCACTTTATCCCCTCACCCAGAAATATGAGGGTTATATTACTCTGTCCAGCTGTGTCACTTAGTGCAGACACAAATGTAGGAAGCTGGACATGGTTGTCAGAATGTCTCAGTCAAGTCAAGGGAAATGGCCTTCACTCAGTTGGTTCCAGCCCTGTAAGGCAAGGGCAGTCCCCAATACCAGGCCAGGGCTTTGGAGACAGTCAGTCAGCTGCAGTCATAGTCCGGATACTCCCCACTCAAGGGGTGAAGATCTGACTGTCTGGCAGCCTACCACCTGCCTTGCCTCTTTCTGCCCTATTTCCAGCTGCATTCCTCCTGGAATGAGAGCGAGACAGGAGATGAATGTGGGTGGCACAGCTGTTAATGTTGGTGCAGGTGGGGAGTTGTCACAAGCGAGTGATTAGCTGGCATACAGGACACACAGGGTCCGTGGTGTTGGCAGGTGGCGTGGGAGACAGTGAGCCAGGGAAGACACTGGTGGGAGTGGTAGAGCATGAGCCTTGGTGGGAGGTGGGTACAGAGTGAGTGTGTGGTATTGCAATGTAATGATGACATTTACACTGGTGGAGTAGAGAAAGTCATGGGCCTTCTTTCTGCATTCCTTTAGATGGCTGAGATTGCTTTACACCAGGAGGCAAACTCAGACCAGGCTGGCATGGTCTGATGTTGTAGCCTCCATTGCTGGTCCTGGGACCTCCAGATCCCTGCTCTGACTGTAGGGCCACTCCATGCCGACCATAATCTTAAACTAATCTAGTCCCAATCATCTGCACTTGGCCCATATCCCTCCAAACATTTCTTATTCATATACTTATCCAAATGTCTTTTAAATGTTGTAAATGTACCTGCATTTACAACTTTCTTGGGAAGTTCATTCCACACCTGAACCACCCTCTGTGTAAAAAAGTTGCCCCTCATGTACTTTCTAAATCTTTTTCCACTCATCTTAAAAATATGCCCCCAGTCTTGAATTCCCCCATCTTAGGAAAAAGACAGCTGCCATTCACCTTATCTATACCTCTCATTATTTTATAAAGCTCTATAAGGTTATTCCTCAACTTCCTACACTCCAATGAAATAAGTCCCAGGCTATCCAGCCTCTTCTTATAACTCAAAGCCTCCATTGTCTGCAACTTCCACTACCTTTTCAGGAAGAGAATTCTTAATACTCAAAACTGAAAGAAGGAATTTTGCTTCATCTCTATCTGAAATAGGCAACCTCTGATTTTTGAACAGGGGCCCTAGTTCTAAATGCTCTGACAAGAAGAAACCTCCTCTCCACATCTACCCTGTAAAACGCCATCAGGATCTTATATGTTTTAATCAATTCATTTATTACTCATCTGATCTCTAACAGATACAAGCCTAGCCTGACCAACCTTTCCTCATAAGATACCTGCCAGGTCTAGAAAATCTTAAATGAGCTGCCTCCAATGCATTTACATCCTTCCTTAAATAAAGTGACTGATATTGTGCACAGTACTCCAGAAGCAGTCTCATCAATGGTCTGTGTAACTGAAGCATAACCTCTGTGTTTCAATATTCAATTCCCCTCACAATAAGTAACGATGATCCATTAGCTTTCCTAACAGCTTGATGTACCTGCATACCAACCTTTTGTAATCCATGCACCAGGACACCCAGATCCCTCTGCATCCCAGAGCTCTGCAATCACTCAGCATTTATATTATATGTTTCTCTTTTTATTCTTCTGCCAAAAAGAACCGTATCTAATTTTCCCATAATACAGCCCATTTGCCAGACCTTGACCCACTCAGTTAGACCATCTGTCTCTTTTTGTAACCTCCTTATGGGCTTTTCACAACTTGCTTTCCTAACTATCATGATGCTATCAGCAAATGGGGTGACCAGACTTTCTGTCCTTTTGATGTCATTTACATATATGTAAACAATTGAAGTTTGAACATTGATCCCTATAGTACACCACTCATTACACTTTGCCAATCTGAAAAAGATCCACTTACGCCTACTCTCTGCTTCCTGTTAGCCAGCCAATCTTTAATTCATGCCAATATGTTACTCCCAACACAATGAGCTTTTATTTTCCACAATATCTTTCGATATTACATCTTATCAAATACTGTCTAGAAATCAAAGTACAATACATCCACTGTTTTCCAGTTATTCAAAGCAGATTCTACCTTCTCAAAAAACAGCAAAAATTAAACATAATTTTCCTTTCACAAAACCCATGCTGACTCTGCCTGAAGACCTTAAACTTATCTAAGTGCCCAGCTACAACTTTTTTAGTCATAGCTTTGAACGTTTTCCCTTCGAGAGATGTTAAGCAAACTGCCTGTAATTTCCCACTGCCTGATTCCTCTTTTGAATAAAGAAGTTATATTTTCTATCTTACAACCTAATAAGAATCTTCCCAAATCAAAGGAGGTTTGGAAAATTAAAACGAGTGAAGTATCTAGACTACCCTCGCCACATGACTTTTCTAGTCAGTTAAGATTAAAATCTGCATTGATTATCAGTGTTTCTTTATGCGTTACTTTACCAAGTGATTTCTGTTAGTGGGACTGTACACCACTGTCATAAATGATTTCCTTCCTTTACCATTTCTCATTTCTACTCAAACTGTTTCCACATTTTGGTTTCCTAAACTTATGACATCCCTCTCTATTGTTCAGCAATGTAACTTAAGAGAGATAAAGAATTATGTAAGTTTCTCCCAAGACTATCTATAAAATGATTGAGATTTCGAGGTGTCATCTTCACCAGAGTTTCCATCTGCTTCCTGATGGATAGACTAACTAAAAGTTGCCCAATTCTTAAACGATCTTTGTGTAAAGAGATTTGATTTTGACTTTAACTTACAACTGGCCAGCAGACTATGCAAGCCAGTGACCCCCATGCCAGCCACGATTTTACATTGGGTTTACAAACGGAAAACAACCTCCCAAAACATCTCAATGAATTAAGATTCAATAATGCCAGGTTACCTCAGGCATCACCAGTTTAATTCTGTATCTCAGAGCTCTACAATCTCTCAGAATTTAGATAAAATGCTTCATTTTTTATTCTTCCTGCCAAAAAGGATCTTATAACATTTCCCCATATTATAGTCCATTTGCCAGATCTTTACCCACTCACTTGTCCTGTACATGCATATCTTTATGAAGCCTCTTTATGTCCTCTTAATTCTGCAATCGAAGTCCAATCACCCTTGCTGCTCCGAGCCCTAAAATAATAATATCAAACATACACTTGGCTGGATTTCAATTGCTCTATCACCCATTGAAATGAATGGAATGATTTGCGTATTGAAATTAGCCTGAATGAGCTCAGCACTTTGAGTGTCTAATGGCAGACCCCCTTTCAAAATGCTCCCGATGTGCTGGTGAAACTAATACAGCAATGAGAGCATCGAATCCATATCAAGGCCATCACTGTTGCATTAAAACCAGATTAAACAAATTAAATTAGGAGAAAGAGAATCTAAGATAGTAAACCCTTCCAGTCTGTTTTGCTCAGCATTGACTATTAAACAGCCTGGGAGTCAAATTCACATTTATTTCTCCACCCTGCAGAAATAATCTGCTCCTTCAGCATGAGGGCTATCGCTTTTCAACATGAACTACACATCAGCGACCAAAGCAACAACAGGATTGGTGTAGGGAAATAAGATAAACCAGAATTGAATAAATCCAACTCACATCCAGAAATTAAAGAACTGGGGAGTGATTTCAAGATAGATTTATATTCTCAGGAGTTACTTGACAAGTTAAGAATCAATTGACCCTAACTCCAAAGATCTGACATTGAAAATCCTTTACTAAATTACAGCTAGACTACCATATTGCTTAAATTAGTTTGCTTGCTTTTCATCCCCTAATATCTTATTGTATATCCCAGAGTCAAACTTTGATTTTTTTGTGATACCTTTATGCAGCACCTAGGACATAGAGTCATAGAGTCATACAGCATGGAAACAGACCCTTTGGTCCGACCAGTCTATGCCGACCATAATCCCAAACTAAACTAGACTCACCTGCCTGCTCCTGGCCCATATCCCTCCAAACCTTTCCTATTCATGTACTTATCTGAATATCTATCAAACATTGCAATTGTACCTATATCCACCACTTCCTCAGGAAGTTCATTCCATACATGAACCACCCTCCATATAAAAAAAATTCCCCTCGTGTCTTTTTTAAATCTCTCTCCTCTCCCCTTAAAAATGTGCCCTCTAGTCTTGAAATCCCCCAATCCTAAGGAAAATACAATTACCATTAACTTTATCTATACTCCTCATTATTTTATAAACTTCTATAAATTCTATCAGCTCAATCTCCTACACTCCAGTGAAAAAGTTCCCAGCTAATCCAACCTTTCTTTATAACTCAAACCTTCAATACCCAGCAACATCCTGGTAAATCTCTTCTGAACCCGCTCCAGCTTAATAATATCTTTCCTATAACTGGTCAACCAGAACTAGACACTGTATTCCAGAAGAGGCCTCACCAATCAGGACTTCAAAGTTATTGAACACACACACACACTGTAAATGCGGTTACGCATTGGAAACTGAAGGCTGCCATTTCATCCACATAAAGCTGGTGTATGACCATAAGTAAGCTACTGCTGTCCAAACATTGTTCTTTCACCCTGAGGATGTTAATGCTACCTATCACCTTCGGAATACCATGACAAACTGCCTAGTGACAAGGCTGAGCCACAACATATCTGGCACGTTTCTCCCTTCCATCATGTGATCACAAGAGGACAATGTGCTATAATGAGAACCTTGCTGCCACAGGACCATTAGGGAGCAGAAATGTTAACAACAGTTCCATTGAATTGCCAGTAGAGGGAGCACACCAGTAGTCACAGATTTGTGTGTTAAACTTAGCAATGATGCACAACATCCCCTGCAATTTTGCTCTGGTGAAGGCTCAGTAAAGACTGTATCTTTTTATTTTTCTGTATTGTTGATTATGGACTGTAAAGGGAAAAGGACTGGTTTAAAAGTCAAGGATTATTCAAGGATTGCTGTGCTTTTGAAAAGCACAGTAGGTTCATTCTCTTGATAACCTGACATTCATTGTTTACAAAGATGTTGGTTCAAGCAGGGGGGAGAAGCCTCATTCGAGATGAGGCTGCTGTGTACGAGTGGAGATTTGTCTAGCAACAAGTAGCTGATTGGTCTATGTAACGGTGACCAGTTTTTATTGACAAGGGCCTCCTGCTGGCTAAAAATGTGATTGTCTCCCTCAACAGCTTGGGAGTGGGAATATTCAGGTCAAAAGCCATTGGACCTCTGGAAGGGAAGGAGCTTTTTTTTACTCTCTGCAGTGAAAAGGATCTCTGGCCTGCCTGAAGAAATCCAGTTTATTTCCCTTCATCAGCTGCTGTAAGTTGTGTTTTAACTTTATAACTGTGAACCAGTCACCCTGTGCTTTCTGCAAACAAGTGCATACTTGGCGAAGGAAAATCAAGAAGCAGCATTTTGATCATCAAAAATACCATCTCAGCAATGCTGAACTGCCCTCCCTATTTATCCCTTGTCTGTTTGCATTTTTATACATGGGGAGTGCTATAAGTGGGTTCAAGGTTTGACTAGTAGAGTTGTCCGTCAACAGTTCATAATTGTTCACCTGCAACTAGAATCTATTTGTTTGTTATAAGTAATATTTTTTTTTAAGTACAGATACCTGGTCTGTGTTTTCTGATAACAGGTAAATTGGGGAATTTTGCATACCTTTACAAAATCTTTAACTTTTGGAATGTTTCAGGGAATAATGGAGCTTGATTTCCAGAGCGTTGCCCCGGTGAGATGTAACAGCAGTTACTGGTGTCAGGAATTCACAATTCTATTACAACTTCACCCAACATATAAGCTCAGTGAGTTAGTGAGCAAACAGGCAGTGAGGGGAATGGGCAGGGAGAAATGGGAGGTTTGTACCGAGCAGAGTGCTGAGGGGAGTAGGAAAGCCAGCAGTGGTAGGAGTGATGAGGGGAGTGGTGGGTGGGGCATGGGGTAAGTGATGAGAGGAGTAGTGAGTGGGGGTGGGGGTGGGGATGGTGTAGGGGGGGTGTAAATGGTGAAGGGAGTGGAGAAGAAAGTAGTGAGGGGAGTAATGAAGGCAGTACTGAAGGGAGTAGTGAAGACAGTAGTGAAGGCAGTAGTGAGGGGAGCAGCGAAGGCAGTAGTGAGGGGAGCAGCGAAGGCAGTAGTGAGGGGATTAGTGAGGAGTGTCGTGAAGGCTGTATTGAGGAAAGTAGTGAGGAGAGTAGTCAGGGGAGTAGTGAAGGCAGTATCGAGGAAAGTAGTGAGGGGAGTAATGAAGGCAGCAGGGAGGGGAGTAGTGAGGGGAGTAATGAAGGCAGTAGGAAGGGGAGTAGTGAAGGCAGTAGTGAGGGGAGTAATGAAGGCGGTAAGGAGGGGAGTAGTGAAGGCAGTAGTGAGGGGAGTAATGAAGGCAGTAGTGAGGGGAGTAGTGAGGGGAGTATCGAGGAAAGTAGTGAGGGGAGTAATGAAGGCAGTAGCGAGGGGAGTAGTGAAGGCAGTAGCGGGGGAAGTAGTGAAGGCAGTAGTGAGGGGAGTAGTGAAGGCAGTAGTGAGGGGAGTAGCGAAGGCAGTAGTGAGGGGAATAGTGAAGGCAGTAGTGAGGGGAGTGGGGAATGGGGCAGGTGCATGGATCCTGCTGAAGGGAGTGACTAGCAGGTGGTGAATGAGGTACATGTGGTGTGGTAAGGAGACTGGCGAGTAGGGCAGTGGGAGGCACGGCAAGGGGTGTGGTAAGGAGACTGGCGAGT
>NC_063333.1:93810417-93901055 GCF_021869965.1 Rhincodon typus | reverse complement strand
GACTGGCGAGTGGGGCAATGAGACATGTGGTGAATGAAGGACATTGTATGGACACAGTCGTGATCTTGTTCCGATGGTACTGAGTTCCTGTTCCAGGGCATTGATGGGAGGTACAATGTTGGTAGCTGTGCTGTCAGTTACATAGACTCCAAGTTCTGCTATCTCCTTTCTCTACTGCCCTGTTCTCCATTTTTTTTCACATTATTATACAAGGAGCTTGGCACCCAAGCTTTTATCCAGAGGTACTGGTGATCTCTACTCTTCAACTTGAAATTCCTGGCTCTGTGACTGGCAGCATAATTCTCTGAATACACCTTCATTAAACCATTAGGCCTCCTCACATCTCAAAAGCACCGAAAACCCCATATATAGAGCAACTTGCTTTGGATTTTCACCCTTATGACAGAATCGACCTCAATACTCAGTGGATCTGTTAAAGCTATGAACAGACATAGCTATATGATGATTGCTTTATAAGCTTTCAATTGAAAGTAAACGGCTGTAATGTTTTATTGAGTAATCCTATGATATACGCGTCAATGAAATAAGTCAGATTAGTACATTGTTCTCAACCAACATCCACATTCATGTATTTTTCTGAAGGTTACGGCTTGATAGGAATCATGAACATAATTGCGGTCTGATTTTCAAACTACAAAATTATTTTCTGAGCATCCATCCACGTGTATATCAATATCATATATTTTCTTGTTTAAAGTATTTCAACAAGTTAAGGCTAATTTGCAGTTTAAGGTTCACAAATATCTTGCCCTTTTCTCAATGAGCCTACAATTCTGTGGCTTCAGCTATAGATCCATAATTATACTGCAATTTCACTTGTCGCAACCCATCAGATCATCTGTTAATCGTTTCATACCTATTCAATATTTCATAGCTACTCTCTTTTCCTGGATCCTTAGGATTGGATTTAGAGGGGTTTCATGGTTTCTCCCTGTTGCATGGATCAATGGGTCCAAAGTTGCTGTCAAGTCTATAAGTACATACTTACCAGAATTATCAGAAATTATCAGTGATCATCAGGAACTCTATACTGTCCTTTTCTCCTTTCAATTGTGTGAGAAAAGGGAACGTGGACCATGGTGCACCGCACGTTATGAATCTTGCCAAAAGAAACCACTGCTGCCAAAATATGGAAACTTCATCCCTCTGTCTCCAGTTTAGCAACTCAACATGCTCCACCGTGGGGAGTGTTATCCAACAAAGAGACCTAGGAGTTCAGGTACACAGTTCCTTGAAAGTTGTGTCAGAGGTAGACAGGGTGGTAAAGAAGGCATTTGGCACATTTGCCTTCATTACTCAGACCACTGAGTATTGGATTTTTGACGTCATGTTGCAGTTGTGCAGGATGTTGGTGAGGCCACTTTTGGAGTACTGTGTACTGTTCTGATTGCCCAGCCATAGGAGGGGCATTATTAAATTGGAAAGGGTGCAGAAGAGATTTACAAGATGTTACCGGGACTGAATGGTTTGAGTTATAAGGAGATGCCGGATAAGCTGGGACTTTTTTCACTGGAGCATAGGAGGTTAAAGGGTGACCTTATAGATGTTTATAAAACCATGGGGTGGGCGGGGGTTAGATAAGGTGAATAGCAGAAGTCTTTTCCCCAGAGTAGGGGAGTTCAAAACAGGAGGGCATAAGGGTTTAAGGTGAGAGGAGATGGATTTAAATGTAAACTGAGGGACAACTTTTTCACATAGAGGGTAGTTTGTATGTGGATTGAACTGCCAGAGGAAGTGGTAGATGCAAATACAGTTCCAACATTTAAAAGACATTTGGACTGGTACATGGATAGGAAAGGTTTAGAGGGATATGGGCCAAATGCAGGCAAATGGAACTAAGTTTAGTTTGGGAAACCTGGTCAGCATGGGCAAGTTGGACTAGTTTAACTTGGGAAACCCGGTCTTCATGGGCAAGTTGGACTAGTGTAATTTGAGAAACCTGGTCAGCATGGGAAAGTTGGACTAGTTTAGTTTGGGAAACCCGGTCTTCATGGGAAAGTTGGACTAGTTTAGTTTGGAAAACCCGGTCAGCATGGGCAAGTTGGACTAGTTTAGTTTGGGAAACCTGGTCAGCATGGGCAAGTTGGACCGAAGGGTCTATTTCCGTGCTGTATGACTCTGTGACTCTGTCTGTCCACGAAAGTGCTGGCTACCCTTTAGCAAATGCTGGGAGCAGCATTAATCGCTTTACGGAAAGGGTTTTACTCCTATCTCAGGAGAAAATCCCACATTAGGGAGCTGTCAGCCAACTGAATGTCCAGCAGCTCTGTCCTCCCAACAGCAGTAGCAAGAGCACTGTTTCAGGGACTACAAGCAAGCCTGATAAAGAGGAGACTGGGTTTAAAAGTAAGTCTAAGTTATTGCCAAACCCAAACAGGAAGGCCCCAGTGAAGGAGGTTATAGTGTAATGTAAAATATTGCTGGTGAAAGGGGGGTTGTTTTATAAGGTAAAAAAGTTATGAAAGAGCTAATGTTGAAGCTGTATTAAACTCTATCTCAATTCATGACTGCACTGGATACAGCAAGGGCCCAGAAAATTAACTGATACTAAGGTCATATTGGAAAGGTCATAGCGTACATATAAGGTAATGAAAGGGCAAAGTAAATGATTTTGAAGACACTGCCTAATGGAAGAAGATACTTCAAAGAATAAGACTGGAACATTCATAATTTAAACCACAGTTTCAGTGGAGGATTTACCATATTCACAAGCACAGTGGTTCATTATAAAATTGTGCAAAGAGACATGCATTGTGATTTTAGACTGTTACAAGTGGGAAACTGATCATTTTATCTGTAAAGATGCAGGAAACCTCCATTTTTACAACAGAAGGTGGGAAAACTTCCAGAAGGTGGGAAACCACCATTTTGACAGGTCAAATGGTGAGAAAATTTCAGTTTTTTTTTTCCTTGCCATAAAACAGAATTTAAAGCTGCATTGGAAGAACATCATCCAGAAACACACTGTGTTCAAAAGTTCAAAAGACTTGCAGACAAAGAAAATATTAAAACATTGCCACTATTTAGAGTTTAGAAGTTAAACAACATTTTAAGATAATAGAATTAACACAAACGTTGATGGCTAGTGTCTGACATGGAGGTTGTTTGAAGCAAGCGGTGAGCTGTTTTTCTTGTTGAGTTTTCCTGACACCAGGTTTGTTTAGCGCATTTGGTAAACTGAGAGAGTGAATATTAATGAGGTGAGTTGCGGCATGAATAAAGCATTTAACAATCAATAATGAATTAGCATCTCACGCCTGCCTAGCAAGAAACTTGCCATGCTGCTTCTGAAAAGGATAAAAGATGGAAGCAGTTCATCTCCGTGTGGACATGGCATCAACATACACGTTGACTGACACATCTCATCACAGCTCATAGCACTCACACCTTGGTAAGATACTGCCTATAGTCATTCTCCAAAAAAAGAGTACAGAACAATTCAGGGAAAGCAGTCACCTCAGGTGAAGTGTTTAGTTTGCGGATCTTACAGAGCAGGAGTATTTGGTTAGAAATCTGCTGGTTATGCATTGCTGAAAAGGTCTGAGTTCCCAATTTTGAGAGTATTCATGTATGAAGCCTTCACAGTTCCCAAGAAGTAACTGGAAGAGTCAACTACTTTGAACTTAAAGACTTCATAAACACAGGTAATTTTTTTTGGATTCGAACCACTGTGAAGTGATGGTTTTGGGGAATAGTTTGAAACTTTGTTTTGCTATTTGTTTTAAGATTTAAGATCTAACTGTGTTATAACTCTAGATAACTTGGTTTGTTCAGTTTTGGTTTTATCTTTTGTATAATAAACTTCAATTCTATTATTAAAAATACCCTCTAGCCCTGCGTGACTGCTTCAGTGACTGAGCACTATATTAACTAAAGGAAAAGCAAAACATATGGTCTATCAGGTCCAATGTTATTTTGAGATCATAGCATCTCTACAGTGTGGAAGCAGGCCATTCAGCCCATTGAGTCCACACCAACCCTCTGAAGAGCATCCCACACAGACCCACCCCTCTATCTCTGTAACCCTGCATTTCCCATCGCCAATCCATCTAACCTGCATATCCCTGGACACTATCAGTAATTCAGCACAGCCAATCCACCTAAGCTGCCCATCTTTGGACTGTGGGAGGAAACCCATGCAGACACAGGGAGAATGTGTAAACTCCACACAGCTGAGTCCCTGGCGCTGTGAGGCAGCAGTACTAAACACTGAGCCACCGTGCCGCCCCAAAGACATTTGACTTGTTTGGTAGGACCAACAGCTGGGATCATAACATTAAAAGTCCAGAATACAGAGAGGAAGAAAGTATTTAATTCAAAGGAACAGCTATTTTCCCAGACGGACATTCACAAGATCAAAGATTCTTCAGTTTATGTTACGGTGAAACTCTATGATTTTGCAGGAAGTGTTCTCCAGAGAAGAGAATTCAGGAGATTTAAGCCCATCCAGATAATATCATGTGCCAGCTATCGGGTTTTGCAGGAACAACATCCTCCCTAAAGAAAATCCAAGAAATAAAAGATCCTCCTGTCATAAAATGGTTAATCAAGGTCAGGATCAGAATGAAGGTCAACAGTCCTCAAGCAAAAGAACAACCAAGCTTCCAAGTCAGTACAGGAAGCGTTCTGGAAGAATCTGGAAACTTTCAGACAGCCTGAATTTGTGAAGTCAAAGACTTACAGGGACATGGGCTAAAGGTAAATGGAAAAGTACTTATACACCTAGATGTATAGATGGGGAAAATACTTTTGGGTGAAATGCTTGATGTAATGTAGCTGAAAGACTTAATGTTGAAGCAGCATTGAGCTCCACCCAATCTGATAACAGTCTTTGCGTGGAAAAGAAGCAGTTTCGCACGAGGTTCTAATGAAGACAGATGTGCCATCTTTGGCTCCTAATACTGTTTGTAATTATGTCGAAAAGGGCAGTGTAACTTATGCCTATTGTTAACATGCAATAGAATATATCTTGTTGTTAAGACTCATGCCTCTTCTCATTAAGACTCAATAGTGGTTTATCCCCCATCACTGGTAGACCCTGAGACTTGTTACATAAATGAGGATCCCAGGTTGTCCACTAGTAAGCTTGAGGCCTTCTATTGCTGGTTGGCTCTGTGGACACTGGTATGCTTTATCTCCTTGCAAAGTTCAACTTTGTTTAGTTTCAGCAGCACTTATACTTATCCAAAATAATAGAAATCAAGATTCATGAGTTGTCCATCATTAAGTTTCAGGCCTTCTGAGACCAGTGGGCACCACAGGGGATGGGATGTGTCATCATATTACCCCCAAAAAAGTTACAGTTAGACTTAAAATTCTGTAGGTTTCCTTTGATTTTTGTTATAATGTCCTTTCGATGCTGTCAGTTGAGGCTGGCAGTTCTTCTTTGTTAAATTTGGCTAGTTGGTTTGTTTCTTAAAATAGTAGGAGGGGTTTCTGACTGAACTCCACTCAAGCCACAATCCATCCGTAGTCAGCATTTCTATATCTGACAGGGGTGAGGTGGGAGGGGACTGGGATTGAGATGTCACAGGAGAGTTGTAGTATGATCTGCAGGGAGAATGTCTCTGAAGGGCACAGGGGACACGTAAAGAAGATTTCCCCCTTTGCCCAACATCGGCTCATACAGCTAAATGTACTGTGATTTCCAAATGACACGGCCTCCCATTGGCACAGGTAAAATAGCGGCAGGGACAACGTGAAGTCCTTAGGTGGCCACTAACAGGCCCAATGCTGGGTGAGCCACCCAACACCTTGCACTCCCAATAAATTCAAGACAGGAGTCGCAAACTGGATAAGGATAGGGAGGCCATGCAGTAGATTTTATGAGCCCCACCATCATTTCTCTTTGGAGCCACAAGGGGTGGGAGCATGAAATCCAGCTGTTCATTCCCCATGTTGAGTTGCCTCAAACTGACAACAACACAGTCAATAGGAACTGCAGAGTTTTCTTGGCCTCATCTAAACTTCAAAATACGATTGAAGTTAGATGATACATCCACTTTATATGCATTTTTTCAGACGATTCATTGATGCCAATTCAGTTCAACATTCAATGGAGAATTGTACTAGGTAAAAAGTTAAGTGGCAAAGTTTGGCTAAGGGAGCAGTTTTCCTGAATACAATACTCCAATATAAAGACAAAGTTATAGAACTTTTACTATCTTTTAGCTGCTCCTTTCATTCAGTTACAATGACCAGAGCTCTCATTTATTTTATTTTATTTGATGTCAGAGTTACCGTTACATACTCAGCCACAGACAAGGCTGAGGTGCTCCTAAATTTATTTAGTTGCTATTAATGATTGAAAAACTTAGCATTTACAAATTAAATAATATTTCCTGCAGCTTTATGGCATTTAATTATGTCCAGAATGATGTGCAATATAATAACAGAACTTTTTGACTCTGGGCTGAAGGACACAGAGAAGGAAGAGGAGGAATCAAGGGTATGGTTAATGATAAGAGAGGGTAAAAGGAAGTCTGAGATATTGGGAGAGCACACTTGGGGTCAAATAGTACACTAAAGTTCCACACAGCTATGAGGTAGCAACCAGTGAGCTAGCTGAAAAGGTATTGGAAGGTTTGGACCTGATTTAGGGTGGATTTGGATATCCTAATGGACCAGGGTGAAATCGTACAAGTTTAGACAGGAAGAAATCCATTAGTTCCTTACATTAACCATCTGAATCCTAAAAGGAAGGTGCTTTGGAAGATAGTTGGAAGAAATTGTTGGAATGGAGAGGAATTTGGAATTGTTCTTGCTTTCGATAATGATCTTAGACTATGGGCTATAAATAGATCTGTACCACTGCAACAAATTTCCAATCACATTAAAGACAAAGCACGTTCATGTGTAGTTAATGAGACAAGCCCATTTAAAAATCACAGAATAATAGCTCAATTAGTGCTTGAACAGAGAATAATAGCAAAGCTCATACATGCCAATGGACTGGCATCTACTTCTCTCACCAAATATTCTCGAGCTTATAGAGATCAGATGTGGGGAAACATAGTACTTGAGTGGAAACTGGAATTTGTCAGGGATGTGATCAAAGTGAGATGTGTTTGGAAGATAACAAGGTGTAGAGTTGGATGAACACAGCAGGCCAAGCAGCATCAGAGGAGCAGGAAAGCTAAAGTCTTGGGCCTAGACCCTTCTTCAGAAGAAAGGTCTAGGCCCGAAATGTCAGTTTTCCTGCTTCTCTGATGCTGCTTGGCCTGCTGTGTTCATCCAGCTCTACACCTTGTTATCTCAGATTCTCCAGCATCTGCAGTTCCTACTATCTCTGTGTTTGGAAGATGACAGGTCTGAGAGAATTGGGTGATACAGCATTTCTGTTGGACAAAGAATCTGTGCAGTCAATAATCACTGAATGCAAAGATAATGAGGATGTTTTGAAAAGAGCTGTCAGATTTGAAGTTCGGTATTGAATGAAGGTTGAGGGGCTTCCACATAATAGTAGAAGACTTAATGTAGAACGGAGGTTTCTGAAGATAAAGAAATCAGAAATGGAGAGGGTGTGTTCAATCAAATGTAAAAAAAAAACAGACAAAATGGAGACTTATGGAGTAAGCACAGCTTTTAAATGTTGCTGTTGGGCATCCAGAAACTTCATAGAATTCCATATATTGTAGAAGCAGCCCATTTGGCTCACTGAGCTCACACTGACCCTCCAAAGAGCATACCATCTCTGTAACTCTACATTTCCCACAGTTAACCCACACACCCTGGGCAATTTAGCATGGCCAATCCACCTAACCTGCACATCTTTGGACTATAGTAGGAAACCACAGCACCCAGAGGAAACCCACACAAACATGGGGAGAATGTGTAAACTCAACACAGTCGCCCAAGGGTGGAATGAAACCCGGGTCCCTGGTGCTGTGAGGCAGCAGTGCTAACCACTGAGCCACTGTGCCACCCCAGTACTGCCCCATAACTTGTAGTTATGTTTTACACAATGTGCACAATTGGTGTGACTTTCCTTTTGGATATGGAATAGAAGGACAGGCAATTTTTTTTTCTGAACAAAATGAGATGTCAGTGTAGGAAAAGGAAATACTTTATTCCCATTTTTGTCTCACAACATTAGACTTTAACATTAATTGTTAAGCCAAAACCTTTTACGTTGCATTAGTGATAATTTTAAATTTGCAAGGGCATCAGTGTAATTTTCTTCACTATTTGCTATTGACTTTCCTTAATGTTTCTAGCACTGTTTGTTTAAGATCAATTAATAAGGACAGTTTAACTGTGGGTTTCTGCTCGTTGGGGATTGAGACAAATCCGTTTACAAAAGATACATAATAGTTGATTTGGTAGGAAACTTTAATCACATTAATATGGACTAGTTTTGAACTAGAGCTCATTCACCGATATCTTCAACTTCTCCCTCCTACAAGCCAAAGTTCCCACCTGCTTCAAGAAGACCACCATCAGCCCTGTACCTAAGAAAACACATGCAACATGCCTTAATGACTACTGCCCAGTGGCCCTGACCTCAGTAAGCATGAAGTGCTTCGAAAGGCTAGTCACGGCCGACATCAACTCCAGTCTCCCAGCCTGTCTCAATCCCCTACAATTTACCTCCTGATGTAACAGGGCCACAGCAGGTGCCATATCTCTAGCCCTGCACTCATTGCTGGAACATCTGGACAACAAAGATACCTACATCAGATTCCTGCTCATTGACTACAGATCCACCTCAAACATCATTATCCCCTCCAGACTGATCTCAAAACTGTATGGCCTTAGTCTCGACTCCACCCTCTGCAACTGGATCCTCAGCTTTCTGACCCACAAACTGCAATCAGCCTCCTCCACAATAACACTGAACACTGAAGCCTCCCAAGGATGCATCCTCAGCTCCCTACTGTACTCCCTGTACACCTACGACTGTGTTGCCAAATTCTGAACAAACGCCATCTACATGTTCACTGACGACACAACCGTAGTGGGACAGATATCTAACAATGATGAGTCAAAATACAGAAGGGAGACAGAGGGCTTGGTGACATGGTGTAATGAAAACAACGTCTCTCCCAATAACGACAAAACTAAAGAAACGATAATTGACTTTAGAAAGAAAGGAGGAGAACACGCTCCCATCTGCATCAACGGAACTGAGGTTGAGAGGGTGGAGAATGTCATGTTTCTCAGGGTGACAATAACTGACAACCTGCCCTGGACTTCACATGTAGATGGAAAGAAAGTTTAGAAGGCACAACAACGCCTCTTCTTCCTCAGGCGGTTCAGGAAATTCGGCATGTCCATAAGGTCCCTCACCAATTTCTACAGATGCACCATTGAAAGCATACTGTCTGGGTGCATAACAGTCTCGTACGGCAACTGCTCTGCCCAGGACTGTTAAGAAACTACAGAAGGTGGTGTGCACAGCCCGGACTATCACAGAAGCCAACCTTCCATCCATGGACTCCATTTATACGGCTTGCTGCTGCGGAAAGGCAGCCAACATCAACAAAGACCCATCCCACCCCAGTAATGCTCCCCTACAACCTCTTCCATCAGGCAGAAGATACAGAAGCTTGAACACTTGCACCAGCAGGTTCAGGAACAGCTTCTTCCTGGCCGTTATTAGATAGATGAAGGACTCTCTCACCTTAAGTAACGCTGATCTTGCTACCGTTGATCTTGCCTAACACACGCCCTGTGCAACATTACCTGTATGCCTCTGTCTAAGTCTTTTTGATCTGTACATCCTTGCTTACTATGATCTGCCTGTACTGCTTGTAAACATAGCTTTTCACTATACTTCGGTACACATGACAATAAATCAATCAATCAATCATCCAATCTCTAAATAGATCCATTCGACTGCAACAAATTTCCAATCACATTAAAGGCAGAACATTTACATGTGTAGTTAATGAGGCAGGGTCATTTAAAAGCCACCAAATAATATTTCAGGAAGTAAAGTAACTCATTTAAATATAAGAAACAGCCAAAAGGTAGCATTCATGTACTTTAGAACATGAAGAGCTGACATGCAAAGAAAACTTCCAAAATGTCTATGTTGGGTGCAAGCAGTAACGTATTGGCCAAGATAGAAGACTGGCTAGCTAACAGAAAACAGAGGCAAATTGCATTAGTTTCTGGATGGCAAAATGTAAGGAGCGATGACGACTGAGATCAGTGCTTGGGACTCAACCTCTTACAATTTATATAACTTATCAGGATGAAGGATCTGAAGGTATGGTTGCAAAATGTTTTGATGACACGATGATAGGGAGAAAAGTAAACTGTGACGAGCACGTGATGAAGCTACAAAGATTACAGATAAGTTGTGAGTTGTCAAAGATTTGTCAAATGGAGTACAATGTGTGAATATATAAAATTGTCTCATTTTAGCAGGAACAATGAAAACAGAAGTATGCTGCCTAAGTGGTAAGCCAGATTTCAGAGGTCTAGGATTCAGACGGATCTGGGTGTCCGAATGCACAAATTCTAAATGCTATGATGCACATGCCACAACGAATTTGGGAAAGCTAATCAAACATTATTGGTTATTATAAGGGAAATTGAATACAAAGTAGGAAAGTTATGCTTCAATTCTGCAGGGCATTGGTGAGACCACATCTGGAGTATTATGTACCGTACTAGTTTCCTTCTTTAAGGAATAACGAAAATGCATGGGAAGCAGTTGAGAGAAGGTTTATCAGTCTAAAGCTAGAGAGATAGGGCATATATGGAAAGAATGTTTACTCTTGTGGGAGAATCAAAAATGAGGGGTCACTGTTTCAAAATAAGAGTCACAAAGTTAAGACATAGATAAGGAGAATTTTTTTTCTTACAGTCTGTCTTTGGAACACTTTTCTTCAAAATGTGGTATAAGCTGTGTCTTTGAATATTTTGAAGCCAGAGGTACAGATTCTTAGATAGATTCTTGATAATAAATAGGGTGAAAGGTTAATTGAACGTGAATAGTGGAACAGATTTGAGGGACCAAAATATACTCCTTCCCCTTATTCATTCATTTGTATTTTCCTGACTTTAATGCCACTTAGCTTACAAAAACTCAACTGGCAAAATACCTTTGGGAGTTACGAAAAATTTGGGCTTAAAAGTTACGTCTGCATCTTGATTATAATCAATTGGAAACTTCCTTTGACATTAGCGGGTATTAGTTTCCTTTAAGAGGTTTCAGGCCACAGCCTCTGGTTATGCACAGCTGCACATTTTGACCCACATCCAACATGAGAAGTACAGAATGTATCCTCTGGTGTATACACATGGGATCGAGCCCTGTGTGCCTGAAGAAACTACAATTGTTTAGACCCAGTTTGAACCTTTGCGAGCCAACCTATTTAGACCAATTTTTGGAGTTTGTCTAGAAACTTACGATATAATTAAACCAGAGACTTTGAGGGGAATTTTAACTTCGGTTGCCAGGTAGAAAACCGATGAGATTGTGTGGAAAACATTAATACTTCGCTCAATGTAACTCTCAACTGATGTTAACGTGGGCGTAAAACAGGATTCATGGGCATTTCTGTTATTTTCCCAACTGGGGATTTTGATTAAAATAGTCCTGTTCTGCTTTTAAAAAAGTTAAAACATTGTCCCACACTTACTTTATTCTGAGAAGAGGAAATAGCTGTTAAGGTCTTTAATCAATAGTATAAGTGACAAAGCAAACATTGGTTCTCCATTCAAAATCCCATTCCCTGGCCCGATTTGATTTTTATTTCATTTCCTTATAGCAACATAAAAGAACTTGGGATAATTAACGTCAATTGAGATTATTCAAACCATGTATTCCATCAAAGATCTAATCCACCATCAAAAATTCCTGAGGCAAAATCTTGAAATATTTCCCTAATTGAGACTGTAAAACTACTTCAAAGGTGCTTCATTGGCTGTGAAGCATTTGGTGATCAGTGGGGCGGTGTAAGGTGCTGAATATATGCAAGTTCTTTCATTCTTTGACCCCAAAACAGCGCAAAGCAAAACTCATTAATGTGTTTCTGCACAACATCACACATTTCACTCCACTAATGATGAAGATAATTTCATTAAGAGCTTATTTCTGTTTAAATGAAAAAAATGTGGCAAAAATTACATCTGGGCCTTCTCCTTCCCCAAAGCACAAACAAATGGGATTGACTTGGTCCGTCCTGCGTAGAATGTCAGGATGTAATGAATTCTGCAGGTAGGCACTGAGGCACAAGCACTTGGTGCCAGAAGGAATGTCAATAACTATGTATAGAAACAAAATGCTGTCAATCTGAAATAAAACAACAACAGGAAATGCTGAGCATTTTTCTAAAGTGCCTCGCTTATTCAACATCGGATGTGGGATTGTTAAAAAGGATTTATTGTCCATACCTAACTGCTCCTGAGAAGTTGGGTCTAGATCACCTCTTCAACTCTTAAAGCTACATAGTTGAAAATACAGTTACCTGCAGCTGTGGAAGGAGCTCCAGAGTTTTGATACAGTGACATTGAAGGAACATAGCTCCAAGTCAGGATTTTGTGTTACTTAGAGGGAACTTTGCAGAATTCCCACATGCCCATTGCCCTTGCTCTTCTAAGTGGTGGGCATCATGAATTTGGAATGTGCCGTCAAAGACTTTGCTCCGTTACTAGATGGAGGGAGCGAATTTTAAAATGGTGGATGGCATGCCAATTGAGCAAGCTGCTTTGTCCTCAATAGTGTTGAGCATCTTTGAGCATTATTGGAGCTGCACTTATCCAGGCAAGTGGAGAGTATTCCATCTCAGTGGGGATGTTGCTTGGGCTCATAGGCTTTGCTGTATCAAATACATTCAACCAATTTGTGATATTAGGTGGAGTGAATCAAATTGCCTGAAGATTGCTGTTCTGATGGCGGGGGCTAGAGGACGAAGTTGAGGGCTTTTAACTCAATCAATGCTAGATGTAAACTGAGGGAAAATCAAATAGTAGATGCAAGAATTGTTAAACAACCCTCACCAAAATGACACCTTCCAATAGCTGATGTTGAAAGATACATAAAATTTGGAATAAAAACCGAAATAACTGTGGATGCTGTAAATCAGGAACAAAAACAAAGTTGCTGCAAAAGTTCAGCAGGTCTGGCAGCATCTGTGAAGGAAAAAACAGAGTTAATGTTTTGGGTTCTGAGGAAGGGTCACCGGACCTGAAACGTTAACTCTGTTTTTTACCTTCACAGATGCTGCCAGACCTCCATATAAAATTTGGAACCTGTAAACACCACTTACATCACAGTTATAATACAGTGGAATCAAATTGCATTTATATAACACGTTTTATGCCAACAGGATGTACCAAAACACTTTACAGCCAATGAAATACATTACATCAGCTTCATGGCAGAAGAAACATGGCAGACATTTTGGATATGAGAAGCTCTTGGCAACACCAATAGGAAACATTAATGGTAGTGAGGTACCTCCCAACTTCCAACAATGGAAGAATCTTAGCTGATTTAATTCTGGCCCTCCATTATCAATGATATAACACTCTTAAGTTGTTTTATGTACGAAGCGCAGTTCCTGCAAATAAGTCAACAACAATTTCAACTTTGACGTTTCCATCATTTTAGCAAGTTTATACTTCTTTATTTTCAAAAAAAACCTTACAACCCTTATTGCGTAGTTTTGGCTACAGCACGTATAATCAATGAAATGTTTATTGTTGCACATTCATTTCTTCCAGGACTATTAGATGGACTATATTTCAATGTGCTATTTTCTTTTGTGCTATTTAATACCAATTCTTTCTTGAGAATTAACTATTGCACAACAAGATATTCCATCAGAAATGCGGGAGAGTTAAAGTTGGATAATTAGTGATGCAGGGGTATTGAGCACCCTAAGATGGTAAATGTTCTGATCACTGGTAATATTAATCTGAACAGGAATTTGCTGTTTGTAATTAAGCTACAAGCCCCTCCTCACCCACTGAAAATGTCAGCATTCAATTTAAAATGGGGTCCCACACACTGAAATGTTCACAGAATAATTTTCAAAAGTAATATAAGAAGTTCCTATTAAGGAGTATGTTGAAGTTTACCCATTGCAGGTGATACCAGACATGCTGTGTTAGGGAAGGATACCACACACATATTGTTCCCTTAAAGACAGTCGAAGATTACAGACAGCACTGCATGGCTTCCACTTATGCAGCACAAATTGCCAAAACTCTAATCACAAATGATTTCCATGGCATAAAGATGCAACAAATTGAAATCTGTTCTCAGCTAAATAGCTAGGAGATAGAATGCTACCAGCTAAGGTTTGACTTGATGGAAAGACATGACGATTCCAGTGGTTCTCAGTTTACCCTTTATCCTTGTCTTTTTTAATAGCTTAAACAAGTCAAACAGTTACCAAGGTGAATATTCTGCACAGTTCTTTTTGTCCATGGAGATGTCATTTGATTGCCTGTGTTTATTGGTAGTCTGCAATGCATTTCAGGAGAATTCTGATTTTAGAATGGGCTGTTCAAATATTTATAATATGCTGAGCAATGAGTCAGAACAACATAACTACATTTCTTACCAAAGGCATGTGGTCTGACTTCGAAGTGACTTTATACAGTGCCTTTACACTTTTACAAGTTCTAAACATCCTGTAGGGCACCATGAAACTCCTTCACGATTTACTAACATTATTGTGCACTTAAAATCTCAACAAGACATTAAATCTGTTCACATATTGTTTAACAGTACTCAGTTTGAGCTTCAGCAGTACTTAAATGTCCAAATAAAAATAGGTGAATTTCCCCACTGACTAGATGGAAGCACGCTACTTGCTTTCCAAATTTGGAGAAGGAGTTGAAGAGGGTGGATGGGGGGAGGCAGGAAGGAGCCAGTGACCCATCCAGCTAGAAAAATGACATTTATGTTTTTAACCCTTCACATCTAATTCAGTAGCTCTAGAATTGCATTCCATAGCGGTGTTACTGTCAATGCCTATGGGAACCCAGAACTGCTGAAGGTGGTGGTCAGTCTTCTTCTGGCCATTTAGGCCTGAACCATTTTTGGAATATGTGTGTGTGTGCATGTGGGTGAGAGTGTGTGTGGTATTGTATGCATATTGAGACATTACTCAGTATGCAGCACTGATCCTGTTCCCATCATGTCAGTTTGGACGTTGCACACAATCTCTTAAACACCCTGAGCTAAACATGCATCCATGCAGCTGCATGAAGGGTGTACTAATAGCTTTGTTTAATGGAATTTCCTTGGAGCTTTCAGATGAGGTGGTCTTGACTTTCATTTGCTGTTGTTGAGTCAGTGGAAGTACTTTTTGTTCTGTAGGATCCTCACTGGACGTTACCATTGGAAGGGAGTGGTGCTGCATTATTCGAAGGAGTTCAGTGGAGTTTCAAAGCCTGTTTTCACTCAAGGGGGCTCTTGGGAAGTCCCTCTCGGGTTGCAGCCTAACAGGGAGTTGGAGTATGGGAGGCAGAGACAGGAAATTGTGGATGCAGAATGAGTACTATGGCTCTCTATTGAAGGCTGCTCCCACCAAAAGTCTTCTCGTCCTGTCAGGAGCAGTGCCTGAGGTACACACGTTCCCTGTGAGATGTGATATATATAAAGCTGAGCATGTGTAGTCAATGGCTCCCTGAGCCACACCAATCTTGTTACTCTAGTCAAAAATGAATGCTTGGCCATCCTCTTTCTTTATGAAGTCCCCTCTCCTGGGTCCAGCATTTCTGTTCCCTCCCCATTGCTGGGATACACAGTGACCTTTATGATCTTGGCCACGTCACTGGCTTCTGCTTGAGTGTACAAGGTGAACATCACACGTTTGCAACACCAGCCTCACTCTGCTCTGCGATTCCAGGTCTGGTTGAATGAGGTGCTACATTTAAATGACTGATTCAAATAAGGGCTATACAGTGACTTGAAATTCTTGTTTCAAAATCTCCTCATCGTCTCATTGGAATCAAAACACAGTCCCCAACAGCAGCTGCTCAAAAACCAAGCAACCCATGGCTCCCAGAGATGAGATCATTAAAGCTGGAGCCACAGTACTCGAGCCATGGTCACTTGCTTTTGGAATGTATCCTTTGCAGCCTGTTGTGCCCCTAAGGATACAGTACGTTCTTTTCTTCATTTCACTTCTTGGATTAAGGCCACCAGAGGCATGTCATAGAAGCTGGAAGCCCTCTCTTTTTCCTGTCAATTCATAGCTATATGTCTGTCTTTCGCAAAAACACTTTTACAGACAGTGCCATCGCCTGCTGTAGTCAGATGGCACTGCCCTTAAAGCATTACAGTCTTCTTACTGAGTGAAGCTTATTTAGAGGCTTCTAGTAATTGAGATACTGTCGATTATCTGCCCTTTGCATAAATCAGCTTAAATCGCTCTAGTTTCTCACTCCAGCAGCAATAGAAATGAGGAACTCAAAACTGTAGCTGTTTTGTCTTTAAAGTTCCTCTCTTTGGCAAACAGGAATAAACTCTTTCGGAGCAAACAGCTTGCAGAAGATGGAAGAACAGCTATGTATTACATCCAACTTATTCCTGTTTACATGTTTGAGTTCTGAACTGAGTTCTGAAGAAGGGTCACCGGACCTGTAACATTAACTCAGCTTTCTCTTCACAGATGCTGCCAGACTTGCTGAGTTTTTCCAGCAGTTTCTGTTTTTGTTTCAGATTTCCGGCATCTGAAGTTCTTTGTTTTTTTTTTGTTCAGTGTTTAACTCACTGCCACATCTCTTCCAGGTATGCACACCTTGAAGGAGTTCAGCTTCTCTCTCTGGCAGGATTTCAGTTCTGATCTTTCCTCTTGTTCACCGTCATTTCTTTCGTTGTCACTCCTGGTGTTTAACAAGGTATTTGTCAAAACTCACTTCCACAGTCAATTGCATTCCTCAGTGACTGCCTCCAGCTCAGACTCACCCCACTTCGATTCCAACCGAAGTTCGATATTTTAGCAAGAAACATTTTCATTTCTTTTCAGGCATGAGGAACATGAGCAGCAACAACCCAGAGGTACCACATCCCTCTGGAACCTTCCTCCCTCCTCTTCAATCCATCTCCATCCCTTCTCCAAACCCCACCACCTGTCAAGAGTTTTGGAAATAGCAAAGATAGCCAGTCCTGATGAAGGGTCCCGACCTGAAACGTCGACTTTCCTACTCCTCTGATGCTGCCTGATCTGCTGTCTTCCTCTAGTGCCACACTGTATTGATCCTGTCAAGTGTTTACTGTCTTTTCTGACCTTCCACTCTCTGATGCTGAACGTTCTGTACTCGGCAAAGGTCTTAGTTTTATCCCTCTGCATTTCCACATCAATGAATTTCAAGCATAACCTGACATTGAACTCTTCTTCCATCACCCACTTACACAGTCACAGAGTCATACAGCACGGAAACAGACCCTTCGGTCCAGCCGTCCATGCCGAACATAATCCCACACTAAACTAGTCCCACCTGCCCGCTCCTGGCCCATATCCCTCCAAACCTTTTCTATTCATATATCCATCCAAATGTCCTTTAAACATTGTAATTGTACCTGCATCCACCACTTCCTCAGGAAGTTCATTCCACATGCAAACCATCTTCTGTGTAAAAAAAAAATGCCTCTTATATATTTTTTAAATCTCTCTCCTCTCACCTTAAACATGTGTCCCCCTAATCTTGAAACTCCCCACCTTAGGGAAAAGACAACTACCATCAATTCTATCGATACCTTTAATTATTTCATAAACTTCTATCAGGTCACCTCTCAACCTCCCACGCTTCCAGTGAAAAAAGTCCCAGCCTATCCAGCCTTTCTTTTTAACTGAAACCTTCCATACCCAGCAACATCCTGGTAAGTCTCTTCAGAGCCCTCTCCAGCTTGATAATATCCTTCCTATAACTGGGTGACCAGAACTGGACACAGTATTCCAGAACAGGCCTCACCAATTTCTCATACAACTTCAACATAATGTCCCAACTCCTAAACTCAAAGTCATAGAGATGTACAGCACAGAAATAGACCCGTCAGTCCAACTTGTCCATGCTGACAAGATATCTTAAATTAATCTAGTCCCATTTGCCAGCATTTGGCCCATATCCCCTCTTAACCCTTCCTATTCATGTACCCATCCAGATGCTTTTTAAATGTCGTAATTCCACCACTTCCTCGGGCAGTTCGTTCCATAAACATACCACCCTCTGTGTGAAAAAGTTGTCCCTTAGGTCCCTTTTAAATCTTGCCCCTCTCACCTTAAATCTATAGCCTCTAGTTTTGGACCGCCCTACCCATTGCTTTGGACAAGAGGCCTCTGTCCATCCTACAGACCCCCTCATAAGCCTTCAGCACTCTCCCTCCATCTGGAAATCATCACCCAATCCCCCAACCCCTGCTATATCCCCTCGCCGTTTCAACTGCACTCGATTTTTTCATTGAAAACTGTCAATGTGACATAGATCACCTTAAGTTCTGTTCCCCCCGCCTCACCCATTTGAACCTATCTCCCTCGAAACTGACTGTACTCCATATTCTTAGATCCAACCCTGGCTTTGTCATTAAGCTTGCCAGTTCTGAAGAAGGGTCACAGGATCAAAAATGTCGACTCTGCTTCCTGTCCTCTGATGCTGCCAGGCCTGGTTTCTCCAGCCAGTTCTGTTTTTGTTTCAGATTTCTAGCTTCTACAGTTCTTATTTGCTTTTTTCAGTAGTGAGACAGCCTGTGCCCAATAAGGACGAGTTGCTCCCACAGCTAAATTTGTTGGCCTCTTAATGTTAGGCGTACTTGACATTAAGCTGTATAAACGTGCAAATTAAAGACTTAATATCCATCAAAAGGCATGCTCCAGATAAGGGATGCCAAGGTTTGGGATAGGCGATGGGTTTGCTCCACTTGGATTCTTCAGTAGGCCCCAATAAAAGACATTGTTGCTTGAAAAAAAGGAAACTAATTAAAAGTTCCTGTTGAGCCTGGAAAAGAGGATTGCCAAGTTTACTGATAAATCCTAAGGAACAGTTCCTATTAAATACAGGCCCAGAACAAAAAACAAAGAACTGTAGAGTGGGGCCGGTGATGCAATAGAGAATGTGTCTGACTTCAGATCAGAAGGTTGTAGTTTCAACTCCTGCCTGGCTCAAGTGTAATTTTAAGGTGGCCTAGTGGTTAATATTGCTGCTTCATAGCACCATGGGACCCAGGTTCAATCCCAGCCTTGGGCGACTGTCTGTGAGGAGTTTGCACATTCTCCCCGTGTCTGCGTGGGATCCGATGGGTGTTCTGGTTTCCTCCCACAGTCCAAAGATGTGCAGATTAGGTGGATTCGCAGTGCTAAATTGCCCATAGTGTCCAGGGATACGCAGGTTAAGTGAATTAGCCATAGGAAATGCGGGGCTATGGGTTGGGGTGGGTCTGGATGGGAAGCACTTCGGAGGTTCAGATCAGACTCAATGGGCCAAATGCCCTCTTTCTGCAATGTACGGATTCGATGGGTGCTGGAAATCAGAAACAAAAACAGAAATTGCTGGAAAGACTTCAGCCGGTCTGGCAGCATCTGTGGAGAGAAAGCAGAGTTAACATCTCGAGTTGAGTTTTTTTGGAACTGAAGAACTCCAGAACAAAATCCACGTTATTGTGGATCCTTGATTACTAATAGTGGAGTTCCACTTGTCTTAGTCCCAGGTTTTTTTTTCTGAATGCAGTGTGCAACGGGATCAAAATTCCACGTACTTTAGCATGTGGCCTGAATTATTGAACCAAGGTGGTATAGTACAAAGAGAATAATGGATATTCAGCAGTTACTGCAAGATTAACAACCCACTCATGAGATTTAAGAGATCGAACTGCAACAGATTACACCTTCAAACAAATAACAAATTATCTGGTCATTATCACATTGCTGTTTGTAGGATCTGGTCATTTACAAATTGTTTGCTCCATTTCATGTAATGTAACAGGATGCATAGCATTAGGCTGGAAATATTTCAAAACAGCCTGAAGTGTGATCGATGGGATAAAGTTTTTTGGCTGAACCATCAGATTTGACTATTGCAGAATTGCATTGACTTTTATGCCATAGATTCTGATGTAGAACAAATCAGAAAGAAGCAGTTTAAAATCCACTATTGCCAATACAGTGAGTTTTTGATTTCTGTCATGTTATCAGACAATGTGGCGAAATAAGGCTAAAGCCTTCCCTAAGAACAGTGTAAAATGCAGGTATAGTCATCTGGGGCTGCCTATGCTCACAGTAAAGAATCACAGAATCCCCACAACACAGGTAGAGGCTATTTGACCCATCGAGTCTGCACTGACCCTCCGAAGAGCATCCCACCCCATTCCTGTTACCCTGCAACATCAAAAAAGTCTTAAAATTGCCCAGTTATTTTGATATGCAGGGTTTCAGTTCTTGTATTCACCTATGACAAGTTTCTTAGTGTACCTTTGTGTTCAGTGCAACATATTTACTGTCAAGGCAGTCAGTAAAGCCAAACAAAAAAGATTAGACTATAATAGAAATTGAACATGCGATTGTAGGACATAAAATATAGTCGACATAAAAGAAGCCAAATAGCAGCAATGGTAATAACAGTCAGATAAAGAGTAAACGATAGCGAACTATGTGCTTCATTTCACCAGGCATAAAATACAAAGAACTTCCTCAGTCAGAGTGAGTGACAATCAATTTTGGAGAAAATGAAGCAACAATTCCACACTTGTGAATGACTCAATTCCTATTTCTACCTCTCAGTTTTCATTGTATTTTCTCCAAAGGTCTCTTTTGGACATCACTTTCCACCAGGAAAGGCACAGGGAATATTGTCTCACTGCCCCAGTCCCAGCCATTTCATTCTATCCCCTCCAGCTCCGTGCTGCACTTAGCTTACAAGAATTGCAACTGGAATAAGATCTATCTCCACCAGTGTGAGGCACTCAGCTTCTCAGGGCAACTCTTGCCACTGCAGCACCTGATGGAAGCAGCAGCAGGCTGGCAGACAATGCTGACAGGCGTCCAAACATTTCAAATCAGGAACTTCATGGGGTTGCTAAGCCAACAGCTACACCATCTGAGACTCAATTTAACTCTGTGCAGTAGCATGGAGCAGGTGATAGAGAGTCAGAAGACCATTTTACATCTCCCGATTGACTTCAATAGAAATAAAATTTCGGAAAGATGGAAATAAAGGGCTGCCAATTCACTATCATCTGTTTTACTTAATTGCCCAAAGCCTGTCTAAGTCCCCAGTCCTGAGGTTGTACATAGAACATAGAACATAGAACAGTACAGCACAGTACAGGCCCTCCGGCCCACGATGTTGTGCCGAACTTTTACCCTAAACCTAAGGTTTATCTAACCTCCACCCCTACCTTATACTATCATACATATACCTATCTAATAGCTGCTTAAATGCCTCTAATGAGGTCGACTCCACTACCCTCTCCGGCAATGCATTCCACGCCCCTACCACTCTCTGAGTAAAGAACCTACCTCTGACATCTCCCGATACCTACCTCCTTTCACTTTAAAACTATGTCCCCTTGTAAAAACTACCTCCACCCTAGGAAAAAGTCTCTGGCTGTCTACTCTATGTATATCTCTGATCATTTTGTACACCTCTATCAAGTCACCTCTCATCCTTCGTCGTTCTAAAGAGAAAAGCCCTAGATCTCTCAACCTTTCCTCGTAAGACCTTCCCTCCATTCCAGGCAACATCCTGGTAAATCTCCTCTGCACCTTTTCTAATGCTTCCAAATCTTTCCTGTAATGAGGTGACCAGAACTGGACACAATACTCCAGATGTGACAGAATCAGGCTTTTGTATAGCTGGAGCATAACTTCACGGCTCTTGAACTCGATCTCTCTATTAATGAAAGCTAACACACCATACGCCTTCTTAATGACTCTATCCACCTGGGTGGCAGCTTTCAGGGAACTGTGAACATGAACCCCAAGATCCCTCTGCTCCTCCACACTGCCAAGAATCTTTCCATTAACCCTGTATTCTGCTTTTGTCCTTCCAAAATGAATCACCTCACACTTTTCAGGGTTAAACTCCATCTGTCACTTCTCAGCCCAGCTCTGCATTCTATCAATGTCCCTTTGTAACCTAGAACAGCCCTCCGCACTGTCCACAACGTGACCCACCTTCGTATCGTCCGCGAACTTGCTAATCCACCCTTCCACTCTTTCATCCAAATCATTTACGAAAATGTACAGCCTGATTTTGCAAATCCAGTTTTGCTCAATGATATGGTAGAAACTTGCCTCACTATCACTGGGTCAAAATTCAGAAACTTCCTTCTGAACAGCATCATGGGCTTACCTATCCCGTGTCCCCTCCACAGACTGCAGCAGTTCAAGGAGGCTCCTCACTACATTCTCAAGGGCAATTAGAGATGGCCAATAAATGGTGCCCCAGTTCACAATGCCCACCTCCCCCGAAAACAATTCAAAATTTTGCAAACTATTTCATCATCTTCAAACTGTTCTAAATCATTGTCAATAGTGACTGATGTTTTTTCAGAGTGTTTGCAAAGCAGGGATATCTCCATTCCCTCCTGCCATCTTCTACATGGATTTTTTTTTCTTTGACCTCAAACTTTATGCTATGGGTCCACTACACAACAACAGCCGATGACATTTCATGGAATTTGAAGGTGTACAGATGAAGAACTGGCTCCTCTCAACAAAAACCCAATCTGAAACCTTTATTCCTTGGACCTAATTATCATTACTTAATCCTGAGACTCCGTTCAGCACATTATTTGCATTCCACTGCTTCACAAGAGAACTCAACGTCATGAAGTCCTGACATCAAATATTTGAATGGCGAACTTGAGGTCATTCAAAATGCCACTGCCTGTATCTTAACTCACAGCTAGTCCCATTTCACACTCAGCCCTGTGTTTGCTGACTTGCATTGGCTGCTGGTAAAGTAACATCTTAATGATAAAAAATGTTCATTCTTCTTTCAAACCCCTTCATGGCCTTGCTGCTCTCTACCACTATGAACTGCTTCAGTCTCACAACTCTCAAACTTAACTGTGTTTCTATTCTCTTTTTAATTGTAGCTTCATGTGCATGAACTATGAATACTCCACCATTGGTGGCCATGCCTTCAGTTACTGTACACCTTCCTACATCTCTCCACCCTTCCAATTCACTTTTCTCCTTTAAAATCTCTTTGACCAAGGTTTTTGATCTTCTTCTGACTTAACATTTACTTCTCTGGCTCAGAGTGCCTTTTTTTGTATTCCACTTTGCTGAAGCACTTCGGAATATTTCATGACGTTAACGGATCTATGTAAACATGGTTTGTTTTTTACTATAACAATTCAGATAACATAATTTCTTTTCTCAACAGGTTAGGTTCCTTAAGATCATAAGAGCTATCCTCTGAATCCTTCCATCTGTTGGCTAAGGGCTTCAGATCTGTGATGTGGACATCTGTTGCAAAGATTGCTGTCACAGAGCCTCATGGGATGGAGGCGGTTCATTCCTCACGGACCTCTGACCTTGGGATGGAGACAGGACTTGCCGACTCTTTATCCTGGGCTTCCAAAGCCTGGCCATGCAAACCTGATAGCTTGTGTTGGAAGCCGGAGGAGTGCTCCTGTGGGCTGCTGTGATGAGGGGCATAGTTTCAAAGACACCAGCATCCCCAATGACGTTGGAAATAAATTTCTGGTTACCAGACATCAATGTGGGAACAGACCTCAGGGATCCTGACTGATTCTTAAATTGCCCGGTGTGAGTCGCATGAATATCCATTGGGCTTTCCAGGTTGCTTCCTTTCCAATCCAGTTGACAAAGATGCAACCAGGTGGACCACAGAACCCGCAGTCCATCACTCTACACCTCCATGTGGCACCGAAGGTGGTTAAGGCCAGATATTCAGGCGAAGGCCATCAAAGGTTATGAGGAGGCAGTGGGAGCAGGGTATTGAGTCGGATGATCAGTTATGATCATATTGAATGGCAATATGGCAGGTTTGGAAGGCTGAATGGCCTATTCCTGCTTCTATTTTCTTTGTGCAGCTGACTGAGATCTCCGAAAAACGTATGGAAGAAGATTCTGCAGCTGTTGCTTTCATTCTGCAAGGATTTTAACATCTCAGAAACTCTGGGACACAGAGTTAATGGTCTTCACTGCTATCCCAGACAGCTGTCATATCTCTTGGGAAAGACTGCATTGGGGCTCATTAGGTGCCTGACTCTCTGTAGTCACCCTTCTCTTCAAAGCAGGCATTTCCGAGGTCATCATCTGTTTCCCCAGCAGCTGGGAAATGACCTATTCTGCACCTCTGCTCAAATACCACATCTGCAAATTTTAAATTCTTTATCTACTCTGTCCATGCTTCCCACTGAATATCTATGGACTATGAGTGCCAGGAGGGGGAGTAGTCACTGGTGTTGACAGAGGTAGAGTATACTGAAGAGTCTTGCTCTTCAGCAGGAGATGCAAGACAGCGTTATTAACTTTGGTGACCTTGTTGATTTGATTTATTATTGTGACATGTACTATGAGGCAGTGAAAAGTATTGTTTTGTATGCTAACCAGACATATCACACCTTACATAAGTATATCAGGGCAATAGAACAGAATGCAAAATATTGTGTCACAGCTACACAGAGAAGGTGCAGAGGAAAATCAACTGTAATATATGAGAGGTCCATTCATAACTGTGATAACAGCAGGGAAGAAGCTATTCTTGAATACTATTCTATAGTAATTCACTACTTGGGGTGATTTCCTTTTGAGGAAAATGCTAGCTGCTGAAAACTTTAAAGAATAGATAGAAGCATTATGTCAGAAAAGATAAACTTTCTCACAAATTCACTGAGGCACAGAGACACCCACAACTCCATCCCCAAGTATTAGGCCAGAATGGAAGCCAATAATCGCTTTTGCTGCTGCTTCATGCAGATGTTAGTGATATCCTCCCGAATTCTGTTTTGCAGGAAGTCACAAATTTAAATTCTCAGTCACACACATTTAATTACAAAATTGTGTTCAATTAATTCTAACCAACCAAACAGATATTCACAATGTGAGGCACTTACTTCACAAATCAGAGAAAAGGTAGCTCAAATGATCTTTGAACATCAATGTATCCACAGTGTTTGGCACAGTCCTGATTAAACGCAAATTTTAAACTTATTTTGATTTAATTCATTATGTTCTGTCCAAATAGAATGCACTAGGAAAGCATGATCGTGTCTTCCTCTTTGTTGAATTACATCTCATAGCACATACTTCCCCTTGGAGATACTCCCCATATCTTGTGTGTTGATTTCTCAGATTTAACATTTGTTGTGCACAGGATTAGTGTCAAAGGTCTAATGTAACGCAACATTGACCAACCAAGCTGACTGTATGGTGGCATGTCCAAACTTCTCAGGGGTGCCAAGATGTACTTTCAATCTAACTTAAGCGAGCAGATAATTTGGTTAATCTCTCAAAGCTGTTCTACATAGAATGGTAATCCTTTTCCTGCTGAATAAGCAAGACTTTCAGATGGTCAGCATGCCAAAAACCAGGTCTAATGGTTCATTTGGCAAAAATAAAATGAATGTTTAACCACTAATTGACTGCATCCTAAAGCCTTTTCTGCAGGACATTACATCAATCCAGAAGACAGAGGATCACTGAAGGTCATCACAAAATTAGAATCCAATCAAAGTGTCTGACGATGCCGTAAATCTAAGTCAAACACAAATTGTTTACAGCCTTAAAATTGTGAGTCTGTTCTTCTTTACAATAAAGTACGCAAACAGTTTCAAATAAGTGTGATTGGGATGTCTTTAGAGGATCGAGAATTGTAACATCTCTGCATTATGTGAAGAATAATCAATAGTTGATTCCACCTCCTGGATACAGAATACAAACCCTAATTACTTTTAAGATTCAAGTCATTTCTAAATCTCAACCGAGCTAATTTGCATCAATCTTCTTAACACATGTCCACTTGAGATCAGCTGGTGCCTTGTGTCTTTATCTTTCCAAGAAGTGACAGATACTACAGTCAGTTGCAGCAAAAGATGCCACATTGTGCCACAAGAAGTAACACAGATCAATGCATCAGAATGAGACTTCCTACTGGGGCCACATTGTTGTTTATAATAAACTGTTTGCTCCACCTTGCTGGAAACATGGAGAACCAACCACAGCAGGTCATAAAGTACGTGCTTACCCTGAACAAGGGCCTGCACATTTAGTTCGCCACGTTGAATAGGATGGGGAAATTCCTCAGCTTGACTCTTTGTCGTCACTCTGAAGAGCACTAAAGTGTTATTCTAGCGGGAAAGCATCTGAGAACAATGGGAGGGAAGATGGGAAAAGGGAACTTGGAATTAGTGACCATGCTCAAGGTGCAAGTATTGCCTCCCTTTCTTGTCTCCATTGAGGCACAGTGCCCCATGCGGCCTCCTACCCAAGGGCTGTACAGGTACAGGGCATGGTCGTCAAAGGTTCTAAACTCTGGACTAGGATAAAAACTCCAGAAAGTTTAAAATGCATTTAACATAGATCCATGTTTATGGACCATAAATGTCAGTTGAGGCTTCCATTGTCTATTGCTCCATGGTTGCCTCTTACCTGCCAAGGGCATTAACCTTGTGAACAACAATAAGATGGAAGTAAAAGGTGTGCCAGTAAAATCTATGGTGTATTGACTATGGGAATGCTTTGAGCTAATAAGAAAGGAGGAGGGCAATGAGTTTAGCATTGGCGAGCCATATGGCTGTAAATTATTGGCTTCTTTGAATTGTGCCAGTACGATGCCATTCTGGGCATCTTTGGCAGCTAGGTGAAGAGCTACACAAATCCTGGCCGTCAGCCTCTCAGTTCCTACTACCCCGCATCAAGTTCCTGTTCCTCTCCCACTGAATGTGCAGAACCTTCATTAACTTCCTGTTTGTGCAGCTCAAGTCTCCTCTCCAGTGCTATGTTGTGCAAGCACATGATCTTCATTCTGCACAGCTTTGCTGTTGCATACATAGCCAGATCTGTCCAGGCACATTAAACAAGCCATTGGTTACTGAATATGCCATTAATGATACTCTTTGGGAGAGTTGTGATCATATCAACTCTACATCAGCAATAGGGTTCCTCAAAGATTTCGTCAGCCCAGGTCTGTGGAGGTTAGCCATTGTTTCCAATGAGTCACCCACTCACTCTGGAGACAGGGAAACCTATTGACTGTCAAAGAATGAAGGCTCGATGACAGCTCCCAGAATAACATGCACAGACAGGCTTGATCACTTTCTGATGGTCACATATCAGCTGAACATGGATGAGGTGGAACAATTTCCAATTGTGAAATATCCCTGTTGAGGTCACCTTGATTTGCAAATGTGTGGAGTCAATGCCTCCCTGTCCCTGTGGAAATCCAGCCACTGGACCAAAAGAAACAGCCCTTTGGGTCTGATGAGTTTCTATATTAACAAGATGGATATAACTGATGGGCAGAGTGTGGCTATCCAGTCTGGAGGTCAGGAGATCTTACTCCAGGAGGCGTTTGATGTCAGTTATCATGTACCAGAAGAATCTGAGCTTCCAGGGCACTGTTATTCGCTCACGCCCAGAAAGCTGATCCTCTGTCGATACCCCTGCAGTGCAGACAGCAGCCTAGATATTTTGCTATGCAGATCGTTCTTGCAGTAGTGTGGGCAGGAGTTGCTTGTCGGACCATGTGGAACTCTTGGTACAGGAGATACAACGGGCAGTTGAAATTTCCCATTGGGCAATTCTACAGCATCTAGAACTCTCCAATATCTAGGACTGTACCACTTCTGAGTTTGAGTCACAGAGTGTTCTGGCAGACTGACTTGAATAGTTGCTGAGGAAAAGTTAGAGGCGTTAAACACTTTCTTACGTGAAACTATGAAAATAGTTTCACTGCCAACTCATACAAGGCCCCGTTCTCCATGGACCTAGCATCACCCTGTCAGACCAAGACCCGGGTCCCCCACTCCCCTACCCTGCCTGATAACCTTCAACCCCTCTCACTCAAACCTGACCCAACCCTGTGACTTGCTATATGCCCTCACCTACTGACCTGCTATCTTACACCCTCATGAAGCTGGCTCCTTACTCCTCCCCAGATACCTGTCAGCCTACCTCCTCGCTTACCTTGTCTCAGTAACAATCAAGGTGGCAATAAGGCCATTTTAAACCAGCAAAGAAAATCACTACTGCTGCAACATGAGACATGCTTTCAGCTCTGATTCACTCTACTGCTTGTAGATTCATAGACTCATCACTGCTTCTTTGGTTGAGAAGGCTCCTAGCCTGGATGTTCTCCCAAACAACTGCACTAAAGGTGAGTGAGTGATTCTTTGTCTGATCTGTGCAGGAGTGTTAGGTGGAGGTAGTGGGTTTTTGGGGGGTGGGGTTGGGGGTGGGAAGAGGGTTGTATAAGGTTTCCAATGAAGATTGGAAGTTTCAGGCAAATGTCTTCTGTGAGCTGGACTTCCCTATTCATCCCCTCTATCCTACGGACCTCGAGGCGGGTTTTGCTCCTGCTGTTGATGCTGTTACATTGAGTTAGTGCATGTATACAGAGGCATCCAGAATTCCACCCTGATCACTACTGCACGACAATGTGTGAAACACTCTAACAATGTATGAAAGTTCTGTCATGCAATTTCCAATAGTCTGTCTAAATATATGATTGATCCATATTGTAGGAGGCCACAAATCATATCTTGTGAAGGTAGAGGGCATAGTTGAGATGTTAAATGAATACTTTGCATCTGTCTTTACTAAGGAAAGCTATTTTGCCCAGCCTCTGGTGAATGAGGAGGAAATGTAGTCACTAGAAGGGTTTAAAACTGATAAGGAGGAGTGATTGGATAAGCTATCGGGACTTAAAGTTGAGAAGACACCAGAGCCAGATGTGATGCATCGAAGAACATCGAAGGGTATAAGAGAGGAAATTGTAGAGGCACTGGCAATAATCTTTCCAACTTCTCTAGATTTGTGGGTGGTGCCAGCGAACTGGAGAATTGCAGACACTTCACCCTTGTTCAAAATCAGGTATAAGAATAAGCCCAGCAATTACAGGCTAGTTGGTTAACTTTGGTGGTGGGGAAATAAGCATTTAGAATAGAATTAACAGTCACACAGAAAAATATGGGTTAATTAGGATGAGTCAGCATGGATTTATTAAGAGAACATTTCTGAACAAGTAATAGAGAGAGTTGATGAGGGTAATGCTGTCAAAACGGTATTCAAGGACTTCTAAAAGGTATTCGATACAGTACCACACAACAGATCGACAAAAAATGTTACAGCTCATGGAACAAAATGGACAGCAGCGACATGGATACAAAATCTGCTGAGATATAGGAAACAAAGAGTGATGATAAATTGATATTTTTCAGGCTGGAGGAAGGTTCATAGTAGAGTTCCCCAGGGTTCAGTATTGATAGCCTTGCATTTCTTCGTGATCTAAATCTAGATCTTTGTGTTTGGGAAATAATTTCCAAGATTGTCAATGACACAAAACTTGAAAGCATTGTAAACTATGAGGAGAACATTGTAAAATTATATAAGGAATTGATGGAATGGACAGATAGGTGGTAGATAAACTGGTCCAAAGAAGAGGTGACACATTTTGGTCAAAATAACATGCATATACAGTATAAAATAGAAGACACTATCCTAAAGGTTGTGCAGGTGTACAGAGATCTGGTTGTAAATGCACAAAAGCCATTAAAGGTGGTAGGACAGGTAGAGAGAACTCTTAGTAAAGCACACAATATCCTAGGCTAGGTATAGAGTGTATAAAGTGCAAATGGGTACTCCTGAACTTGTATAAAACACTAGTCAAACCTCAGCTGGAGTACTGTGTACATTTCAAGATACCACACTTGAGAAAGTGCAGACGAAGTTCACGAGAATAGTTCCACGGATGAGAAACTTGAAGTATGAAGATAGACTGGAGAAGATGGAACTGTTTTCCTTGGAGAGAAGGTAAAGATGAGGTTTGATAGAAGTTTTCAAACTGTCTCTTCTCACAAAAAGGATCAAGAACAATAGTGTACAGATATAAGATCATTTGCAAAAGAAACAAATGTGATGTGAGGGAAAATAGTCATACGGCGGTAGTTTGGAATGAAGACAAATTCAAATGAAGTAATCAAGAAAACACTAGATGATTATTTAAATGGAAACAATATTCAGGGTTATAGAGAAAAGGCAGAAGAATGGCAATAAGGTATAATGCTCAGGCTAGAGAGCCCCCAGTGCAGACATGATGGGCTGAACAGCCTCCTTCTATACTGTAACAATTCTGTGATAGCAGATGCTGCTCCTCTTGTTCCTCACCAGTGATCCACCGTAAACTGCATACATTACTCCCATGCCACCATGAAGACTGACAATTGTAAAGTGCAGTTCGAAGTCACAAAGACCAAGGTAGCACAAATGACTTCTAAAATCTTGGAAGCCATCTCCGAAGTGGTGAATGCACACCCACGGAGTGAGAAAAGATCTTTCACTTAGGCACTGGTGCAGCTATCCTGATTCAGTATTTATGCAGCCCAGTCAATCCCGACTGTTCTCTTGCCTTGTTGACACAGCAAGTTGCAGGCAGCTTGAGAAATCTGTATATTCATAATTCAAGTTAAAACATACAGTTGCATTTTCAAACAATTGCCTTTCTGCAAATATAAATTGCTGATCCACCTGTCCAATGGCGTTTTCCTCAAAACCTGCAGCTTCATTGAATTCGTGTCAGGTTTCTAACACCTACACCCCTATTCCCAAATCCCTTGCATGTGCTATCACCCGTGATCCTTGGTTTGTTAAAATCTCAGCCCCACCAAGTGAATTTGGGCTTGTTGAAGTCAGTTGTCACTCCATACTATTACCCACATCTAACTTTACTACAATCCATGCCTATCTTTGATATCCACATATTTTTAAACAAAAGTAATAAACACAATGCCCTAGTTTCTAAATTTCAAAACACTGAAGGATCATCCGAGAAACAAACAGTTTTTCTGCTTGTCAGTACTTATGCCAAAAATGCCATGAATGGCTCCTGCATTTTTGCATTTCATGTAAAATTCCAAAAAAGAAAGTGTAGGTGGCTTACGTGGGTATTTATTAAATAGGGATAAAAGGTGCTAACAATAACAAATAATGCTGATGACTATTCTGAAAGACATTGGAGCAGGCTTACAGTCCAAATCTCCAGAGAGTTAAACAAAAACATGGAAATTGACAGGCCAAGCAGAGAACGCTGGCAGACTGAAAGTCAATAAGAAGATCAGCAATTGACAATTTCCATGTCTATTGCAGATTCCGGCCCACTGGGTTAAGTAGTATAGCTTGTTTAAGTTCTTAAAGGTAACAAAAACAATTCCAAAAAGAACTGTGCAGATAATTAGGATTATTTTATTCCTGTGAAACACATATGTTCTTTACCCAAGCGTGATACAGATACACTTGTAATATTTACTTCAATGCACCCATCTTGCCAGGGTCATTTTCAATCTGCCTGCAATGTAATTTGAGCGGGAATGCTACTTTATTTGAACTAGTCACACAACGTCAGAAGAGTGAGCCAAACAGAACTGTGCTGCAGCACACAGTGCGACTCCTAATACAGCTGAGGCTGACCCTATCAGAAACCTCAGTATCTTCTGATGGAAATAATGCTGGCAGGATAAGAGTGAGAACTCCATTGCTAGGGGGCCAGGTTTGCTGACGGAGCAAAGAAAATTAAGAAAGGGGACAAACCAAAGTCTCAACTTCCAAATTCAAAGGTTCCATGCAATTAAAGTGCTGAGTACATTCTTGGAAGTGGAACTGTTATGGTTAAAGCTAACGAATGAAAAGGACAAATGTCTAACTTTTCAGAAGATGTTATGGGTCTGCAACTTAATCCCAAACAAGTATAAGGAAAGATCAAATAGATTGAATTGCCTGGTAAAAGCCATCATTTGCACCTGAATTGGCAAATCAGGGAAAAGGCCTGCATCATCTCCTCAAAAATCAATTAAAGATGGGCCTGTCAACTCTGGTTAAAGAAATTCTCAAGGATTTATTCACATAATGTACTGACAACAATATTTGATCAGATAATAAATGTTGCTATCTTTACTCTAGAGAGATTGGGACCTCTTTGTTGACTATCTTTGCTTGTGGCATTGCATTAGAAGCCATTGTGCAAGAATTTGCGAGACCAGGAGACTACTGGCAGGTGGAAAAGGGAAACCGAGAGGGAAAGCAATGGCTAGGAGCAATTTTGTTTGCACGAATACCTGACAGACCACACCAATAATTGTAGTAACATTGGTAAGACTCAGACTTCCCGCATAACTAACAGAAATAAAATAACTCATTAATAGTCGATATATAATGGGTGAAGTTCCGCAATACACTAATTGTAACTGATAGCAAGATTATGACCCATTTACAAGTAGCTGATTGGATGCTACAACCTCCCCTCCTGATCCCCATGTTAGCTGATATTATGCATGGCTATCTCTATTCAGGAACTGTTCCTGCCTCATTTTAATCTTCTGTCATCACATTTCTTCTCAAACACAACCCTGGACCCTATGTCCTTGCAAACCACCACCCCCTCTCCAATTTCACCTTCTTCTCAAGTCTTTGAACATGTTGTGGCCTCCCAAAACCATATCCATCTTTGACAGAACTCCATGTTTGAATTCCTCTCTGCTACAGCACTGAAACAGCTCTTGTCAAAGTCTGAAATGGCATCTTGTGTGATTCTGATAATGGTAAACTATATCTACTGTGCTGTTCACAATCTTTGACGTGGTTAAGTACATCTTTCTCTAATGCCCCTTCATCATCATCCAGTTGGGTAGGACTGTTCTCATCTTTTTCTAATTTAATCTCTTTAATCTTAACCAGATAACACGCAAAATAGCTTCTCCTCCCACTCGCGTACTGTAACCTCTAGTGTCCCTCAAAGGATCTACCCTTAGACTCTTCCCATTTCTCATCAATACACTGCCCCACAACAACACAGCATTTGTATCCACGTGTACGCTGATGACACCCAGATCTATCTCACCACCATACTGCTTAGCTCCTTCAACCTCCCTAAATTTCCAGACTGCTTATCCAATATCCAATGTTGCATAGGCAAAAATTCCCTCTCATGAAATATTACGAAGACTGACGCCATTGTATCCAGTCACCACTCCAAACTTGGTTCCCTAACTCCTGACTGCATCCCTCTCCCTGACAACTGTCTTAAGCTGAAACAAAATGTTTACAATTTGGTATCATTTTTGATCCTGAAATGAGCTTCCAATAATGAATCCACACCGTCACTAAGACTGTGTGTTTCTACCTTGGCATTACTGCCCACCTTCACCCATCTGCTGCTGAAACTCCAATTCATGCCCTTTTTACCTCTAGACCTGATTATTCCAACATATCACTGACTGGTTTCTTACATTCTATCCTCCAGCAAACTGGTATCATGCAACTGAATGGTGCCTGGCTCCATGGCTGACCAAGTCCTGTTCACCTATGACCCCGATACTTGCTGGTCTACATTGGCTCCCTGTCAATAAACATCTTGGTTTTAAATTTCTCATCATTGTTTTTGAATCCCTTCCTGGTTTTGTCTTTCTTTAACCTTTTCCATCCCTACAAACCTCCAAGTTGTCTGCATTCATGCAATTCTGATCTCTTTCGGACAGCCAAATTCATTGGTGGTTGTGTCTTCCGTTGCTAGGGCCCTAAGCTCTGGAATTCCTCTCTAAACCTCTGCCCTTCTCTCTGTCGCCCTCTCTTCCTTTTAGACATTCCTTAGAACCTATCTTTTTGACCACATTTTTGGCCAGCTGCCCTAATACTGCCTTATGTAGCTCAGTGTCTAATTTTATAGTATGACACTCCTATGAATTGCCTTAGAACATTTTATTATGTTAAAGGCACTGTACAAATGTAACTACTTATTGTTGAGCTATTTAATAATAGCAATCATGAGGTTTGAATCTCTCCATCTAAATCCAATAACCTGCAATCAAAGGCCCAAACAAACCTTTCCCTTAAATTCCCAGCAGCATCACATGGAAGATTAGCAACAATTTCAGGAGACTTCAGCAGTAGAGTTAGGCAATCATCTAGGGCTGCATTATAAATGTAGGCCTTGCTGGTGATGTCCATATCATGAGGCTCAATGTTTTTTTTAAATATGGAAAGAGTGGCATACAACTCCATTACACCCTGGGACACTTATAGACTATAAGAAAATCTCCTTAATGTGCAGAAATTGAACAACAAATTACGAAAATGAATAACAGGCAAGCCCACTGGTATTCGCAGGAAAAATGGCAAAGTATTGTTTGTTTGAAATACCACCATGTCCCCTGTTCCATGGAAAAAACAGTTAGGCAACACATATAAAGTAACTTATATATTGCAATGTATGCTAGCACACTGAACTCTCACCATTCTAAAGATCTTTCCTGCTTGATGCCTACAATTAAAGCCATCCACTCCATGAAACCTGACCAATTCTAACTCCAGCTGTCAGAACAACATGATGCATTCTTTCAGCAGAACAAACAGCATATAATGGCCAGGAATGTTTGAAAAAAAAACAATGAAAAATTGGCACCATGGTGGGATGAAATGTTGAATCAAAGAACAGCAAAGCAAAAACAAAATACTGCTGTTGCTGAAAACTTTAAAATCAAAACACAAAATGGTGGAAATATTCAGCAAGATAAAGGAGCATCTGTGGAGACAGTAACAGAGATAATAGTTCAGGTCGATTTCCTTTCAGCGGAGAGAATAGCGGGCTATGTTTGTGCACAATGTTAACTCTGCATTCTCTTTGCAGCCAAAAGAACGCAAACAAATTGGAGACTTCAGAGAGATCTGCAATGCTGGAAATGTTATCCTTCAGGCCAGTTGTTAAAGCAAGAACCCTACTGTTAGTTTGTTCAAGATCCAAAGTACTCTTTAAAGTGGAACAAGGAGTTCCCTTGATTCCCTGATAACTACCATTACTTCATTAAACCATTAAAAATAGACTCACTGGTCTTTCATCTCATTGTTATTTGAATATTTTTGCTGTACACAACATAGCTTCTGTGGTTGGAAATCCAACATCACACAGGTTGAAATAATTCACTGGATGATAAGGTAAATGTAAGGCTCTCCCTCTTTTCTAATGTCTACACTTCTATTTTGAAACATTCTCTCATGGTATGGTCCTGAATGATGGAAAATTTGAGACCTTCAGTCTCTCAAGGATAGTTGTGCACAGCTAACAGCTGGCATTCCTACCAGAAAACTTTGATACCATTTTGCATTCAACAGGGAAGATATGTGCTCATGTGTGATCACCTGGATGTAACAGTGATCACTTAGCTATCATTTGCTATCCCAAATAATCAAGTGGAGATGAACTGACATCATATTAAGTCATACAAAGCTCAGCAACATCATTTCTGATCATTCAGCATCATTGAATTGCCTTCAAAGTGCTTGGAAACATTCAACTGATTTTCAAGTGAAATCACAGAGCTATTTTATGGGGGGCAATTCCAAGTTATAGTGATTACAACTGAACTTACCAACATTTCAAACATTAGCAGACATTAACAATAACATGCCATGGACTTTTTGAAGTCCCAATTAATGCAGTACATTATGAAGTCATTCTGTATATTGTTTGACATCAAATCACCAATGAGGGTGCAAACACATGTCATCTTTCCCCTGTACCTCTGATTTTAAGGATATTTTCCTTTCCAATGATGAATGTGTTGTCTCATCTTGTCTATGTCAATCAGACCCCTCCGCATCCAATAAGGCATGCTCACTGTCTAACCATTTCACATCCCTCCTTTTCAACCTACTGGTTCCATTGACTCTCAAATACATGTGTACAAATGTCAGGCAATGACCATCCCAAAACAGAAAATCAATCCATTGCCCCTTGACATTATCATTGCTGAATTCCCACTATCAACGTCCTGCAGGTTACCATTGAACAGAAGCTGAACTGGATTAGTATAAAAATACAATGGCTACAAGAGGAGGACAGAAGCCACGAATCCTGCAATGAGTGATTCACCTCCTCACTTTCCAAAGCTTGTTCACCATCTACAAGGCACAAGTAAGGAGTGTGAATGACTGGATGAGGGCAGCTCCAACAACACTCAAGAAGTTTGTCACCAACCAGGCCAAAACAGCCCACTTGAGTGGCATCACATCGATAAACATTCAGCCAAACTACCACTAATGCTTAGTAACGGCAGCATGTACTGTCTACAAGAAATGTTGGATAAATTCATCAAGGCTCTTTAGATAGCACCTTCCGAGCCCACGACCAGTATCAACCAGAAGGACAAGGACAACAGATATATGGGAACACCACCACCTACAAGTTCCCTTCCAAGTTACTCATCATCCTGATTTGGAAATATATCAATGATCCTTCACTGTCACTGGCTCAAAATTTTGGAATGCCCTCCCTAATGGCAGTATGGGTCAACCTACAGCACATGACCTGCAGCATTCAAGAAAGCAGCTCACCACCACCTACTTGAGGAAAACTAGAGATGGGCCATAATGGCTGGCCCAGCCAGTAATGCCCACATCCCTCGAGTTAATAGAAAGACGGAAGTTTTAAAGGTAATAATTAATGTGTATGGAGGGTACACATATTCAAAATTATTTATTTTTCAAAATTATCACGGTGGAGTAGATATCAAGCCTATTAATACTTTGACCATTAAGAATTAAAAATATAGCATGTTACGTAATGTCACTTTTCCAATTCCTGCATATGAGTGATCATAACTACATGCAGCTCAATTTCTTTTCTCAGTCAACACAAAGAAACAAGCACTCAGAATAAAATAGCTTGTGCACTTGGCATTAGTTGACACGTATTCCATGTGTTTAAATTTCTGTTACAAGCACTTTGTTTGTAAGGTACATGACTAAAATAATAAATACTTATGTGTTACAACAGCAGTATTAGAGCTGCAGATTAGACTGTGGAGAATGTGACCAGTAGGAACGGTATCCTGTCATCCTGCCCCAGGGCCCACAATGCACCGAACCTGTTTGAGCTTTGCAGTGGAGCTCAAAGATTGCTGCTAGGGCCTTAGCCTGTCAAGTTTCTAAAATACTTGAAACTGCTGTACAAATTTCAGGTATTTTGGTCTGATATAAAGCTGTCAAGAATCTTCAGGTGAAAGTCTTAGTTTTCTCAGGACAGTTGATGCTTTAGAAGAATCTAAAAGATTCCTTCGTTAAAAACAAAATGTCAGTGCAGGTTTGCCACACATGATCTTACATTGTTCAATGCCTTTAGCTGGAAAATGGCGTTGTTAGCTAATAGTTGATACATAGATGATGAATTATTCAATTTTATCTTCGGTAAGAGAATGGGGTCTGAGTGGGCATAGGAGGGCATGGGTGAGTGAGCATGGATGGGGGACAAGGGCACATGTGAGTATTTGGAGGAAAGGCAAGAGTGAGTATATGTAAGGGGGGACTGGTTTGGGAAGATTGGGAGTGTGTGTGTGTGTGTTTGTGATTGATGTGGTGAAAGGAGCTGATTACAATGAGTATGCGGAGGAAGATGGAGCAGGGAGTGGCTTCACTGAATGTCTGATGCTTCATTGTCATTTTAAACCTCAGGCAAATGTCTCTAAAGTCCAGTGATCTCTCCTGATGGCTCATGGATGCTTTTAAACACTGATGATTGCCACTAAACACTGATTAGTTTTTCCTGATGCTAATGATAATTTCCACAAACTTACCAAGGCTGTGATGGTTTTTGCATGATTCTGAATACTTAGATTACTCCTGAAGTAACCAAGAATGATCTACCATGGCGATGTTAGAAGGTGGTTACTATTAATATTTGACAGCACATGATGAATGTTTCTGCCTTAAAATTCATTCCCTACATTCTAACTTTTGATGTCAAATAATGTTACTGAATGTTCTGAGCACAAACAATGTTGATAATTTCTGGTCGGAATATGGAATACAGGTAGAAAACCAAAGGGTGTTGCCTGCCAACTATGGTGTTTAATTGCATGCGTGAGCACTTCTTTTTTTGAAAAAAACTTTAAACAGTGTTCTACATTATTTTCTCAAAATTGAGAGTTTAACAATGAAGCAGCAAACCGTGACAGAGAATAGTAAAATACAGCTCTACTTTAGCCAATTGATGCGTAGCAATTTCCTCAATTTGAGCCACACTTGCATCAGTAAGGTAGAATAGAAGATAAGCACTTTTTTTTTAAAACAGTGAGATAAGAGAAATCAAAACCTTTTCACATTTCCAAGCGTTCAACTGAAATGCACGGGGGAATGGATGCCAGTCTACTTTTGCTTTTCATTGCTCACAAAGACACTCAGAGAGAAGGATAAAGATGAAAATTCATAGGACAAAACAAAATCACAAAGTTTGCTGAACCAACATATTGATAAGCAAAACGCAAAGCTCTGAAACTGAAATATGAAGTTGCTCTGCATTAACCATGCTGAATAATTCGAGACTCTTGAATAATAATCATTTATCAAATCTACCAGGAGCATAGAATAAGAACTTTAAACCTTGGAAACGCTTAGCTGATCAGACTTCTTGAATCAAGTATTATACCATTGAAGGAGCCAATTTGATCATTCGACCCACTGTTTCTGTATTAGCCTCTGAAAGAGCTCCTCTATTAATCTAATTTATTTCCTATGCATTCCTTCTGCCATTGCCTTTTAGCTTTTTGAAACATCTGAAACCTACCTTTATAAAACTACTCACAATTCCACTTTCACTCTTATTTTTGCAGAACATTCTAGACGGTATCTACCGACCAGTCAAAAGATACCAACTCTCTTACTTTGGTCCAATATTAATAATTTTAACATTGTATCTTCTCATGATCAGCTCACTGAGCAATGAAAATCAATTTCTCTATTTATTTTATCAATACCTCTGTTAACCTTAAACTATACTTCTTAAACTTCTCCATTCTAATGAAAGAAGACCCCGTTTTTCTAATTTATAGTCAAAACAAAAAACTGTCATATCTAGGCCTACAAGTGGTTTGGTACATTGTCAAGCACTAGGCAAACTATTGAGGCCCCAGTATGGTAAGCTCAAAACCCCCATATACTTCTACTCAGAAGTGCACCATCCAACATAAATTATAAGGGCAATTAAAAAGCACCTTTTACCCAAGTATTAGACCACACACACTTCTGGGGCCCACAAGGAAACCTAATGTTCCCCATTCTCCCTACACAATTCCCAATGAAGTAACTCTTGAGACTTTCCTTGAGAGGCATTGTATCCAAGAGTTCCCATTAGCACCCTCTTCCTATTTTCTCTCATTCCCACCTGCCTGTACTCTATTGAGGTTTGGGTGTGAGTTGGGCTATTTAGATGAAGCCCCAAAGTCAAGATGGATGAGACTTCATCTCAATACTCAGTCAACCGGCTCACACTCACTCCTCACCCTGAATTAAAATCGAGGCTAATGACTTCAACGTAGAATTAAGAAACATCGCGCAGCCGCACAGAAAATTCTCCCAGTCTAATGCATTACTAAATTGAAGTATGAATGATTTATATTATGCGACATTCTAACTGATTGCATTTCATACAATTGGGACATAAAATAATAACTGTGATTACATATTTTAATTACTTTGCCCCATTCATTATGATTCAGTCTCAATCTTTGCAGGACAAGCAGGCAATCATTTATGAATCGTGGACAAACTACTAAAAGCTTATGAAATCCAGTATAGACCTTGAAGTCCTTGGCATTAATTCTGTTAATTTCAATGGACAAGCTAACTTTCCCCATAGATAACTCACAAAACCAAATCCATTTAGAGCATGGGAGGATTTGGTTCAGTCCGTTGTGTCAATTGCATAGAATTGATAGGGCTCTTCCCCATCACTGCTGTATATTCATGCAGTTCAAATATACAGCCACCTTTGAAGGTAGTGGTCTTTGTCTCAAATCTACTCTGTAGCAAAACAGTCTGTGGCTTCACAACTCTCAGCATTAAGACATTTCTCCCAAACTCCCTCTGCATTCATTGTGTGGTTTTTAAATTTATGACCTGCTCATCACTATTTCCAACAAGAACAGAAGAAAGTAACCTTTCCCTAGTCACCCAGTTAAAAATCTTAGCATTTTAAATCTTCCATTAATTCTACTCTTGGCTTTTTCTGCTCCAGTACCCTAGGTCTTGCTTGCTACTGAAAAATTTGTCAGAATGTATGAACATAGATTTTCTGGAATATTGTTTGCTGGTCCCACGCAGCCATAGTCCAATAATAGGTTCAGCACAGGTTGATTCCAAACATAGAAAGTGAAAAACATTCAAGGTAATTTCTCCAATTCCTTTTCATCTTCCACTGCCACGTCATATACATAATAAATGAGTGTTTTAAAATGAGATATATAACGGTTTATTGCTTTCTCGCTCTGTTATCTAACCACATGTCATGCCACCTCTATACTCTGTGTCACAGATCCAGTCAAGTCTACTCTCCTGTGTTCATTCATCATTTCTCATAAATCTGAGCTCCTTGCTCTAACCAGGCCTGCCCTTCTACTGAACCCTTTGTAACTCCATATGTCTCCAAATATACCTTCATAGTCCAGCCTCTTGTCCATCCCTCCCTCCGTATCCTCCCATGATGTATTATGTCATGGAAAGTCCAATCTGTCATGATTCAGATGATCTCACAACACACAGGTTCAGTTTTGTTGCAAATGATTCAATTATTCTGACTTAATAGTGTTTCCTTGTTTGTATATTCTTCTTCTCTAATTGACACCAGTTTCTACTTTGATCTCCCTGACAATTGCCTCAATACATAGCTGAATGTAAAAAGAAATAAATATCAGCAGAAACACCCAGAACCTTGAAGAAAGCATGGAAAATCCCTCTTTATTTTATTGATGTTATAAAAATTGAGCTTTGAATATAATCAATAATCAATTATGAACTTTGCATGTGTTCTGCAATATTGCCCAAAAATTTTGGGAAATTCTGAGATATTCCTGGCCTCAAATATGAGTGCATGATTTCATAAGCACTTGAAGCAGTGGTGGCTCTGTGGCAGTTGCTGATTTTCAGTCGCTAGCTTCATAAAAGTAAAACTTAAGCAATTTAATTATATGTTTTCTTGGAGGAATTCCTGATTAAAGCTTTGTTCTACCAGCCTTTATATCAGTGGATCAACATCATTAACTTCATACAGCATCATCATTTGAACCTATCATAAAGAAAACAGTTCAGTTAATAGCTGCCAATCAAAAACAATTACTCTTTTAAAAAGTACTAAATATATGAACCAGTGGTATTTCTGCATAATCTAAAGCTGGATTTGGATTTGTTTTTATAAATACCCAAATAAATGTATAACTTACAGAGCAAAACAGGAATACCAGCTCAACTTTAATGGAGCCTTAAGTTACTAATGATCAAACATAAGTTGAGTTACAACAGAAAATAACATTCATAATATGGCTAAATGTGATTGAATTGGACCATCAAAGCAAATTGTCTCCACACAAGGTCATCATAAACATTAAATATGGGATAGTTTAAGTGCCTTGGGCTGAATATTATGTGCTCACGGTGGGTATTTTGTAATCGTGGAGGCATGCAAAATAGAACAAGTGCCCAGCATAATCTCACCAACAACCACACCCCACCCCCTCACCCCCTGCAAAGCTGAATGCCATTATACAATGCAGGGGTAAGCACTGAAATCAGTAGCCTTTCCATCACATGTAAATAAATAATGAAGGGTCAACCGAACTTGTTAAGCTCAACGAACTGCAAGATTACTCTGCCACTGCCATAATACAGTTGATATGGTAGCTTGGAGGGGGAGCGGTTTGGTGGTGGTAGTGGTTGTTGGAGCGTAGACTGTTTTCTTTGAAGTTTTAAAACGGTGAGGAGGAAGGGTGCCCTTTGACAATCAGGACAACCTCCATGAAATTATGATCCATCTTCGCTTCTTTCCAACCCACCTTTCATTCAAAATGTAATCCTTCATAAATACAGTGGGCAAATCTAGCTCATGCAATACCCCTGGCTCACCTCACTGCAGGATTCACTGGGTCTCTTATGTAGGTGTGCTTGCTGTACCCACTAGTGAGAGCTGGCAGTGCCAGGATTGTTTGAGGTGGCATGGCCAATCAGGATTGCCTGACAGGGTAATCGAAAGAATATGGTGCAGCGGGGTGGATGGTAATTGATCAGATTAGATTGTTCCTACTCTTGGTACACAGGGCATACCTGGACAATCTTCCACATGGCCAGGTAGATACCAGTGTTGCAACTGTACTGGAACAACTCAGCCAGGGACGAGGATCGTTCTGGAGCATTAGTCTTCAGCACTATTGCTGGAATGTTGTCAAGGCCCATGTAGATGTAAATTTTAAATCTGAGATTGCCAGAGAACTGTTATCTAAAGGGTTATTGGACAAAGGTGGGATACCTGGAGATTGGTTGCAGACGACCCATAGCCTTTGCCAGAGGAAACTGTGACACCATCATGTGATAACTGCCTCACATGAACAAGTGAAGAGATTGTTATGACACAGAGACAGACAGATGAACGAAATCAGTCTTTCTACCTCTGTATTCACAACACAGTAAAACTAAAACTTTCAAAGACCATCAAATGGGACTGAGACTGCCATACTGTTAAGAGCTTGGATGGAAAGGAATTTGTTAAGTGTGCACAAGAAAATTTTCTGATTCAGTGCCTGAATGAACCTATGAGAGAAGATGCAAAACTTGACCTACTGCTGGGAAATAAGGCAGGGCAGGTGACTGAGGTGTTAGTGGGGGAGCACTTTGAGGCCAGTGACCACAATTCTATGAGTTTTAAAATAGTGATGGAAAAGTGTTGACTGGATCTAAAAGTTAAAGCTGTAAATTGGAGGAAAGCCAATTTTGGCGGCATTAGGAAAGAACTCTCAAAAGTTTATTCGGGGTGGATGTTCACAGATATAGGGACAGCTGGGAAATAGGAAGCCTTCAAAAATGAGATAACGAGAGTTCAAAGATAGTTTGTTCCTATTAGGGTGAAGGGCAAGGTTGGTAGGTGTAGGGAATGCTGGATGATAAGTGAAATTGAGGCTTTGGTCAAGAATAAGAAGGAAGCATATACCAGGTATAGACAGCAAGGATCGAGTGAATCCCTAGGAGACTATAAAAGCAGAAGGAGTATACTTAAGAGGGAAATCAGGAAGACAAAAAGGGGACATGAGATTGCTTTGGCAAATATGGTTAAGGAGAATCCAAAGGGATACTACAAATACATTAAGGACAAAAGGGTAACTCGGGAGAGAATAGGGCCCCTTAAAGCAAGGCCACCTATGTGTGGAACCTCAAGAGATGGGGGAGATACTATACAAGTATTTTGCATCAGTGTTTACTGTGGAGGAGGATATTGAAGATAGGGAATTTGGGGAAATAAATAGCGACATCTTGAAAAATGTCCATTTTACAAAGGTGGTGGTGTTGAATGTCTTAAAATGCACAAAGTTAGATAAAGCCCTGAGATCTGATCAGATCATAGAGTCATAGTGTCATAGAGTAATACAGCGTGGAAACAGGCCCTTCAGCCCAAACTGGTCCATGCTGACCATGCTGACTCAGCTAGTTCCAATTACCCACATTTGGTCCATATCCCTCTAAACCTTCCCCATCCATGTACCTATCCAAATGTTTTTTAAATGCTTCTATTGTACCTGCCTCAACCACGTTCTCTGGCAGCGCATCCCATGTATGCACCACTCTCTGTGTGAAGAAGTTGCTCCTCAGGTCCTTCTTAAATCTATCCCCTTTCAACTTAAACCTATGCCCTCTAGTTTTCAATTCCCCATCCCTGGGAAAAAGACTATATGCATTCATCCTATCTATGCCCCTCATGATTTTGTATACGTCAATAAGATCACCCCTCACACTCCTATGTTCCAAGGAATAAAGTCCAATCGTGGCCAACCTCTCCCCCTAACTCAGTCCTGGCAACATCCTCATAAATGTTCTTTGCACATTTTCCAGTTTAACTATGTCTTTCCTATAACATGGTGTACCCTAGAACTCTGTGGGAGCTAGGGATGCGATTACTGGGGCCCTTGCTGAGATATTTATATCATCGATATCCACAGGAGGACTGGAGGTTGGCAAATATGGCGCCACTATTTAAGAAAAGCTGTAAGGAAAAGCCAGTGAACTATAGACCGGTGAGCCTGACATCGGTGGTGGGCAAGTTGTTGGAGGGAATCCTGAGCTATAGGATTTACATGTATTTGGAAAGGCAAGGGTTGATTAGGGACATTCAACATGGCTTTGTGTGTGGGAAATCACATCTTCCTAACTTTATTGAGTTTTTTGAAGAAGTAACGAAGAGGATTGAAGAGGGCAGAGCAGTGGACATGATCAATATGGACTTCAATAAGGCGTTCAACAAGGTTCCTCATGGTAGACTAGTTAGCAAGGTTAGATCACATGGAATACAGGGCAAATTAGCCATTTGGAGACAGAACTGGCTCGAAGATAGAAGACACAGGGTGGTGTTGGAGGGTTGCTTTTCAGAGGGGAAACCTGCGACCAATTGTGTGCCACAAGGATCGGTCCACTGCTTTTCTTCATTTATGTGAATGATCTGGATCTAAGCATAGGAGGTACGGTCAGTAAGTTTGCAGCTGACCCCAAAATTGGAGGTGTAGTGCACAGCGAAGAAAGTTACCCCATAATACAAAGGGATCTGGATCAGATGGGCCAATGGGCTGAGGAGTGGCAGATGGAGTTTAACTTAGATAAATGTGAGGTACTGCGTTTTGGAAAGGCAAATCAGGGCAGGACTTATACACTTAATGGTAAGGTCCTTGGCAGTGTGCTGAACAAAGAGACTTTGGAATGCAAGTTCATAGTTTCTTAAGAGTAGAGTTGCAGGTACACAGGATAGTGAAGAAGGTGTTTGGTATGCTTGCCTTTACTGGTGGGTGCATTGAGTATTGGAGTTGGGAGGTCATGTTGCGGCTGTACAGAACATTGGTTAGGCCAATTCTGGTCTCCCTGCTATCAGAAGGACATTGTGAAACTTGAAAACGTTCAGAAAAGATTTATAAGGATGTTGCCAGGGTTGGAGGGTTTGAGCTATCGGGAGAGGCTGAATAGATTGGGGCTATTTTCCCTGGAGTGTCGGAGGCTGAGGGGTGACATTATCGAGGTTTATAAAACCATGAGGGGCATGGATAGGGTAAATAGACAATGTCTTTTCCCTGGGGTCATGGACTCCAAAACTAGAGGGCATAAGTTTAAGGTGAAAGGGGAAAGAGTTAAAAGGGATCTAAGGGGAAACTTTTTCGTGCAGAGGATGGTGTGTCTATGGAATGAGCTCCAACAGGAAGTGGTGGAGGCTGATACAATTACAACATTTAAAAGGCATCTGGATGGGTACATGAATAGGAAGAGTTTAGAGAGATATGGGCCAAATGCTAGCAAATGTGGCTAGATTTATTTAGGATATCTGGTCAGCATGGATGACGTGGACTGAAGGGTCTGTTTCCGTGCTGTATATTTCTATGACTCTAAAATTGACTCCATGGTTCCTAAACACGACTCTACAAATAATCAATTCTGGACACCAATTTTTATCTTAAACAAAAGATTCAGCAATTTATTAATAATATAGTAACTTTAGCAGAGTAAAATTAGACACCAAAATAAGCTACTTGGTCTATGCTTCAAACCTAAAAGCCTTTGTTTTCAGCCGCCATTCACACAAAAGACAGACAGACACATGAGCACAGTTAAAGGATAAATAAAAGAAAATAACAAAATTGTCCAGATTATTCGAGTGGTTTTCACAATGTATTGCTCCACAGGCAAAGATGATGGTTTCTTGGTTGATTTTCTGAAGATATCAATCAGGGTCACCTTTACAGTTCGCTCAGATAATGGCAATGATACTTATAAATTAGTTTTCTAAAATGTGCGCTTCTAAGAGCAACTTGCATGAGATTAAGCAGGGAACTTTCAAATGTTCATGCTGTAGTACCATCAGCCAGATTCCTTTACCACAGAAAACACAGTCCAAAATGCAATTAAAACTCTGACTACTCCCTGACAGACTGACTGTCTCCTCCATGGGGTCCAAGTTTCCATTCAGGGTCTACCATCTGCAAGAGCATAACGTCTTTCTCAGACTTGCTGGAACCAATTCCCAGGTTCTGATCTCATTGATTGCCTACTTCCGCTGTCTGTTTAAACACAATGCTCTTCATGGTGACAAAGCATCTGTAGAACCTTTTGATCAGGAACCAATCTACAATTAACTTTCAGGCCTGGCCTCATGAATAAACACAAGCTGTTGCATACAGTCCAAAAGTCACCTTTAGCTCACAGTTCTCAGTTCCCAGCTCCAAAGATTAAAACAGAAATAAAGAGAAATCAGCGAGGGCTCTAACAAGGTCTCACATTAGCTTATTTTAATTACTCACTGTCCAAAGCCCAATTCTGCTTGGAGCTTAAGTTCTCCCTGAGTGCCTGACAGACTGAAGATCTGATCTAGATGCTATAACCAAGACAAAATGCTATGGGTGCTGAGAATCTACAATTAAAAAATGAAAATTAAAGGAAGTACACACCGGTCAAGCAGCACTGTGTACAGAAAAGGTGTCAAAATGTTTCAGACCTGCAACCCAATCCTCTTCATCAATGACCTTCCCTCCATCGTGAGGTCAGAGATGGGGATGTTCTCTGATGATTGCATAATGTTCAGCACCATTTACAGCTCCTCAGATGCTGAAGCTGTACTTATGCATGTGCAGCAATACATGAACAACATCCAGGCTTGCACTGTCAAATGGCAACTAAATTTGTGCCAGTCAAGTGTCAGGCAATGCCCATCTCCATCAACCCATCTCTTAAAACACTGAATTCAACATGCCTTAATGGTTAAAAGTATTATCGTCACTGAATCTCCCAATACGCACATCTTAAGGGTTACCATTGACCAGAAACTGACCTGGACCACGAATAGGAAAACTGTGACTGCAACAGCAGGTCAGAAGCTGGAAATTCAGTGGTAGGTAACTTATCGCTAAAGCCTGTCCATCAAATACAAAGCACAGGTCAAGGTGCTTACCTGGATATGTGCAACTCCAACAACACTCAAGGAGATCAAAATCATCCAGGACAAAGCAACTCACTTGATTGGCATCCCATACATCACTTTAAACATTCACTTAAATGACCAGTGATACAGTGCAGCAGAGTGCATGATCTACAAGATGCCCTACAGCAACTCACCAGGCTCTTCTGACAGCATCTTTCAAATCCACAATCTCTACCACCTAGAAGGATAAGTGCAACAGGTATATGGGAACACCACCACCTACAATATCCCCTCCAAGCCATAATTCATCCTGAACTATACTTATATCACCATTCCTTCTGGATCACAGTAGCAAAACCCTGGAACTCCATTCCTAACAGCACTATAGATCCATACACACCACAAAGACTGCAATTGTTTAAGAAGGCAGCTCATCAACACATTCTCCAGGGCAATTGGAGATGGCCAGTAATCACAAACCTAGCCAATGAGACCCACATCTCATTAAAAAAAAATTCAGTGGGGTAATGTCACGCCTGAACTCTGCCACCTTCTTGCCTCCATTAAATTACCTTCTAGTTGGGAGGTTCCATGATTGATGTTTTCATCCCGCTGCTAAATGAGGTTCTTCAGTGAATCTTAATTGGCCAGTTAAGGGCCTCATCCTGGCACCATTGGGATGAAGGCCAATGCTGATGTGTCTGTTGCCATACAACCCACTCAGCAGTTCACACTGTGTGAGCCGCCTGTACCTCATGTGGGCAGAGTGAGCAAGGCTGGTCCCTCAAAGGCAATCAGTGTCTGATCAAGAGACTGGACATTAGGAAGGAGGGGCCCCCAGGGAGAACCAACCCCTGTGACCATGGCCATCCTGAACCCCCTCCACATTACTTACCTGAGGATTTGATGTCTCTGGGAGACAGTCCTTCCGACAGCACCATTGGTTTGTCAGTAGTGTTGCTGAGAGCAAGGCAGGACCTCTGGCCCAGGGTCTTAATTCCAGGGACTTCAACAAGTTTCTGTCTGTTAACCCTGATCTTCTCTTTGCAGTGCTGCCTGACTGATGCATATTTCCATCATCTCCTCAGCTTATTGAACCAGATGCAATGCACAACCAGTAACCTGGGTAATCTTTCCTAAACTCAGTAAACCGATGTCTTTTGTTAATTTATTCTGTAAATGGATGTGGGTGTTGTAGTAATGCCAACAATTGTTGCCCGTCCCTCATTGCCAACGAATTGAGAGGTTTGTCTGGCTAATCTTGCTATTTCAGAATTAAAAGATAACTACATTTTTATGTATCTGTAGTCAATCTGGAGTCAAGGAAGCTGACTTCTTTCCCTCATAAGGCACTGGTGAGCCAAACGGGTTTTTACAACACACAATGATTTAGTGTCATGCCCACCATTACTGAAACAAGTTTTCAATTCTAGACTTTACATTAATGAGTTTAAATTCCATGATGGGATTTGAAACCACATTCCCACCCTGGTCCTTTGGATTTATGGATTGAAATGTATTAGCATTACGCCAGTATCTCATCAACACACTAGACACTGCCATAAATTGGTGTCAATTTATGTGTGGGTACCAGCACATAAATTGACACCAAAGCTTTATTTGGAATCAGTATTTCTAAATGTTTAGCTTCTTTCCCTGTTTTCAGTTTTTGTGATGGAATTTTATACCTGGACGATTGCCTGGCAGGTTGGTGGATGGGAAGGGAAGGTATTTGAATATCCTGGGCCAATGGAAGACCCTCTCCTCCTCCACTAATTTAACATTGCAAACACCTCCCTCAGGTACCCAAACCTGGTCTTCCATCCCCTCTTTACAACCTGTAAGACTAGCCCCAGTTGAAACCCCCAAATGAAGTTCCAATCCAGCTCCTTTAATGATTGCTATTGGGGACAGACCGCAATCCCAGCAGTGGCCATCATACCTGGTGGCACTGCTGGGTATAGAAAGTTCCCAGCTATCTGATTGGCTCACATCTCTTAATGGCAGGCCATCCTCCCTGATGGTGGGAGAAGTCCCACCCCAAGCTAAATGATGGCCCAATGGCCGACAAATGGGAGAACTTGCCGAGTGGAGATGGGAATGTCTGGGAATTATCAGCCAATGGGCTGGGTGGAAGCTTGCTGCTTCCATCCAAAATTCCAGTTTGTGACTCTAACGTTTCCATTGCATGCACATAATGAAATGCAAGCAGCATTATCGCACAGAACACTTTGCATGCACTAATTTCAGTGTATGGTAACAGTGGTGCATCAGCAATACAATCCACTGGCTGTTAAGTTATAATTCGATAAGCAGCAATTCCAAAGTTTTCATGATCATGATGGTAGACCATGTGTTCAGGTTGTGATTGAAATGCTACAGGAAGGGTTTCTGGACATTACCAGACAGTATCAATAATGTGGAGGGACCAAGTCATCACATCTTTTTGAGGAAGAAAGGGGATGGGATTTTGACTCAGCTAAAACAAGAGGACCTAGAGCAGGTTAAAAAGTTATTTGAATCTGCACTGGGCTTTGCTGTGGCATTTTAACTGAGCCATGACACAAACATCTCTCTTCTGGGTTTCCTGACAAGTCGAAGTGGGTGTGTGGAATGTGAAATCCTAAATCTGGCAAAGGAAACATTTCTAATTAAAAGGGTTGGATGGTAAAGATATTAATGTAATGCAAATTTGTAGAGTACGGCAAAGATGTGAACAAATAACAAGAAGGTTTTGGCTGAGTTAAGTGATTGTGAACCATATCTATAATATGTACTTTTATTTGTTCAGAATCATTTAGAACTCTGGATGCACTTTATTCCTTCTCCTATTTGACACTGAATAAAATGACCAAAGAGAGACAAGGAGATTTCTTAACTTTAAGTGTTTTCAACTATCCCAATTGTATGGAGAGAAGGGAAGTCAGGCAGTTTGCAGGCCATTTCAGGATCTGTGTGTTAAAAAAGAAAAATAAAGAAATGCATTTTCTTCAGGAGCTGGATTGGCTCGGCCATAGTTCTCCAGTCACTAAGCTGGAAGACCTCGAGTTCACGTCTCACTCCCCAAGACTTGCGAGGTTAGAAGGAAACCCTACCCACTGGTATAAGACAGGCAGTGTGTATCAGTGCTGGTCTGCAGCCTGGGTAAATGGGAAGGATTAACAGTACAAAGGGCTGTTATAGAAATACCTGACAAATTCAAAATTGGGGGATGATGAATCACCATTGTGGCAAACCCATATAAACTGGGAAAATCCAAAAGAGACAGCAACCAAAGGAATAAATCTTTCAATTTGGCTACCTTCACTAGACGTCAAAACATCATAAATAACTGTAACAAACATATTTGTAAAGTATAATGAGCAGACTGCACCAAAGGATTATATCACAACACACAACAAATCTATCCTCTGTCTGAGAGATTTTGTTACTTCAAAATTCATCTGGGCATACTGGGAAATACCGGGTGAGATGAATCAATTTGCAACTTGTAAGCTTTTTTTTGTCGAATTTCAGAAATTCAACATTTATGAACAGGGATTTCTTTCCTGTTTTCACCATATCAAGTGTTGAATATAATACTTTACTTTTTTTAAAATATAAAATGCAGAAAAACTGGGTCATTGGTACAAATAGCACTGATTGTACTTTTCCTGTTATTTACTCAGGATTTCAGACACTCAGATAAATTCACCAAAATGAAGCTGGAAAGTTGGGCATGAGAGTACAGCAGTAATTAAATGGCCAGTGCCTTCAATAACGTCAAAAGCCTTTGTAAATATACAAGGCTGTGATTTAATTTGTGAAATCAAATTTTGATTAAAATGACATACAGCTTTCTTTGCTCTTTCCTCTTTGCAAACAAGAAACAGCAATGAAATCAAACATTTTATCAACATTTTTTTCACAAAACTTTTAAAAATCACATTCAGAATGAGTATGAAACAATAGCAGACAAAAATATTGTCCTGTAAACAATTGGTCAATATGAATAAAAAGGTTCAGAGGTAAACATACTAAAATGGATTTAAAATGGTTCAAGAATTCGATAATCAAAGAATGAGTCTGGAATAGATTGGTAAACAAAAGTAACTACGGGCTGAACCACTGAAGTCAGGGGAATATAATAAGTACATACCATAACAAAACCACATGATCAGTTCGAAAGGCAACATTCATTATCCTTTCAATATGAGATGTGGCACTGTATTGCAGCAGGACTCCTGAAAGATCTGTGGTTAGCTAAATAAACAGTTTCCTGAATTCCCAGTTTACCCAGCACAATGACATTGTTATTTGGCTCCCTGTAAACAATATAAAAGCATTCACAGAACAATTTTGAAAAATATTCAAATTCAAAAGGTATCTAACTCATTGCAAATGAGACAGATTCTACTTGAGTGTAATAGAGAAATGCTAACTTTTAACACATGCTTTCCCTTATGTGTCCTCAAATAAACATTGTTTTGCATATGATTTTGTACTGCAAACTGTTTCTGCACGACCATGTGTGAGTGAACACCCAAAAGCACAGTAAATTGCACAATAATTTTGTACTCCACGAAGACACTGTGACAAAAACGTCCATTGTTGGTTCAAAGCAATCTTTTTAAACCCAGTCACTGCGCATAAGCAATTAAAAAAACTATGTACTTTAAATCCCTGAACCAAACTTATTTTGATGCATTTGTTGCAAAGTCAGTTCAAAAACCTGGATTTCACATTATAAGCATGGAAGAATGAATCAAGCTAAGTTTGGATAAACACAGGTGGCATGATTTGTTCCACTAAATGCATGACAGCCAATTATAAATCCCAGGAGAAATCCGGATAAGCCATTGCAATTGCTTAAAGGATAGTTAAGTGAGTTGCCTTCCTAATATCTCCTTCTTTGGCTCAGTAACCATTGTAGCCTGATTAAGCCTCTGGGAAGTGCCTCTGGATATTTTGCTGTTATGTGCACAATCTAAGTGCAAGCTTTTCAGATGAGTTCATGTCGCTGAATTGAGGAATCAGAAGGTCACTGAAATCTTTAGACAACTTATGAAAAAGATGAGTTGTTAAACCCTGTAGTCAGAAAAGACTGTAAGAAGGAACTATTTTATGAAAGCTACTTAATGGAGAAAAGACTGTGACTTATTATTTTGTGGGGTCAGATAAAATATATTTTGTTGTAAATGAGTAACTATAATTATTGTTAAAAGGGCTTGTTTATTTTCAATTCATAAGTTTGTTTGGTCTCAAACAAAACAGATGAGATCTATGGTGCTGCTCTACCATTTTAGAATGTTACAGCATGATCTTATGGAAGTATAGGATTGTCCAGTGAAAAACTGTACATAAAAAAAACAGGTTGACTGTTTATTTTCCTAGGAGCATTCACAAACACGTAACCATATCCCACTGCAAGGATAAATGGAGGTTCGGGGAGTTGGGTACTGATTCATGGAAGTAATCTAAAAAATGTAAGCCAAAATACACAAAAAGTAACAGGCATTAATTATGGGTGGAAAACATGATCACATGGAACCATTTTTCTTTAATAGTTAATTGTGTCTACTAAAAACAAAAACTGCTAAGTGAGAATAGGGCTAGTATGGTGACACCACAATAATCCGCAGATGTTAAACAATTTATTTAACCGTGCCCATCAATTGTTCAGTTGCAAACCACGGAGAAAGGTTTTTACGTGACTATTTAAGTAAAATCACAGATGAGAGTATACAGAATGCAGTTATAATTTTGCTATTATCAACAGAATTAATTGCATTGCATTCTATTGGAGGACAAAACTCGGCAAGTTCATTTTGGAAATGGCTCCTATCGCATGTGTACATGGATGGCTCTGAAGTCATGGACTCAATAATTTTGTTGAAAGAAAATGCATGTTCTATATCTGAGGGTCCAGCATTGAACACTTCTCACCTATGATTCAATTGATAACACTAAAAGCTGTAGGTTTGAATCACATTGTAGGAGCTGAGCATAAAAATCAATTGAAGTACTTAGGGATTGCTGTACTGCCAAAGGTGCTGCTTTTTGAACATAAAGGTAAAGTTGCCATAGTCCTGCCAGACCATAGGATGTTAAAACAATGCTTTTCTGTCCTCTTGGGTGAATAAAAAAGATCTATTTTGAAGAAGAGCTGCAGAATTGTCCTCGGACTTCTGGTCAATATTTTTCTGGTCATTGGCTGGTTGTGGGAGTTTGCTGTGTGTAAAGTGGCTATCATTTTTGCAACTTTACAATAATTACTCCACTTCCAAATGGTTTAGTTGAAATGTAAATTACTTTGGTCATTAGCAGAGCCAAATAAGTGTCAGACTTTGTTTCTCTATTTGCTTTTAAACTGTTCAGGTAACACCTGCAAGAAAGGAGGTTGGATTAAGAGGAAAAAAAACAATTTTATTTTAGCGGGATTTGGCAAGTTACAAATGCACATGATACAATACTCATCTACTGAGGTAATATGACAGATTGTTGCATCTACAAAGTCAGAGCAGAGAAATAAGTATGAAATACATTCCACAGTATGCACTCATTTTAGTGAACTACTGAAACATTACATTTTATTGGCCTATTCAATCAACTTGCCAAAAGTGTTTCAGAAATGAATATTTTCATTTCAGCATCTTGAAAATACAGCCTCACATTTGTGCAATTTTCAACCTAATTGAAATTTGGATAACTGAGTTTTCTGCCTAATCTTGTTAATGCATTGGGCCACGAATGGGTAAAGTTCCATGGGTACAGACTGCTCTTTTAATTTCTCACCGAAGCTGTCATCCTTCTTGGGTGAGCCAAGACATTGAGTGCCAACGACTGAATTAAATTTAGAGGTATCACAACTGAATTATTCTGGTCTTGTCCTCAGCAAATGTCAACAAAGATTCCTTCTAGCAGGGGTCTGCATTCAGAGCCCATATCTTACTTTCCCCAGCCCAAGGGCTGCTATGTGCAGGTGCAGCAGTCAATCTCTTGCAAGACGCTAGTCCATCTCCTCCTGAAAAGCTTGGGAAAAAAAAGGTCATGACGAGACTACACTGTCCTTAATTGATCGTTTCTTTTTACTTGCTGATCGCAATTGGAGCTGAAATACACAGACTGTAATAACTAAATGACAGTAAAGAAATTTGAGGGAAATTTGACATATGTGAGAAAGATGTTCATTCATTTCACTGTAAGCCACCAATGTGTGCATTAACAGATCGATGTTTATTCAACGAAACAGGAACTATTGTGTGCAAAGCCTGAAAATGGTTATCAGCTTTATCTCCAGACTGAGTGCAGTCTTAAAAGACATCACTTTGGCTAGTTATGGCTTTCAAATAACATTATCTTACTGCTATGTATTTGATGAGGAATAATCGTGCAACAAAGGCAAAGAATTCTGAAGATGATTCTGGCAGTGAGCAGTAGGCATCTAGATTTAACTGACTTGTATAAAAGTACTTCAGGCAGCAGACTATAGGAAAACCAGCTACACATATATTGCACATATATCTGTACAAAATCAATAAGCCAATTACATCAGGAGAGGTATACAAAAAATTAACATTGCTTTTCTCATGGCTCTTGCATTGAACTCACTCCCTCATCCATCATTCCACAGTGATACTTGCAGCATGTTTTCCATTTTCCTCAAACTTCCCCACCTCCACTGTTAACAGAATCCTCAGATGTGTCTGAATCATTTGCTTGCTTGCTTTCTCTCCCTCTCCCCCTCCCTCCCAGAACCAGAACCAGAACCAGAACCAGAACCAGAACCAGAACCACCTTTGAAATAACTCCACGGAGGCCGGTGTCCTGTCACCAACTCACACTTTATTTACAGGCGGGGAGTCCTTGACACTGATCCAGCTCTCAGAGTGTCAAGATGTCTCCTGTTTATATCTGTCAGCCAGGGCTCTCTGATTGGACCTGATTAACAGCCCCAATCAGGGAAATCATTCTATGAAGTCCACCTGGCTGACCTTGTTACAATCACTACATCCCTTGTCTTCAGTTTCCATCCCATTAGCCTCTACATTCAAAGGATCAACCTCTGCCATGTCTGCCAAGTTGAGGAGGGTACCACAATCAAACCACTGCTTCCCAGCTCCTCCCTTTTCAGTATTCTGCAGGTAACATTCCCTCCACAATGCCCTGGTCTACTCCTCTGTCATTCTTAACATTTCTTTCCTCCCAACTCAACTCCATGGCATCTTCACATTCAATCAAAGAAGCTGTAATCGTTTGGATTTTACCTCCTTCCTCGTCATTATCTAAAGCACCAAACAGATTTTCCAGGTGAAACAGTGTTCACTTGTATTTCCTTCAGCGCAGTTTGTTGTATTCACTGCATATAATGCAGTCTCCATTACACTGACGAGATCAAACACAGACTGGGTGATGCTTTGCAAAACACCTCCACTCTGTAAGAATTACCCTGACTTTCCAATTCCTTGCCATTTCAATGCACTAGCTTGCTCTCAGGCTGACATTTCTGTCCAAGCCGGCTGCGATGTTCCAGCAAAGCCCAAATGAAAGCTGGAGGATCAGCGCCTCATTTTTCACTTTGCCACTAAACAGCCTTTAGGACTGAACATTAAGTGCAACAAGCCCTATGTCTTGCTAGTAAAAGAACATTCTCAGCAGAGCTGAGTTATTTTCTGATGTTAACACCCATTCTAAATTTACATCCCCCCTCTACCACAGTTAGCACTCCCTTTTCTTTTACTCTGGGCTCCATCACCACCTGCTCCTCCTCCTTTGTCAATAGCATAAAATCCACGACTGTCCAGTCCCCTTCAGATCTAAAAATGAGGCATAGGGAACTTGAATCATTAAACTCTGTGGCTCTCTCCACAGTTACTGCCAGACCTGCTGAGTTTCTGCAGCATTTTCTGTTTTTGTTTCAGTTCTAAATATCCGCTGTACTTTCGTTTTATTTGAGTAGTTAACTTGTGCAACCAGCAAAATTATGAGTTCAATTGCCAGCATTGCTGATGTTGTTCTGAGTTGCAGTTGGGACATTAAAATTGGTTCCAAGACATCTAAAGCAGTGATGAATAATTGAGTAAATACTCTGCTCCTGACTGTTATACAACAACCACCTCCCAGAAGTGGGTGTGGATAACAGGCGAGAACAGAATTGGCCTTAGCCTTGATGTATCCATGTGCTAGCAGTTTGACAAATTCAATCCTGAGTTCAAACATAACAACTGATCACTTGAGTGCGTTATTGAAAAGCAATTTGTGCATGTGAATCATATCCCAGCAAGGCATCAAAACCTTTGGGAAGAGGGCGTATAGGCAGAAGGAATTGAGGAGAGGATGGAAAAAATAAAATAAAATGAATACCTTTCTGTTTAGATGAGAGTTAAACACATTCCAGCCCTGAAGAAGTCTTTAACCCCATCTCTCTCCACAGATGCTGTCAAACCTGGAGTTAATTCAGCATTCTCCGCACATGTTACATAAGTGTTTATGTCTGGGTTGTAATAATGATATATACATTTATTCCGAAGCTAAAAGTCTATACCTGTTGATTTGATTTTATTTGATTTATTATTGTCACATGTACCTCAGTACAGCAAAACATTTTGTTTGTGTGCAGTACAGACAGATCATAACATACAAAGATCATAGGGTGATTGAACTGAGGGAGGAATACAAAGTTACAGCTGCAGAGAAGGTGCACAAAAGGCAAGGTCAACTTTATATTTGAAACTTGAGAGGTCCTTTCATAAATCTAACAATAGCGGGGAAGAAGCTGTTATTGAACCTTTAGGTACATGTGTTTAAGCTTTCGTATCTTCTGCCTGATGGAAGAGGTTGGAAGAGATTATAACCAGGGTGGGACTGGTCTTTGATGATGTTAGCTGCCTTTCTGTGACAGCAACATGTATAGATGGATAGAGATCGGCCTTGTGCTACCCATACCTGTTTATGTTTGAACTATCCTGTACATTTAGCTTAATATTACTTGGGTTAAGTGCTTCTTTTGTTGCCCACCACAATATCTTCTGGGCCCACCTAGGTCATCGACCAACAGTGTCTCAGACAGGAGGAAAACAAACTGTTCTCAGGACCTCCTGAGAATAATTACTTAATGATTTCTTAACCTTCTTGCTGGAATAGTATCAGGCTTGATTTAGTGCATCCAAATAATGACAAGGCTGTGACTGGAAATTCAGTGGAGTGAGAAGGGAAATCAATCAACAGTGCACATCTCGACAGCTTTTGTTATTGTCCAGTGTGCTCAGCTTCTAGTCAGTCAATCAGATTGAAGTCCTTTCACACTCATACATGGGTCTGTGTCAGCGAAGGGGTTAAAACCCCTCTATTAGGCACTGTGTTTGGTTCTCATTATTACCTCCTGGAAGATACAAATTGCAGCTAAACTCCACAAATATAGTTCCAAGAAATGAGTCGGCTAATGAGAATTCAGATTTTAGATTCCATCATCTCAGCAACTAAGTGTGACTGCATACTGTAGTTTATTTTGCTCAAGTCACTTGGCTATACAACAGCAATTTACAAGACATCTGGTTCACAGTGAAAAGCATCCTGCCAGTCTGCATGCTTCAAAGCACATTGTGTACACAGGGAATTAAAATATTTTAACTGTGAGGTTACATGAAAAGAAGGGCTTTACAAAACAAACAAAGCAAAGAAAAGAAGAAAATGATTTAAACATGCACAGTTGACGCAACGAGGTGACAGTGAAAGTCGATCAATTTAAGCATGCTGGTGTGAAAATCCTTGACCAATTCTAAATGGCTTGTTATCCATGAAGATTATAAAAACATTTTTTTAAGAATGCATGCTGATCTGATCTGAATTAATCACATTTCATTTCTGCTGCAAAAAGAAATGGGCCTAGCGGACTGACTTGAAAGCTAAATAAACAATTCATCACAGCTCTCACACCTTAGAAGTGAACAGAGCATGCAGAAGTGAATTATTGTACAATTGCATTAATATGTTTGACTGAATTTCTCAGCACCTTACATTTTCTCCAAGATATTTCTTCCTCGTTTCACAGATTTGAAAAAACTGGTGTGTGACCGAGAACTATGAAGCATGCGCTTTGCAGGCATCTGGAGCTGGAAAGATGAAAATTTCACTGGGCCTGTGGAGATGGGCTAGGAGGGGCGTTGGGTAGCAGAAGGGATGTGAAGGAATCCCGATGTTTTCACACTGTCGCAGGATATTGTGAGAGGTGGGAATGGTCTCAGTGCAGCCATATGCTGACCACAGCCAAGCATCCAATTAACAATGATAATTAAGGGGCCTACTAATAGCCATTTAACACTTCCAGTGGCATTTATCAGTGTACACATTATGATTCTCCCCAATCTGCACCTAAATGGATTGAAACCCAATTTCAGCTGCAAAATAGATGTTGTGCTTGATCGGGCCCATAGATGCAACTAAAACTAATGGAATAGCTGTTTGTAATGGCCGTACACCTAATGGGTTGGTGAGTATCGTACATTCCTGATTGCATTTAAAGACAGCACGCGCTAACTAACTGAACATTTTAGACAATAGCAGGTGCAAGAGGAACCGGAAAGCCTCTCCTGGTTTCCAGATGCTGAGTTAGAAATATGGCTGGAGGAAGCCAGCAGGCAGATGGAAACACTTTCCAACAGTTGGTAGGAGGATATCCTAGCAACAATCAGTAGACAGAGATGGCAGAGAATGTGAGTGTCAAAAGCATCATCCAACAAGCCTGCAAGGTCAATATCCTCACAATGCTCATCATGGTAAGCAACTTAACTCATACCTCTCCCTCATTCATGACTGGATATGACAGGACTGCAGAGGTTAGGGCTGATCCACTGGTTTGGAATTACTTAGTCCTGTATATTGCATCTCATTTAGCTGTAAATGTTCTAGTAATCCTGTGTTGTTTCTTCACCATGTTGGCATCTCATTTTTAGACATGTTTGGTGCTGTTCCTGACATATCATCCGCATTCTTGATTGAACTTGAAATGGGAGGGCGGGCGGGGGGTGGGTAGGCGAAGCGGGGGCTTCAGATCCAAAGAAGGGATTCATAGGCTTGCAAAGCTATATGGCATCAGAGCAGGGCAGTTATTTAGGGTATGATATTGTACACCTTCTGTGAAGCTGTCGCCTTGTATACCTTGCTCTGTCTAAATATCCTATGATCTGTATGTCCTTGTATGCTATGATCTGCCTGTACTGCTCGCAAAAGACAACTTTTCACTGTATTTAGGTACAAGTGACAACAACAAAATCATATCACATCAAATATTCAGAGTTGGATGGGGAGGGATGGATTGTACAGATATTACAAAAAAATACAGCAAATAGGATCATGGGGGGAAGTCATTGAACATCAAAATTACTTAAATGCATGTAGTATCTGGAACTAATTTAACAAATTAATGATACAAACAAAGGTTAATTGGTAAGTGTTATAGCCTTTACGGAGACATGATTACAAGGAGGTCAAAGCTGGGAACCAAATATTCTGGGCTGTGTGACTTTTCGAAAGGACAGGCTGGAAGGGAAAGGTGGTGGGGAGCTTTCTTCGTACAAGTTAGAATAAGTATGATAGCAAGAAATGGTCTTGGATTGTAGGATTTGGTTCAAATGGGTAACGGGTAAGAAATCACCAGGAAAGAAGATAACTGATGGGTGTGGTCTATACAGTACATCAATCATAAGTGACTTTAATCTACATGAAGATTAGGAAAATCAAAATGCCTATATGAGCCATGAGGAAGTATTCATAGAGAGCATTTGGGACAGTTTCCTGGTACAATATGTTGTGGATTCAACCAGGGATCAGGCTATTTTGGATCTGGCAATGTGTGATGAGGCAGGTTTAATACATGTTCTCAGAGTAAAAAATGCCTGAGGGACAGTGACTAAAACATGGTAGAATTTAGTGTGCAGTTTGAGTGAGAAACTTGGGTCAGAAAACTTGCGCTCAATGTAAATCTGGGCAATTATGAAGGAAGAGGGTAAACCTGGCTGGGAAAGGAGCGAGGCAGAAAAGTTGATGAACAAAGGCAGCTATTTAAGAAAATTGTTCATGACTCACAAGAAATATATATCCCAGTTAAGAGGAAAGATAAACATGGATAAACAAACATTGGTTAAACCAAGGATACTATATATAGTAATAAATTAAAAGAAAAAGCATCTAATATGGCAAAGAATCATGGTAAACCAGAGATATTTGGCAAGTTTTAAAAATCAACAAAAGATAATCATGTGAGAAAGTAAAATTTGAGGCTAAGGTAACAAGTGATATAAAAGGCACATAGTAAGAGGTTTTTTTGAATTAATAAAAAGGGAGAGGCAAAAATGAACCTAGACCCACTGGAGAATGAGTCTGGGGAAATAATGGGACAGTAGGGAATGGTAGAGGAGTTGAATGAGTACTTTGCTTTATTCTTCACTGTAGAAAATGCTATTAGCATTCTACAATTACTAAATATTCAATGGGCAAAAGAGGGAGAAGAAGTAAATACAATAACTATCTCTAGAAATAAAGTTCTAATGAAACTAACAAGAGTAAAGGCCAGTAAGCCTCTTGGACCTGATGGGTTCCATCCAAGGATATGAAATGAGGTAGCTACACATTTGCACCTGATAGTTAGTTATCTTCTAAGAATCCTTAGATTCTGTAAATGTCTCAGATGATTGGAAAGCTGCCAAAGTAACACCATTATATAAAAATGGAGCCAAAAACACAGGTAACCTTACCATCTGTCATTGAGAAACTGTTATAAATGATGTAACACCAGGGCATTTAAAAATGCACAGAATAGTCAAGCACAACCAACATAGCTTTATGAAGGGAAAATCATGCCTATCAAATTCAGTACAATTCCTTGAGGTGGTAACAAGCAAGAAAAATAAAGGAGCATCAGTAAATCTAATATATTTGGATTTCCAAAATATCTTTGATAAGATACCATGCATAAGGTTATTTAATAAGATAAAAGCCCATGATGTTGAGGATATAATATTAGCATGGATAGAGAATTCACAAAATAATAGAAGACAGATATTTGGGATATATCAGACATTTTTAGGATGGTAACCTGTAACTGGTTGAGTGCAACAGGGATCAGTACTGGGGCCACAATTATTTACAATATACACGACTAGGATGATGGAAGTGAATGTATCATCGCCAAGTTTATGGATGAAAACAAAAATAGGTGCAAAGGCTAGTAGTTAGAATGAACAGAAAGCATCTTCAGAAAGATAAATACATAGTTAAGTGAATGTGCAAAAACTCAGCTGAAGGAATATAATGTGGGAAAACATGATGTTGTCACCTTCAGAAGGAAGAATAGGAGATGAATATTCTTTAAATGGAGAAAGACTGCAGAAAGTTGCAGCACAAAGTGACATGGATTCCTCGTGCACAAATCACAAAAGGCTACTAAACACGTTCAGCAGGTAATAGGGAAGGCAAGTAGAGTTTCGGCTTTTTTTTTCAAAGGGAAGGGAATATAAAACAAGACAAGTCTGCTAAAGCTATACAAGATACTAGCCAGATCACACCTAGAATACCATGGATAGCGTTGGTCCACTTATCTAAGGAACTGGCATTGGAGGCAGTCCAGAGAAGGTTCACTAAGTTGAACCCACCCTTGGAGAGATTTTCTTATGAAGTGAGGTTGAGCTGGTACTCAGAGTTTAGAAAAATGAGAGTGACCTTACTTAAAAAATACAAAATTCATTAGGTACTTTACAGGGTAGATGTTGCAAGGTTGTTTCCACTTGTGGGAGAGTCTACGACCAGAGTGCATAATCTCAGAATAAGGGGTTGCCCATTTAACACAGAGATGAGGAGGAATTTTGTCTCTCAGATGGCACAGGCTGAGACAGACAGATGTTTAATTAGTAAGGGAATCAAGGGTTATGGGAAAAAGGTAGGAAAGTGGAGTTAAGGGTTATCAGATCAGCTATGGTCTGATTTGTTCCCTCACCCAGCCTAGCAGCCATGTCCTTCAGGTCTTGGCCAACTTAGCGAGTGGTGGCGCCACTGAGTCACACTTGATGATGAACATTGAAGTCCCCCATTCACAGTACATTCTGTGCCCCTGCCACCTGTAATTGGTATCCAACATGGGGGAGTTCTGATTTATCATCAAATATGTGGTGGTTGATTGTAAGCAGCAGGATGTTTCCCTGCTCATGTCTGGCCTGATGCCATGAACCTTCACAGGATCCTGAGTCAATGTTGAGGATTGAAACAACTGAGACAACCTGGATGCAATGTTGGGACAATTGCTTCCCAACTGCATACCACTAGGCTACCCTGCCATCTCTGGAAGATCTGTCCTGTTGTCGATATAGGACATACTTAGGGATGGGAATGATGATATGTGGGACATAATTATACTCAAAGAAAAATATCTTACAGAAAATGTCAGGATGTTGCTTAACTGGTCTGTGGGATTTTTTTAAAAATCATTCATAGGATGAGGGCGTCTCTGGCTGGGAAGCATTTATTATCCATCCCTAATTGCCTGGAGGACCGGTAAGAGTCAACCATATTGCTGTGGGTCTAACATCACATGTAGGCCAGACAAGGTAAGGATAGCAGTTTTCTTCCCTAAAGGGCATTAGTGAACCAGATGGGTTTTTCTGACAATCGACAATGGATTCGTGGTCATCATTACACTCTTAATTCCAGATTTTTAAAAAAATTGAATGCAAATTCCACCATTCGCCACGGCGGGATTCAAATCCAGGTTCCCAGAACATGATCTCAGTCTCTGGATTAACAGTCCAGTGATAATACCACTAGGCCATCACCTCCTCCAAGCCCACTCATTTTTGGCAGAAGCCCCCAAATGTTGGTAAGGCAGATTTTGCAAGGTCAACAAAGCTATGTTTGCCATCATTGTTTCCAGCATCAAAACTGTGCAGTCTATCCAGTTTCCTTCCTATTTTTCAGACTTTGCAGTGGCTTGATACAGTTGAGTGACTTACTCAGCCATTTCAGAGGGCAGTTGAGATCAAGCACATTGCTGTGGGCCTAGGATCACATGTAGGCCAGACCAGGTAAGGGTGGCAGATTTCTTTCCTTCAGGGACATTAGTGAACCAGATGGGTTTTTACGACAGATGACACTGAATATACGGTCTCCATTAAGCTAGCTTTTACTCCCAGATTTAATTGAATTAAAATTCCATCATCTAACATCGTGGGATTTGAACCCATGTCCTCAGAATATTAGACATTATTGCTATGCCTTGCAGTATAAATGTTTGTGATAATTCTAAATTTAGAATTCTTGCATTTGACTTAATTTGTGCAAGATGTTTAGTAACATATCTCCCCTTTCAGATATACTGAAGTGCTATACTATCATGTGACTGCTTAATGGGAAAAAAATGATGTTCATACATCGGATTATTGCCACATGTTCATCAAAATTAAGAAATTGCACTGGCAGAAATTGCATGGAAATTGAGGTCAACATGCAGTCCTTCCTTAGAATTATGTTCAGAAGTAACATGATCTCTGAATAGTTCTCTGACAGTACTTTTTTTTATCATTAGGCTGTGCACTGAATAAACCAGTGCCACAACTGATCCTGGTTCGCAATTGATGTTCTCATTAGTATAGAAGCCATTAACTCTCCATATATACAATCTTCTCAAATTCTCAAACACATTAGTTGATGGATGCACGCTTAGTCATTGTACCTCAGAGATTCTCAACCACCTCGGTATGTTTGTAGGGGAGGCTGGCAATATTTAAATAAGAACAATTTCCTTCTTCTACTCATTTCCCAACAAGGCCACAAAAAAGCCAGAAGTTGTCATTAAACCTGTCACATAACTTTTTTTTTACTTTAAAAAGATACTATTAAAATGCTATACTGCCTTGGTTTTCAAATTATCCTTCGAAAGGTCTGGGAACAATTATTGGGCCAAATTTCACTTCCCTGAGTTTTCAGATGCAAAAAACATTAATGTGTTAGATGCTGCTTCCCTGGCTATCCCTCCCCAAATGTTATCACACAGAGGTGAAGAGGTGCAAAACAGAGTCAGAAGGCAGCACAACTAGGCCCAAAATTTGTAGGGTGGAGGAAAAGGTGAGGTGGGAAGTTGGGGAGGAATGTTGATTCAGGAAATATCAGTGATTGCTGTGGCATAAGGGGTTAATAGCTGTTATGTTAATACCTAGATTCATCACCAATGATGTCAGCTGTAGAGTCAAGTGGAACTGGAACTTCAGGGAGGCAAATTCTAACAAAGTCCTATTGAACTAGGTCTCTGAAAATTGTTAATAAATGTTCAAGAATTTGCACCAGTATGTTTCCACACCTCACCTGACACAAGCAGCAAGAACCCATATTTGTACAATTGCTATAATTATCATTCCTAAATTGATTGCAACTTCAGCATCTTGGGCATGTGCATTAGCACGGTAATTTGGAAGTTCATAATCTGTCAATCTAAGTTCTCCTTCAGGCTGTGCTTTAGACCTAGTTAAGAGACCCAAGCATCTTATTTTAATGGGGGGAGGCCAAGGATTACAATTCTTGCCAAGCTCTGTGAGTCTTGATGCATGCACAGACAGGAGCAGACTGAGCATGCTTGACTCCATATTCCCAGGTAACTACAGATTGTGGTATTACAAGGAGCTTGCGGTATACATTCAGGTGGAGATAAGCAGTGCAAGAGGCTCCATACAAAAAGGTCCTAAAATAACAGACACAGACCAATTGGTCTCAAAGGCATCCCAGGACCTCCAACAGCCATCCGGAACAGCGGGGGCTTTGAAGGATCTTTGGCAACCATTGATAATTCACTACAGCTAGGAATGGAAGTTGAAGGAAGCCACAAGCAGTATTTGCTTGGTACAGCTGAGAAATACTGGGGCTCTGAGAAACTGGAGTAGCGCCAGCTGAATGAAGCAAGCTGTCTGTGAAAAAGCTAGAATTGTGTCCATGAATAGATGTTCAGTGCAATCTTAGGAATCAAGTGGAACATAGAATCGGAGAAGAGTTTGAACTATCAGGATATTTATTGTTTATTGATGCTGTTCACGGTAAAGCAATTTTTGTAGGAATTTCAAAGCTAAATCTTCAACAATGAAGCATTAGAATCCCTTCTAAAGGCAGTAAAATTTTAATGATATTTGGTAACCCACTGTGGGTGGGTTGCTGAGAAATCTATGGGTTCAGTCTAGACCATATCTGCTATTTAACATTCAGTGTGTGTGGTGTTTGACCACAGTTTACCATGCTCACCTCAGGTTAACTTGGGATGTCAGTATACAAGTTGGATATGTTTTACTGCTCTAACTTTGCAGAGAAAAGTTTGTTTGCTCAAACACATAGAATCTTGTGATCTTACCCTCTTTGAAAGTACCTGGGATCATAAACTTCACCTACTTTAAACAAAAAAATTACTAACCTCTAGCTAGATCATCCTAAATTTGGTAATCATGTCACAGATCATAAAAAAACCTCTCAAATCTGGCAAACACTGAACTCAGCAATTTTACTTTTCTCACTCTCACATAGCTTTTGGAAAGTCCTTACAAATTTACATCTTGTTTGACCAGGGTTTGTAACAGTGCTGTGATTAACAAAATGTGATGAACAACAAAAATGACCCTGAAAGAACAATGTTATGATTGTGAAGTGCTGTAAAATGATTAATTAAAAGATTTCTTCAGCTGATGACCTTGCTACTGCTCCACACTGTGAGTGTCCAGTCAAGAGTCTTTTGCATTTTGCTACACTGTGAAAGAGATAACCTTCCACCAGAGAGATCACTAAATCTCTTAGCAAGGTCTTTACAGACCAGCACCCTCAGTTCACCATTGACTATAAATTCTGGCTTCTAATGAACAAATTCTACTTATGAAATCCTACCACCACACCAAATAGAAATCAAAATAGCATACATTTTAAACTTAAATTTACATGCCTTAATGATTTTTGAGACTATTGGAATTTGTTTTCGAAGCTCCTGTACACTGTCCTGTAGAATCCAATAGTTAAGGTGGTATCTTAAAATGAATTTGAAGTTGTTAAACAAAAGTTGTGCGTGGAAGTGATGAGTGCTTTTCTTTAAAATACCACACATGAGCCAAGTACCACTGAAGGTACAATGGACTGGAGGTATACTGGGGCACACATGCAAAAGTTATAACACAACAGCAAATATGAGCCACAGGTATCTGGGCTTTCTGCAGCAATCCTCATAATCTCTATTCGTAAGTTCAGTGGAAAACTGGCGGGGATCTTGTAAAAACACTATAAATGGCTGCTTGAGCTGATTGTCAGGATTTTCAATGATCACCCGCCAAAGGCTCCATTGGAAATCAGGAGAATTCTTGGAAATTTGACTTCAAAATTGTCCATTATATTTGGGAACTGCTGCATGAAATGTGTCCCAATGGTTAATCTTCTTCTATCACTAGTGTAATTGACAGGCAGTGTGTTGGGTCTGACAGCCACTACAAGCGCAGATACAGAATAATTTTCTGGTATATCAGTGGATCAGATTACTGAAATAATAATTGATAAAAATAGAGTTTGAAAGGCTGTAACCCTACCCCAGGTTTCACAACTGGGTTAAACATTTCTCCATGTTGTTTGAAAATTATTTTAGTCCGCAATGATCAATTGGCTGATAAATCCATTACGTCACTTAGAAATAATCTTGCTGCTCTATAAAAAAACCAATCATTATGCTGTACCTGATACAGGCAGTCTGGCAGGCCCACACACTGATCAATGGAACACAGGATTTCTGCATTATTTTTATTAATTCTGGTATGTGTTTGAAAGCCTGGCAAATGGAACAAAGAATGATGGACTGAGGACCAAAAACCATAGGTTGAGTCAGGATTTACCCTCTCTTGTGTCGCCTCTTGTGTTGTGTTATGTAGTGACATTGACTGAAGTTGAGGTTCAGGTTACTTCACAATGGAGATGTCGGTATATAAATCAAGATCCTGAAATATCCTCCAACAATGGTTTCAATGTATATGGTGAGTACAGAAACGAATAATCCTGACATTTTGAAATGTCATTAGCATCTCATGCAAACAATGAGTGTGTCGTTAATACCCATCCATCTTCACAAAACAGCTGGCACGGCCTACTTTGGCCCTTGATAAGCAAAACAAGCATTCATGGGGTGAAAAACTAGGCTGGTTACTAAGTATAGCATATTGTAGGCTAAAAGAAACTTTGAATAAAATGCTGAATAAAGCAAAAACACGATTTTCGAGCTGATAAAGTGGCATTGTGTGATACACAAGGTTGGCTTACACACCCCAATCTAGTACTTGTCAATTGGATTCTGACTTACAAACTGGGAGGATCTCACAGGCGGATTTGCAGTGTTAAACCATTTTGTCTCATGTTAATCTGTGATTATGGGCAGAATCTTCCCAGCCCCTGAATGTCGTGGGCCTTGGCGAGAAAATTGCGAGTATCACGTTCGATCGGCAGTGAGGAGCTTCCACTGTTGACGAGTGAAACATGTCCCATTTTCCAACTAAATGTTGAACAGTGAGATGAGAATCTCAGCAGTGAGTGGCAAGAGGCCTGTTTGCATGCATTCTCATTGTTATGTTATTCCAGCTCACCGATTTGCAGTTTCCCATTCTCTCACCAGATAGAAATGAGACGGCAACAATTCTGGACAGGAAAGACAGTGGTAACCTGGTGACTACAGCTCGTTGCCTGCTCCTCTGGATCTCCAGCAGTCACCTAAATCTTAGGGCATGCTCCACAGACTGTGACTCCACCTCCTCTATGGCAAAGCTGTGTGCCAATTACCGTCAGCCTGGCATGCCCAGGGCAAATAAAATGAACTGTGCAGGGCAGCTGTGGGCTGCCAGTGCTTGACTGGGTGCATGGCTGGGCTTTAAAGGTGGTGCTGGTGCCAAGTATCCTGGGAATCCCTGGCAGTAATGAGTATTTCTGCCAGTGACTACAGGGAGAATAGGATCAGCAAGGTCACCGTAGTGACATGGTGCATAGGTAATGAGGCAGGTTTGGGAAGATAGCATGGAAAACCTCTCTCAGCCTCATGGAGATAAACCCTTCATGAAACTCATCAAAAAATTCAGCCCTGTATTTGATGCATAAATTGAACTAAAATTTTCCAATAATAACCTATATTTCAAACATATTCATGAATCCTCCTGGACTGCTGGATTAACCTTTTGGTTCTTCAGACAGATGGTCAGGAACGGGATTAAAAAGTGATTGTCAACTGTACTATAAAAGGAAATGGAAATGTGAGACTGGGTCACAGCCAAGAGGAAGTTGTAACTGCAACTGTAAACATGGTCAATAACCACAGCCTTTCCTGTCTGTTGTTCTCAAACCACCAACAAGCTTTCTACTCAGTTTAAACATCTTTCGAGCCAACAGTTTACAATCCAGACCTGAATAAGCCATTTTTGAATATTCTTCTCTGTTTGGCTCCGGTCAATTTCAAACATACTATGCAATCTCAAATCTACTGAGAACAGTTGCAAACATATCCTTTCCTTTCTTCCTGGGCACATATCAAACAATAACTCCTCCTTGAAGAATGTTTTTAGTCTCACTTTATGGCTTCTGCTGCCAAGTTTACTGGCATTATAACCCTAACAGCCACAAAGAGAGATTCAACACTACCATTTAATCCATTTTTAAAAAAACAATTCCAGGGATGTTAGCAATATTGACAAAGCCACATTTATTGCTTATAGGTAACTGTTTTGAGATTGTCTTAAACTGCTGTCTTCCTTGTGGTGACAGTGTGTCCCCATAATAGAGAAGGTAGGACATTCCAAGTCTTACATCCAACAAGGATGAAGCAAGGCTGGAAATATCTAAGTCATAATGATGCGTGACTTGGAGACGATAAGTGTTTTTATGATGGCTCTTGTCTTTCAAGGTGATTGAGACCACAGGTCTGGGAAAAGTGTGTTGTCTGCAGGGAAAGGTATTGGGAAGAGAGGCATATGTTCATTTTTTTGGAGGGAGAATGGTTGATTCCAATAAGTGTGGAATATGGACAGCTTGCCCGTAATGTGCATTCATCAAATAATAAATGTTCTACCATTTCTTTTGAATGAATGAATGAATGATTTTTGAATGAGTGAATGATTTTATTGGCATGTGCACTTTACAGTGAGAAAAGCAGTGAAATACAGCGAAAAGCTTTTCCACTGCTGTCACGATCTGGTGCCATTTTGAATAACTTAAAGAGTAAGAAAAGAAGACATAGCTTAAAGAGGGCCCATCAGTCCTGAACCAAGTTGTATTTACATAATAAAAACCGAAAGAACTGCGGATGCTGTGAATCAGGAACAAAAACAAAGTTGCTGGAAAAGCTCAGCAGGTCTGGCAGCATCTGTGAAGGAAAAAACAGAGTTAACGTTTCAGGTCCGGTGACCTTTCCTCAGAAGAGAGGAAGGGGTCTATTTTCTGAGGAAGGGTCACCAAACCTGAAATGTTAACTCTTTTTTTTCTTCACAGATGCTGCCAGACCTGCTGAGCTTTTCCAGCAACTTTGTTTTTGTTCCTGTATTTACATAATGTAAATATTATTTGCCAATTTACAAAACTCCATGTTTAATAATTGCATAATGAGTGTTACAATGAAGCTTTATTGCTGCTTTATATTTGCTCGCATCTGGAGTCATACTTACTTTCAGGTGTTAAGGTGGAATCACATTGAGAAATAGTTTAGCAAGCATTGGTTTCTGTCATGAGTTGTATATATTGAGGAGCCAACAATGATCATTGCAGCACTCCATTAATCAGAGCTTGCCAGCTTGAAAAATACTCCACTTATCCGGACACTTTACATCTAGTTGTTAACCGGTCTTCTACGCATTCCAATATATTACCCCTAACTCCATGAGTATCTTATATTAACCTTCCGTGACCCTGATGAATTCTTTTTGAAAATTCAAGTACGCTATATCTACAGGTCCTCCTTTATCTAGTTACATCCTTGAAAAACTCTAATAAATTCATCAAACATGGTTTCTGACAAAATAATCACCTGTAGAAAATAAAAGAAACAAATAGGCCAAGAAAATGTTTTTTCTAATAGTCCGAGTTCAAGGTTAGGGGCGGTAATGAAGTGCTATGTACGACTCCCTGACAAAACAATCTTAATCCAATGTCATGTACAAACCATCTCACCATGGTTGCTACCAGATCAAGAAAGTGCCTAAATATTAATTGCCCTACGTATCTCCATGGCCTCAAAACATTGTATAGATGGGAGCAGGAAGTTACAAGGAGATCAAGACCCAGATTTTCACAACCAGGATGGGTAGTGCAAATCAGAAAACTTATTCTGGAGTAACTTCACCTGCTTGGCAAAAAGGTTCCTGAATTTTGTATTCTTTATTCTGCCAAGTTGGGGGTAATGTAGAATTGGGCCTATTGGCTACAGCGATGGTGAAAATGAGATGGTTAGAAGGCCTACCTCCATTCTCTGTACCCGATTTTGTACCAGTTGTGTTGTAAGATTTTAGGTTCTTGAGCTCTCACCCACCATGCCTACATAATTCCTATGCCCTCATGCCTCCATGTCCCATGTTGACTCAGTCCAATTTATGCTTTTCACTGACTGGTTCTCATGGTCCTTTAAACCTACTTTCTAACATATGCCAATCACCCATACCCATTGTCCTTTGTACTCTTCATGATAACTAATATAGACTGATATTCCTCACCTGCTCCCATGGAACAGTCATCCCAGCACTCACATCCACCCTGTACAGATCTCATAAGGCCATGTGGAAATGAAATAAAATAAAGTTTTAAAATTCTAACATAGATTTTATTATTTAGACAAGATAGCAAAAAGAAAATCCCATTGGTGCAAGCTCGTACAGAGCTTTTTTTTGAAAACCTCAAGTGTTTATTCCATTAAGAAAAGAAATTTCTATTAATTTACCACATCAAAGATAACTAATCCTTTAATATCCTCTTTAAGCTGTCAAAGAAAACAATGAATTCAGAAAACCCTCCCTGTGATCATTTTTGCTTGTGAAAACCAAAAACTATACACAAAGAAGGAGATAAAAAATTAGCACTAGACCTCCTGCAAGTTAAATCTGGAAATTTGTCATCAAACATATGAGAAAAGCTGGAATTTCTACTCTTAAAGAGTTGTTCATGCTGTACAAATTAGAATTTTCAAGCCTGAGTTTGATTTTTGCGAGGCAAGAATATCAAGGAATACAGAGAAGGTGTGAAAAATGGAGTTAAGGTACAGATTGGTCATTATTCAATAAAATACTGGCACATGTTCCAGGAACTGAATGGCCTAAACCATGTGTTCCTACCCCAACTGAAAAATTCCATGAAAGTCTAAACAAGTTTAACTATATACCAAAATACACAAATTCTTCAGCAATTATTTTGTCAGCAATCATCTTTGCTATAATAATATGTGTGGAGTACAGCACTTTGCTATCCCCATAAAAGACGGTTTAATAAGACAATTCATCAATTATTTAATTTTCTGTTAATTGCATGCTTTAACAGCTTATGCTAAAAACACTGTAATCATCATTAAGCACAGAAAAATCACTATGTTTGAGTTTAATATTAGGCTAAATGACAATTTCACAATGCCTGCCCTGCCTTTCTTTGCCATTGATGTGTTATTGTAACCGTTGGGAGTCTGCACATCCATTCTATCCAACTGTGTGTTTACACTGAGCCAACATCATTATATCTGACTAGCCATGGGTAACAGACAGTCCAGTCTTGAAGTTGAACTGAATGTGAATCTGTATTTGTAATATTTTATGCTTCTTGAAATGGCACTTACACTATTTGTAATGTTTTCTATTGTGATAGACTGCCACTGAAAGCAATAATCAATTATATTTGCTTAAAAAATGCACCTGTTTTGATGTAAGACCTTTCTTTAAAAAGACCCAATTCAAGATGTTCAATTGCATTTGTTGCTTACATTGCTTCTGAATATCTATATATTCTCTTCATTGGTGGTATAGTGGACATGGAAGAAGATTATCTTAGAGTACAATGGGATCTTGATCAGATGGGCCAATGGGCCAAGGAGTGTCAGATGGAGTTTAATTTAGATAAATGTGAGGTGCTGCATTTTGGTAAAGCAAACTTGGGCAGGATTTTACACTTAATGGTAAGGCCATGGGGAATATTGCTCAACAAAGAGACCTAGGGGTGCAGGTGCATAGTCCCTTGAAACTGGAGTCACAAGTAGACAGGGTGGTGAAGAAGGCGAAACAAAATCCAATAGGAACTGCAGATGCTGTAAATCAAGAACAAAAACAGAAGTTGCTGGAAAAGCTCAGCAGGTCTGGCAGCATCCGTGAAAAAAAAAATTAGAGTTAACGTTTTGGGTCCGGTGACCCTTCCTCAGAACTTAGTGAAGAAGGTGTTTGGCATGCTTGCCTTCATTGGTCAGAACATTGAGTGTAGGAGTTGGGATGTCATGTTGCAGCTGTACAGGACATTTATGAGGCCACCTTTGGAATACTGTGTATAATTCTGGTCTATAGGAAAGATGCTAAATCTGAGAGGGTGCAGAAGAGATTTGCAAGGATGTTGCTGAGACTGGTGAGTTATATGAATAAACTGGGGCTATTTTCTGTGGAGTATTGGAGGCTGAGGGAAGACCTTACAAAGGTTATTAAAATCATGAGGGGAATGGATAGGGTGAATAGCCAAGGTCTTTTTCCAAGGGTTGGGGGGTGGTGGGTCCAAAACAAGAGGACATAAGTTTAAGGTGGCAGGGGAAAGATTTAAGTTGGACCTGAGAGGTAACTTGTTCAGGAACAGGGTGGTGTGTGTATGAAATTAGCTGCCAGAGGAAGTGGTGGAGGTGGGTACAATTACATCATTTAAAAAGCATTTGGATAGGTACGTGAATAGGAAGGGTTTAGAGAAATATGGGCCAAATGCTGAAAAATGGGACTAGGTCAGATTGGGATGTCTGGTCATCATGGATGAGTTGGACCGAAGGGTCTGTTTCCATGCTGTATGATTCTATGACTCTATAACATAGATTTCCGGTTTATAGGAGATTTGCCATTGATGTGGGCCCTAAAAAATAATAATTTAGGGGTGAAAAAATAATAAAACTCACCAAAGAGGATATATCACACCACATGTAACTGAGGTGTACAGCACATGACAAGATTAATAATTTCTGATAAGCTCTAATTCTGCTGAAGATCATTCTCACATAGCATTAAGTCACTTTTATTCACTTCTTAGTGATTTATCTGCTGTATACTTAAGTGCATACAGTAATGTCTTACCGTAAATTATTCATGTTAACATGCAAACTGAAAGGATATCCCCGTTCTCCATTCTCCCTAATAGGGAAATCTTTATGGCCACATGCTTCACCTTTTCATACATGCGCTTGTGGATACTTGCTTCAAAGAACCATTTGGGTGTTCAACTTTTAGTATTGCCGTCTCGTTCCCTGTGCCAGAATGGCCTGAAAACATGCTGTGAAATTCAATCTGACATAATGGAAATAACAAGGTAGTGGTGGATAGAAATGAAAGGATTGTGACGCCAGATTGGAACATCAGATTAGCAGATACTTTTTCAGACAAATACTTCTGCACGTACCAAACACCAGTATTCCTGTTTCAAACATTTTTAGATAATTAAAAGTGTTGACGATTGGGGCCACATTTAGGGAAGCAGCTTTTCTGACAGTCTCACACTATGACTGGTCAACAACAGCTGGTATTTATATAGCAACTGTAAAACTTCCCTTACTGCTTGACACTAGAACTTCGACAGCTTGATCATAAAATGCAGGCACAGTAATAGGCCATTCAGCCCATCAAGTCTGATCTACCATTCAATAAGATCATGACGGATCCGATAATCCTCAAACCTACTTTCCGCTGTATCCCTTGACTCCCTTATTGATTAAAAATCTGCCTATGTCAGCCTTGAATATACTTATTGAACTAGCCTGAACACCCTCTGCAGTAAAGAATTCCACAGATTCACTCTCCTCTGAGAGAAGAAACTCCTCCTCATCTCTGACTTAAATGTGCAAACACTTATTCAGAGATAATGCCGTTTGATCCTAGACCTTCCCATAAGGGGAAACAACTTTTCTGCCCTGTTTAAGTCTCCTAAGAATCTTGTAAATTTCAATAGGGTCATCTCCAAGTAAGGATTTTCCAAACTCCAACGAGTACAGACCCAACATACTCCATCTCTTCTCATAAGACAGTACCCCCATACCTGGTGTCAGCCTAGAGAATTTTCTCTGGTCCACCTCAAATGTAAATAATTTCCTTAGATGAATGGCCCAAAACTATTCACAGTACTTCAGCTTGGGTATGACTAGTATCTTTGTATAATCCCTAGTTTTATATTCCATTCTCTTTGAAATAAACAGCAACATTCCATTTGCCTTCGCTATTAACCGTTGAAGTCAGATGCCAACCTTTTTTTTGTGATTCATAGATGATGACTTCCAAAGCTGTCTGTTCATAGCTTTCTGTAGTCTTTCTCCATTTATATAATATTCAGCTCTCCTATTCTTCCTGCTAATAGGGAATAATCTTACATCTTCCCACATTACATTCCATTTGCCAAGTTTTCTTTCCCATTCACATAACCTGTATACATCCCTCTGAAAACTATTTGTGTCATCCTCATCACCTACCTTCCCAACTACTGCAATATACTTATAGAGCAGAAAAAAATACTTCACCAATCAAATACACTATCCATCCATTATTGGAAATGGAGGACCTTGCCCAATTCCCTTCAGAAGATCGATATTGAATTGTTTCTTTCTATATGAGTTGCTAATCTATTCTAGAGGCGATAACTGTGGAAAAGCAGCTTCACAATGTAGATGATAAATCTTTGCTTAAGGATGCTGTATGAAAGTTGCCTCATCCTACTATTCGTATCCAACTGTCTAAATTCAAATCATTTTACATTAAAGAAAACTCAAATGTATCTCTCACTGCCATTTTTAAGCCAATCACTTTCTAATGAAAATAACCCTGACTCCTTGAGTGTACCTGATTATTAAATGCAATGACTGTGCAATTGAACCACCAGATATCGCATGTGTAGTATCACAATAAAACTACTCCTGGACATTATCTATTTAGACATCTTCATGCCAACTCATATCTGTTGCATTTTGACATTCAAAGAAATGACATCTGAAAATATCACACGTCAGCCTGTTAAACATCCAAGGTGCCACAAGTTCCTCAGACCTCCAACCATCCACAAAATCTACGTTTCTCCAAATCTGCACTAATGTGCATCCTCCTTTTCCATTGCAGTATTGTTGAAAGCTTTCAACCATTCAAATCAGAGGCTATAACATCCTTTCACAAATCTCTCTGTGGTCAACGTCTATCTTATGTCTTGGAACTCTCCTTATAAACTTCCGTTTAGACCAAGGCTTTAACCATCCCTGCTAATATTTCCATTCTTGGCTCAGCTTTTTGACTGCCTACTTGTCTGTGAAGTGCCTTAGGAAAAACAGCATACAAACAAAACAAAAACAATTTACATTCATAAAGTGCTTTTTATTGTGATAAAGCATCCACAGATGCTTCACAGCAGCAATTATTAAACAGAATTTGACACTGAGCCATATATGATATTTTGAAAGAAATGAAAAATCCAGAGGTTGGTCTGAAGGAAAATCTTAGACAGGTGAAGAGATTTAGGGATTTAATTCCAAATCTGAAAGCCTGGTTATCAGGAGGCCAATGACAAGGAGATGAAAACTGAGAGCATGCAAGAGGTCTTGGATTCAATTGGGAATTGTAGGTCTGAAAAATGTTATAGAGGTAGACAGCAAAGTTGTTGTTGCTTTAAAAGTTCTCATTACCCAGTGAAATGTAAATAGTTATGTGGGTGTGGTGTATAAGGAAACAATTTCTTTATTTACCTATCATAGTGAGTGAAAATGGTATTTTTCAAGTATCAACCACATCACCATCTCTAAGCATCTTCATACAAACCTCTTTTGTTTAAATCCATGAATGCTGGATCACATGTTCTACACACCATGTAACAGTAGAACATTCAACTCATCTTGACTATTGCCATGATAGATCAACTAGATTATCAAATAACAGTTGGTAATTGATAAATATGTAGATATAAATATTTCTGGCAACAGTAATAAAAATACAAGTTACAAAGCCAGAGGCTAAGTTTTAATGCAGAATCCCTGTGAAGGGTAATCAAGAGTTCACTTATACATCTTTCCCCAAATTTTCCGCAACCCCAAGTATCCCAGTTTATGACGATTTCTTTAACATAATCATGATTTGTTCCTGAATGGAACACAGATCTCCTATATAAGTTAGTGCAATTCGTTTAGCAAGATATAGCGTGATTTCAAATGTACAGTTAGAAGCAATTTCAGTCCTTCTGCAAACATGCAGGTCCAAGATGACAATAAATGATGTATATATTTTCATTACATTGCAATTATCAATATTTCTCTGTTAAATTCACAGCGTTTTCTGCCACTGTTTATCATGAACTTAGGTACACGTTCTTTGTAAAAGCCTTAACAATTTCAACATGAATTGATCATTCTTGGATCTCTCCAGAATTCTCTGTAACTGTCATGGATCAAAGGTAGCACAGACTCTTAAGTTTGTTAGTGTCACTAGGAAAATATAACACCACAGATAAACAATTTATTAATTGTCCAGATCAGAGCTGGGAATCCTTAAACTTGCCACGAACAACAGCACTCAAAAAGAGTAGCAACATCTAGTGGTGAACTTGTTTTTAACCTGAATTTTCAAGATTACATCAGAATTGCTTCACAGTACCACACCCAAAGTGAACAGAGCAATATCAAATATTATCCAAACCGTCATCACTTTAGTCTTTGCCAGCAAAAGTAGTCCAATGTATATAATGACTATTTTCTAACCTTGCATTTTAGACATTGTCGTAAATCATTCAGTTTAATAATGCCCAGTTGGCGTACTTACGGCAGGATGCCCAGGGCAGTAGCTGTAACTAGCATGGGATTGATAGTGAACATTAGCCCTGGGGTAGGTGTAATTGTTCCAGGCAGACTGGTTGTTGTTCCACTGTGGGGTAAAGCCAGGGCTCATGGTGACCCTTGCCTTACTGTTCTGGTATGTTCTCACTGCAGGACCTGGCTGATAGGGTAAATGAAAAGACAACTGTAAATAGGATTGAATGCAGCAAATATAAAACATGTTTTAGTATTTTTTATGATCAAATAAATAGTAACCTAAGAAATTAACCCTTTTAAGTTATGAAGTTTTAATATACTTGCACTTTAGCGAGCAATTTATTCACAAAATGTTTTGTTAAACTTTCAACCTTTTTTTATTGTGAAAATATAACATCAGAAACCAATGGACACTGACCCTGGTAGAAGATAAGCTATGATGGTGATAAGTGCTCAGCCACTTCTTAGAAGCTTTGGGCATGTTGTCAGCCTTTGATCTATTTGTTTGTCAAATATTTTGTTCTCTTGTGCTTGTTTTAAGTTCTTCCCTCCCTTTTGCCTTGATTTTGAAACTTTATTGCGATGCTTTCAAAGTGTTTTACCATGCAAGCTGACTCAAAATATTTGCTCAAGGTCTCTGCTTTTTTTCTTGCTTCTCATTATTAATTCTAATGATGGGCTGAATGGTCTCCTTCCACGTTGTAAGGTTCTATGTTTCTACTTATGAAATCTCTCACTGAGCTGTTGAACATTGCAATACATATTTATTGATTCCTATAAACAGCACAATGAAAAGGATGGAAGGGCAGCAGCAATAGAAATGTTACATTGTGTTAATATTTTTTATTCACAAAGAAATACCTTGGAGCACTTTGCAGGTACGAATGAGGATGAAATGGAAAAGGGGGCTTCATAGGAAGATCAAGGGAAAACACAATTGCAGAGAAGGATTTTGAAAGCAGAGAGCAAAAAATGAGATGTTGAGACAGTTCCAATGGGCAGATATAGAGGTTGAAGAACCAGCTGCCAAATGAGGGAAGTGGAGCCCACAAAACAACACAGAAAGCGTGGAGAAGCAGACAGCCATCAGAGATCACGAACTTAGATCAAAGATAGGCTGGCATGAAATTATCATGAATGTCAGAGCAACAGCAAGGATCATAACGTTAACTGAAAGATGGCAAATATTGGCATGATTGAGGGTGTCCCCATGTTTTAAGATAAAGACACAAGCTGCATTGACTGTTAAAGAGGACCAGCAAATAAAAACAAGAACTTGAGCAGGTTAAATCCTGCATGTCAGATTAAAACTGAGAAAATCAAAAATCTCATGTATTGATTTTCACACTTTCTCACAATCCTTGAATTTGTACTTCTATTTCTAATCCAAGAAAATAAAGCTTTTAAACTCCCCAGTATCTCCCGGCTTCAGCATTCTCCACACATGCATGAAGGATGGAAGTGGGCAAACAATTTCCTGTGTATGTTAAATTTCCTGTAGCTGCTGATTAAGAATTCAGACTGTCGCAAACTTCCTCAGCATCTTCTGTCAGGCTTCTTGCAGGAGAATTAAATGTTTGTATGATTTTGGAAGCTGAAGGAATTTTCGGGGCCAAAGCCTGAAAATCCACCAAATCCTGAAATCGCATTCAGACAGAAGCAAACAGGAAGCACTTCTGCTGCCCCCAAAAGTGCTGTGAATCAACAAAGTATAAACTCTCCAGTTGCATTTAGACACAAATATAATGAACAGAATCTTTTGTTGCCCTATATATGAAATGAGTGCAATAAGCATTACAGTACATTTCATTAGAAACCAACATTTGGCCAGTGAAGCTTGACTTCAATAACATTGAGAAATATAAGTCATTGTTCTGATTTGATCATGTTAGTTACAGATTAGGTTTTGGCCTAATAAGTGCCACTTCAATCCACTCATTTAAAGTGTCTACCTACAAGGTACAGAGCCACCACATTTTCAAGAGCTGCTTCAGATGAAGGGGGTCAATTTCCTTCACCCAAGCACTGACTCAGCTCTTGACTTTTTCTGGGGACAATTAAGTGAGAAAACTATTTGCCAATCAAAGATAGTAAGAACTGCAGATGCTGGAGTCAGAGATAACACAGTGTGGAGCTGGAGGAATACAGCAGGCCAGGCAGCATCAGAAGAGCAGGAGAGTTGACGTTTCGGTTCAGGACCCTTCTTCAGAAAGCCTTTTCCTACACTGTATATTTCTAATATGCATATCAAAGGATATCCTTGAACCTAACGCTGCACTCATATTGTAGGAACCCAGCAACACCCACATTGATTCCACCCCTGCATAACCTTACTCACCAACAATCCAATTTAAAAATTTGGCAAAACCTGACCCACAACTTCAAAGAAATTGGTGCAATCCCCCAAAACTGATTGATTAAAAACAGCTTAGTGATACTTGAAGAGTTAGATTGAAAGAATTGTGGGATTGGGCTTTAACAATTTCATCTTTTTTTAAAAAATCATTCACGGGATGAGGGCATCACTGAATGGGCATTTATTGCTCATCCCCAATTGCCCAGAGGACAGTTAGGAGTCGAACACATTGCTGTGGGTCTGGAGTCACGTGTAGGCCAGACCAGGTAAGGATGGTGGTTTTTTCCCCTAAAGGAAAACCAGCGGGTTTTTTACAACAATCAGCGACAGATTCATGGTCATCCTGAGACTCTTAATTCCAGATTTTTTATTGAATTCGAATTGTACCATCTGAGTCCAGCCATTTTGAGTTGGTGTCCACAATGACTAAGAACATTGAGTCCATGAAAGGATCTGCACAGTCGTCATGTAACCGAGTCTAGGATTTACTTGGCCTTTCCCACAAATGTGGGGGAGCTGCTGGTGGTAATTTTCTCCTTGTTGGCACTCTGGGCACTCCCCATCAATGCGGCTATGTCAACATCCAATCCTGGCCAGCAGACATAACTTCTTGCCAACATCTTCATTTTGGAAACCCCTGGATGTCCCTGGCAGAGTTCAGCCAGTATCCAGCAGTGACCTTTGCTCGGGTCAATCACTCTTGCTCCCCATAATAAGATGCCATCCTCTACTATGATCTGGTCTGTCTGGGTCCAAAATGGTTTCAATTCTGGTTGTGACAGCCCTTTAGTTTCCCCCATCACCACCAGTTGTTTCCGTTTCGCCAGGACCAGATCTTTCCCTGTCCAAACTCTGATATTGTTAGCTGTGACTGGAAGGATGTCCAGAAAGTTTAAAGCCATTACGGATTCTTCCAGTGGCTGTACCACTGGTGGTGTATCTGCCAGTGGGAGATGGCTCGAGGCATCCGCATTTGCTACTTGGCCTCTCGGACGGTATTCCAACTTGCATTTATATGTGATAACAGGGTGTAGAGCTGGATGAACACAGCAGGCCAAGCAGCATCAGAGGAGCAGGAAGGCTGACGTTTTGGGCCTAGACTCTTCTTCACTTAATATTAGAGCCCACCGCTGAAGTCGGCCTGAATTTGTCTTGATTTGATTTGATTTATTCTTGTCACATGTACCTAAGTAAAGTGAAAAGTTTTGTTTTGCTTGCAGTACAGGCAGATCATAACGTACAAGGAAAAATAGGTCACAGGGTGTTTAGACAGAGCGAGGTAAGTAAGGTTGTGGCTGCACAGGAGGTGCACAAAAGCAAGATCAATATTAGATTTGAAATTAGAGAGGTCCATTCAGCTGTCTAATAACAGCAGAGGTTGGGGGGGGCATTGTGGGTGGCACTGCCTTGACTTCTAAATAGATGTAGTTGGGGTTATGGTCTGTTACTTTTACAAATTTATACCCTTAAGGGTATTGGTTGAACTTCCTGCCTTCAAATATGACCGCCAAACCTTCCTTCTCTACCTAGGCATATTTACGCTCTGGATTAGCCAAAGTCCTGGATGCATACACTACTGGGAGTTTCTCCTTTCCATTGAGCCACCGATGCCGTACAAACACATTGCATGTCAATACCAGATCTCACTTGGGATCACAGTGTGCCAACAGCTGACAGGTTGATAGCTGTTTCTTCACTTCCCTGAAGGCTATGGCTTGGCGACGCGACCATTTACAAGGCTGATGCTTTTTTACAAGTTGATGCAAAGGTGCCAAGACGGAGGCCAGGTTATGTATGAACTTTCCATAATAGTTCAACAGCCCAAGGAAAGGCCTAAGCTCTGGTACTGACGTAGGGAGCCGGGGCACCTTTGATCACCACAACTTTATCCTCCAACGAGTATAACCCAGTCTTATCGACTCTGTAGCCCAAGTAGGTCACTTCAGGTGCCTGGAACACACACTTTTCCCTTCCAAGGCATATGCCTGACTGGGAGAACCGTCTAAGAACTATGACTAAGTTCTCTAAGTGATCCTTGTTGGCCTTCCCTGTTATTAGCACGTCATCTAGATAAGTGGCGACCTGGGGTAGTCCTTGTAAAATGGTCTCCACTGCCTGCTGAAAAAATTGCATTCGCTGATGAAAACACAAATAGCAGTCTCGTATCTTGGTACAAACCCTTATGGGTATTAATTGTAGCATACTTCTTGGAATCCCCATCTAACCGCAACTGCAAGTACACATGGCTCGTGTCCAACTTCATGAAGGACAGGCCCCCTGCCAGCTTTGTGCTTAAATCCACTAAGCGAGGGATTGGGTACTTATCCAGCTGCGAAAAGCAGTTTACTGTTTATTTACAATCTCCACAAAGGTGAACCGACCAGCCGGGCTTCACAATTGGTACAACTGGTGCTGCCCATTGCACCATCCAAACTGGTTTGATGATTCCTTCACTTTCCAGCCTTCAGGTTCCTGCCTCTAAGGCAAATGGCATTGGGTGGGCCTTGCAGAATCGTGCAATTGCTTCCTGGTCGACATGCAAGGTGGCCTTGACTCCTTTGATAGTCCCTGGACCATCCTGAAAATCCTCCAGGTATTTAATTAGGACTTCACTGAGGCAGCCATTTTCCAATCAAAAAATGTTGAGCCAATCTAGGTGAATCTTTCTCAGCCAATTTCGTCCCATCAAGCTTGGGCCCGAGCCTTTTACTACAAGCAGTGGTAACTGAAGCAGCTGCTTCTCATAAGAAACCGGAACCAGAGTTGTATCCTTAATCTGTAAATGTTCCTGGTATGGGTTGTCAATCCAGCCAAGGTCCTCCGCAAACTTAAGGGTTGGAGTCCAGAATTTTGTTAAAGACTGGCTCCTCAATTCATGAAAATGGCCGTGCCGGTTAACGACCTCCATTAGAACCAGGTGACCATTAACAAAATGTTTATTTTCATTGGTACTGATTTGGATATTTCTAAACAATTTAATTGATCCAAACCAGGTCCTTCCAAGGTGTGTAATCTCTGGCTACCAGCCTGTGAGTTTTCTTACTCAATTTAGGCCTACCGGGAGTCTTGTGCTGTGAGGCTTGAGTTCGCATATCGGCAGTAACGACAATGGCCTGCCGGCCCGGAACCTGAAGAAAATTTTAACCACTTGGCCGAGGCTTGGCTTTGTCTTGGGGTTTGCTGCGGGCTAACATAAAGTCCTTCTGTTCAGGATATGGTCTGAGTGAGACTATGTAAATGCTTCCATTGGAATATCCTGCAACTCATGCTCCACTTGCCGCATTTTCAACTAATAAAGCAAGTTGTAGTGCCTGTTTGAAGTCCATTTAGGCTTCAGCTGGTAGGTGCTTTAGCATGGTTATATCATTAAGCTATATACCAATCAGTCCCTCAGCATTTCATTGAGGGTTAAATCAAAGTCACATGCCTTTGCCAGTCTTCCTAACCCACTCAAAAATTCTGATACAGATTCCCCTGGTTCTCGAACTGCTGAATAAAACTGATAGTGTCTCAGAATTAGAAGTCGTAATATTCCTTAAGTAAATCTGTCAACTCTTGAAAGGTTTTAGTATCTGGTGCCTCTGGGAAAGTTAGGCTCCTAATAACTGAAAAAGCTGCAGGTCCACAAGCTGTCAGGAGAATTACTCATTGCTTTTCATTTAACCCAATGTCATTTGCCTGACAAAAATAATGCATTCTTTGCACATACTGGGCCCAGTTTTTGATGGCAGGATTGAATGAGTCAAGCTTCTCAAATAATGGCATGATGACAGAAATGCTTACCCAACTCAAAGATGACTAATTCTGAGTGCAATTCTGCCAGAGCGTGCTTTTCTCTCATCGTAACTGAAATAACTCCACAAAGGCTGCTTTCCTGTCACCAAGTCATCCTTTATTTACACATGAAAAGTCCTTGACATTGATCCAGCTTCTTCAGAGTCAGCTCTCAGAGTGAGCAGAATCTCTGACAATCCTGTTTGTATCTGTCAGCCAGGGTTCCCTGATTGGACCAGATTTACAACCCCAATCAGGGAACTCAAATTCGAGGAGGTCCGAAAGAGCTGCGGATGCTGTAAATCAGGAACAAAAACAGAAGTTGCTGGAAAAGCTCAGCAGGTCTGGCGCCATCTGTGAAGAAAAAAATCAGAGTTAACGTTTCGGGTCCAGTGACCCTTCGTCAGAACTGCTGCTTTCACTGCATCCTGAGAACCACACTCAGAGTCATGTGGCGTCACGTGCACACTCTTGACCTTTCCCTCCAACAGCATCACGACACACTGGCTCAGGGCTGCACCACTCCGCAGTTCCACCTCATCCTCAGGCTCATTCGCCATGCTAACAAGGAATTTATTTTCCTTTCAGGCATCGAAGCCCACAAGATGCAATAACTCAGAGATACAACTCTGGAACCTCTCTCTCCTCCCCTTCCTTCCGACTCCATCCACTGTTCCAATCCCACCTCCTGTCGGATATTCACCATTCTTCCTAACCTTCCGCTCTCCGATGCTGAACGTTCTGTACTCAGCAAAGGCCTCAGATTTATTCCTCTGCGTTCCCACCTTAATGAATTTCGGGCACAACATGACGTCAAACTCTTCTGCTGCCTTCGCCTCCGTGCTCATTTCTTTGGACAAGAGTCCTCTTTCCGTCCCACAGACCCCTTCGCCCAGACCCAACACTCTCCCTTCACCTAGACCTCTCCCTCTGGCCTTTTACCTGAACTCGATCTGTTCATTGAGAACTGTCGACGTGATATTAGTCGCCTCAATTTCTCTGCACCCCCCTCACCAAATCCAACCTATCTCCCTCCGAACTGACTGCACTCTGTGCACTCAGCTCTAACCCTAACTTTGTTATTAAGCCTGCCGATAAGGGTGGTGCTGTTGTAGTCTGGTACACTGACCTCTACACTGCACAGGCTGAGCGCCAGCTCTCAGATACCTCCCCGTATCTTCCCCTGGACCATGATCCCACCATGACACATTCGGCCATTGTATCTACTATGGTAACTGATCTTATTTCATCTGGTGACCTCCCCCGGCCCCACTGTCTCCAAGCTGATAGTCCCCCAGCCTCACGCAGCTCGTTTCTACCTCCTTCCAAAAATCCACAAACAGGACTGTCCAGGCAGACCCATTGTTTCAGCCTGCTCATGCCCCACAGAACTCATCTCTTCCTACCTTGACTCAGTCTTCCCTCCCCTGGTCCAGTCCCTGCCTACATACATCCATGATTCCTCTGACATTTTGCGCCATTTTCAAAACTACCAGTTTGCAGGTTCCAACTGCCTTGTCTTTACCATGGACATGCAATCCCTTTACACGTCCATTCCCTACTAGGACCATCTTAGGGCTCTTCGCCTCTTCCTGGAGCAAATGCCTGAACCGTCCTCATCCACCCACCACCCTCCTCCGCTTGGCCCAGCTTGTCCACAAAAAATAGGATGGGTCACCGGACCCGAAATGTTAACTTCTGATTTTTTTCTTCACAGATGCTGCCAGACTTGCTGAGCATTTCCAGCAACTTCTGTTTTTGATCTAGGAGGTCCACCTGGCTGACCTTGTTACAATCACTATACATACGGCAGGGTTTCAAACCTGCTCACCTTCTTTCATCTCTTGAGTTTCCCAAGGCCTCTGAGATCTGGATGATGTAATTTAATGACAGACTGACTTACAATGAAGACCATGGCTTAGTGATAACTTTTAAAAGTGGAAGCTGCCTCCTGTAAAACAATTAGTCACCAAGCCATCACTCTGCCTGTGTTAAAACTAGAGTGGGCAAGACCAAATGAAATGACTCAAACCTGCACATCTTTGGAAGTTTAAGGCCCTGGCTCTGGGAATTTTGACATCATCACTGAAATAAAATGATGGAGCCAAATTTTGAAGGATCACGCTCAAATCCATCATTTACTCTTATTGATGTTACTTAACCCTTTGTGCATTTCAAATATTTTCTCACACATGAAATGAGAAATTACTTTTGGGCAATGGAATGGGAGCATCCCTAACACTCGCTCAGTTCTGTTTTGTCGATGGCTACTTGCTGTTTCCAGTTTTTTGGCTATTTCCTGGTCCTTTCAAACCGCATGCCGATGTACCTTCAGGCAACCTGAGCTGGCACTGAAGGGGATAAAGCACTGCTCAGCCCACTTCCTAAAGAACATGGCCTCACTCTTGTCTTGATTTAACCTGGCTTCAAATGCTAATTGGTTTGCACACTGACAGTGGATCCAATTAAAAAGTGGTGATGCCCAGCCATGTACAAGGTATCTTTAACCTCAGTGCCTCTGTGTGTGGGATAGCCACCTCCTCCCTGATGGAATTGCCAGAAGTTTCCACAAAGCACACGATCGTGACAGAGGAGACAGGGCTGTCCGACCTGACTCCAGGTTAGATTCATTCACACTGTGCTGCTGATGTTTGTTTAGAACATCTGTACCCAATTGTGGATTTGCTGCCAAACTCCACTCTGGCAAGTAGATCTGTCATGTAGGTGTGCGACATTCTGTCAAAGTACTTCTCTTGTTAATAAAGCAGGTTTCCAACCTCCCGAGGCCCACATGTAGATGATCATAACTGAGCAGGGCAGGGGTCTCAGAGATCTTCCTGACAGGCACAGCACAGGTCTGGTCAGAGCGAATCGCCAACTACACAGCAGACTTGACCCAATTGGTAATGACCCTTCACCTTATGCCTGTAGATGAGGGTGAAGATGTCTTTCTCATGGAATCAGACATGCTATTGTGTACTCCCGTGCACCTTCAGCAGGTCCTGCCTGATCAAGTCCCACAGATGAACATAGCTCAACCGAGTCAATCTGACTAACTGCTCTCATTATTTGAAGTTTTCAATCTATTATACTGTCACCCTCTCAGTTACCGAATGTAACTGGGCAGTACAACTTGTCGACAAACAGGCCAACTCTCTGTATCATTCGTCATAATAATATGCTGAAGTAAATGCCTAATTATTGAGATCTTGGTGTAATTCATCCCCGTTCCAACTGTAGAAACAGTGTCCTAGAAATTATTTGAAGGGTACCTTCCATATTTGACAGGGAAATGCCCTAAAATGTATCTACAATGGAGTTTCAGTTTGACAAATGACTGCATAAAATTGAGTTAACCCTAAGCTGCATGGCAGGAAATGGCTTTTACACAACACATTCGAAGTTCATTCAAACTATCTAGCCTTGAAGGTTCCCAGATCATTTTGTCATAAAAAAATTCCCGAAATGAAAGCAATTAAAGGTCTATGTAATAATGATCGGAGAAAGACTCATGTTTGTACTACAGACATTTCTGACAAATAGGGCCATTATTCCAAGCTCAGGCTTTGAGTGGAACAGCTAATTGAACATAAACATGTCACTTCTCCCCACTTGCGAAAGAAAAATCTCTTCAGAAATGCAAAACTGCAAGAGAAAGGGTTTCAAAAGTCCGAAATTGATACCTGTCTTGCTTTGGGCAAAGCCAGGCCCCACGTATGGTTGAGTGACAAGAGTTGGCATCCTGATTATTTTTTTATCAATTGATTCAGAGATGTTTTAAGGGCAGGTGGGATTTGAACCCATTCTGGCCCAGAGGTAGGGCCACATTATGATCAATAGTGCGTGGTGAGGCCTCCATTCAAAACTAAACAGAGGATTAGCACCTGCATCCGGAGTGGAAACAGACTGACACAATCACACCTCCCAAAAAGGAAAAGTGGCGTAGGCTTTGAACATAACAAAACACCACCGTCTGGACAAACACCTATAAATTAAGTTGATTACCAAAACTGACAAACAATGTACGGTTTAACCCGAATACAACATTATCAACTGCAAAGACCTCACATTCTGATCTTTGGTGGAATTAATACCCAGCGTCCACTGCTGCGGATTTATTGTGAGTCAATGGATTGCCACCATAACTTCAGCAGCTTGTGCTTTTTTTCAAAAATCGTCCAATGAGGATTTGCAATTCAGAACTATGAGGCCAGCAGAGGCAGAAACCGTCATAACATTTAAAAAACATTTAGATGTGCACTTGTGATGCCAAGTCATACAAGGCTATGGGCCAAGTGCTGGAAATATGGGATAAGAATAGTTAGATGGTTGTCTTTGACTGGCACAGACTGTTTGGGTCGACAGGCCTTTTTCTTTGATATAGATCTCTATGACTCTCTGATTCTAACTCCGACCATTCATATTAATTATCTGTGACCACAACTTTACTTTTGTAATCAATAAACCAGCACTATAGTTGCACGGCCAATTATCTGATTCACAAGATAACAAGGTGTAGAGCTGGATGAACACAGCAGGCCAGGCAGCATCAGAGGAGCAGGAAGGCTGATGTTTCAGACCTAGACCCTGCTTCAGAAATGGGGGAGGGGAAGGGGATTCTGAAATAAATAGGGAGAGAGGGGGAGGCGGATAGAAGATGGATAGAGGAGAAGATAGGTGGAGAGGAGACAGACAGGTCAAAGAGGCGGGGATGGAGCCAGTAAAGTGAATGTAGGTGGGGAGTTAGGGAGGAGATAGGTCAGTCCAGGGAGGATGGACAGGTCAAGGGGGCGGGATGAGGTTAGTAGGTAGGAGATGGGGGTGCGGCTTGAGGTCGGAGGAGGGGATAGGTGGAAGGAAGGACAGGTTAGGGAGGCGGGGACGAGCTGGGCTGGTTTTGGGATGCGATAGGGGGAGGGGAGATTTTGAAGCTTGTGAAGTCCACATTGATACCATTGGGCTGCAGGGTTCCCAAGCGGAATATGGGCTGCTGTTCCTGCAACCTTCGGATAGCATCTGTGTGGTACTGCAGGAGGCCCAGGATGGACATGTCGTCTGAGGAATGGGAGGGGGAGTTGAAATGGTTCGCGACTGGGAGGTGCAGTTGTTTAGTGCGAACCGAGCGTAGGTGTTCTGCAAAGCGGTCCCCAAGCCTCCGCTTGGTTTCCCAATGTAGAGGAGGCCACAACGGGAACAGCGGATGCAGTATACCACATTAGCAGAAGTGCAGGTGAACATTTGTTTGATGTGGAAAGTCTTCTTGGGGCCTGGGATGGGAGTGAGGGGGGAGGTGTAGGGGCAGGTGTACCACTTCCTGCGGTTGCAGGGAAAAGTGCCAGGTGTGGTGGGGCTGGAGCGGAGTGTGGAGCGGACAAGGGAGTCACGGAGAGAGTGGTCCCTCTGGAAAGCAGATAAGGGTGGGGAGGGAAAAATGTCTTTGGTGGTGGGGTCAGATTGCAGTTGGAAGAAGTCTCGGAGGATGATGCGTTGGATCCAGAGGTTGGTGGGGTGGTACGGGAGGACAAGGGGGATTCTGTTTTGGTTGTTATTGCGGGGAGGGGGTGTGAGGGATGAGTTGCAGGAAATGCGGGAGACGCGGTCAAGGGCGTTTTTGACCACTGAGGAGGGGGGAGTTGCGGTCCTTGAAAAACGAGGACATCTGAGATGTACGGGAGTGGAATGCCTCATCCTGGGAACAAATGCGGTGGAGGCGAAGGAATTGGGAATAGGGGATGGCATTTTTGCAGGAAGGTGGGTGGGAGGAGGTGTATTCCAGGTAGCTGTGGGAGTCGATGGGCTTGAAATGGATATCGGTTTCTAGGTGGTTGCCAGAGATGGAGACAGAGAGGTCCAGGAAGGAGAGAGAGGTATTAGAGATGGTCCAGGTGAACTTAAGATTGGGGTGGAAGGTGTTGGTGAAGTGGATGAACTGTTCGAGCTCCTCGTGGGACCACGAGGCGGTGCCGATACAGTCATCAATGTAATGGAGGAAGAGGTGGGGTTTACGGCCACTGTAGATACAGAAGAGGGATTGTTCCACGTAACCTACAAAGAGGCAGGCATAGCTTGGGCCCATGCGGGTACCCATGGCCACCCCCTTTGTCTGTAGGAAGTGGGAGGAATTGAAAGAGAAGTTGTTGAGGGTGAGGACGAGTTCGGCTAAGCAGATGAGGGTGTCAGTGGATGGGGACTGGTCGGGCCTGCGGGACAGGAAGAAGCGGAGGGCCTTTAGGCCATCTGTATGGGGAATGCAGGTGTATAGGGACTGGACGTCCATGGTAAAGATGAGGTGTTGGGGACCAGGGAATTGGAAGTTCTGGAGGAGGTGGAGGGCGTGGGTGGTGTCACGGACATAGGTAGGGAGTTCCTGGACCAAGGGGGAGAAAATGGAGTTGAGATAGGTGGAGATAAGTTCTGTGGGGCAGGAGCAGGCGGAGACAATGGGTCGACCAGGGCAGTCAGGTTTGTGGATTTTGGGAAGGAGATAGAAGTGGGCGGCGCGGGGTTGGGGAACGATGAGGTCGGAGGCTGTGGGTGGGAGGTCACCTGAGATGATGAGGTTGTGGATGGTTTGGGAGATGATGGTTTGGTGGTCGGGGGTGGGGTCATGATCAAGGAGGCGGTAGGAGGAGGTGTCGGAGAGTTGGCGCCTGGCCTCGGCGACGTAGACGTCAGTGCGCCATACTACAACTGCGCCTCCCTTGTCCGCGGGTTTTATGGTGAGGTTGGGATTGGAGCGGAGGGAAAGGAGGGCTGCACGTTCTGCGGGGGAGAGGCTGGAGTGGATGAGAGGGGTGGAGAGATTGAGGCGATTGATGTCTCGATGGCAGTTGGAGATGAAGAGGTCGAGGGAAGGTAGGAGGCCTTGGGGTGGTGTCCAGGAGGAGGGGGTGTGTTGGAGGTGGGAGAAGGGGTCAGTAGAGGGAGGGTTAGACTCATGGTTGAAGAAGTAAGCACGGAGGCGGAGGCGGCGGAAAAACTGCTCAATGTCCAAACGTGAGCGGTATTCGTTGATCTGTGGGTGGAGGGGGACAAAGGTGAGCCCTTTACTGAGGACTGACCGTTCATCCTCAGTAAGGGGGAGGCCTGGGGGATGGTGAAGACTCGGCAGGGCTGGGTGCTGCAATCTCCTCTGGAGCTGCTGGCTGTGGAGGCGGTGGGCAAAGCGACGTCGGCGTCGGTGGTGGGCCGTGCGGCGTCAGCTGTGGGCGGAGTTGCATCGGCGGTGGTGGGCGGAGTTGCGTCGGCGTCGGCCGTGGGCGGAGTTGCGTCGGCGGTGGGCGGAGTGGGGTAGGCGGCAGCAGCAGCGGTGACGGTAGGTGCGTCCTCAGTGTCTATGGTGTTGGCCTCGGAAATGGAGGCGGTGACATCAGCAGCGGTGTCCCGGAAGTGGTGTACCCGGCGGCGGAGGATGTGACGTCATCCGTGGGT
>NC_063333.1:93809342-93810317 GCF_021869965.1 Rhincodon typus | reverse complement strand
TTTGGGGGGGTGGAGGAAGCCTGTTTTGGGTGGTAGGCACCAGTAAGTTTACTGTACTTACGGCTTTTAGTGTTCAATAAAGCTGAGTAGAATTGTGAGTTCAGGTTGTGGATCCTATGAAGAATTAAAAACAGGAGAGGTCCTTTGCAGGTCTGGGAGAGGGAGGCTCTGAGCTGGGGTAGGCTTGATTGTAGTGCCTGGAGATGCCGGCGCATTGCTGCGAGTGTGTGTTTCAGGAGTCGCAGGGAGAAACGCTTCTGAAGGATCTCAATGTTCTGAATGTAGACATTGTCACGGTTGGGGCCAAATTGGGAAGGCCTGAATGTGGACTGTAGTCCATTGGGGATGATCTGGTTCCGTAGGCAGGTACTAAGAAAGGTGATGTGGCTGCAGTACCTGGTTTGCTAAAGGACGTGGTCGAGCAGTTTCAAGGCCGAAGAGATTATGAGAGAGTTGCAGTGGGAGAGAGATCGACTGAGATTTTTCCGGAGGGAGGAGGGTAACTTCCTTAGGGTCGGCATCCTTAGAAGAGGCTTCGCAGTGGGGTTAAAATTGTTTCAGAGATAGTAGGAAAAGCAGATGCTGGAGAATCTGAGATAACAAGGTGTGGAGCTGGATGAACACAGCAGGCCAAGCAGCATCAGAGGAGCAGGAAGGCTGACATTTCGGGCCTAGACCCTTCGTCTGAAATGGGGGGGGGAAAGGGGGTTCTGAAATAAATAGGGAAAGAGGGGGAGGCGGATAGAAGATGGATAGAGGAGAAGATCGGTGGAGAGGAGACAGACAGGTCAAAGAGGCGGGGATGGAGCCAGTAAAGGTGAATGTAGGTGGGGAGTTAGGGAGGAGATCGGTCAGTCCAGGGAGGACGGACAGGTCAAGGGGCGGGATGAGGTTAGTAGGTAGGAGATGGGTGTGGGGCTTGAGGTGGGAGGAGGGGATAGGTGGAAGGAAGGACAGGTTAGGGAGGCGGGGACA
>NC_063333.1:93792645-93809242 GCF_021869965.1 Rhincodon typus | reverse complement strand
CTTGTGAAATCCACATTGATACCATTGGGCTGCAGGGTTCCCAAGCAGAATATGAGTTGCTGTTCCTGCAACCTTCGGGTGGCATCGTTGTGGCACTGCAGGAGGCCCAGGATGGACATGTCGTCTGAGGAATGGGAGGGGGAGTTGAAATGGTTTGCGACTGGGAGGTGCAGTTGTTTAGTGCGAACCGAGCGTAGGTTTTCTGCAAAGCAGTCCCTAAGCCTCCGCTTGGTTTCCCCGATGTAGAGGAGGCCACAACGGGAACAGCGGATGCAGTATACCACATTAGCAGATGTGCAGGTGAACATCTGCTTGATGTGGAAAGTCTTCTTGGGGCCTGGGATGAGAGTGAGGGGGGAGGTATAGGGGCAGGTGTAGCACTTCCTGCGGTTGCAGGGAAAAGTGCCGGGTGTGGTGGGGCTGGAGGGGAGTGTGCAGTGGACAAGGGAGTCACGGAGAGAGTGGTCCCTCCGGAAAGCAGATAAGGGTGGGGAGGGAAAAATGTCTTTGGTGGTGGGGTCGGATTGCAGATGGCGGAAGTGTCGGAGGATGATGCGTTGGATCCGGAGGTTGGTGGGGTGGTACGTGAGGACGAGGGCGTTTCTGTTTTGGTTGTTATTGCGGGGAGGGGGTGTGAGGGATGAGTTGCGGGAAATGCGGGAGACGCAGTCGAGGGCGATTTCGATCACTGAGGGGGGGGAAGTTGCGGTCCTTGAAAAACGAGGACATCTGAGATGTACAGGAGTGGAATGCCTCATCCTTGGAGCAGATGCGGCGGAGGTGAAGGAATTGGGAATAGAGGATGGCATTTTTGCAGGAAGGTGGGTGGGAGGAGGTGTATTCTAGGTCGCTGTGGGAGTCGGTGGGCTTGAAATGGATATCGGTTTCTCGGTGGTTGCCAGAGATGGAGACAGAGAGGTCCAGGAAGGAAAGACAGGTATTAGAGATGGTCCAGGTGAACTAAAGGTTGGGGTTCAAAATCTCCCCTCCCCCTACCACATCCCAAAACCAGCCCAGCTCATCCCCGCCTCCCTAACCTGTTCTTCCTCCCACCTATCCCCTCCACCCACCTCAAGCCCCACACCCATCTCCTACCTACTAACCTCATCCCGCCCCCTTGACCTGTCCGTCCTCCCTGGACTGACCTATCTCCTCCCTACCACCCCACCTACACTCACCTTTCCTGGCTCCATCCCCGCCTCTTTGACCTGTCTGTCTCCTCTCCACCTATCTTCTCCTCTATCCATCTTCTATCCGCCTCCCCCTGTCTCCCTATTTATTTCAGAACCCCCTTCCCCTCCCCCATTTCTGAAGAAGGGTCTGGGCCCGAAACGTCAGCCTTCCTGCTCCTCTGATGCTGCTTGGCCTGCTGTGTTCATCCAGCTCTACACTTTGTTATCTCAGATTCTCCAGCATCTGCAGTTCCTACTATATCTGATTCACAAACCGTTTTTCTGATTTCTTTTTTCACTTGTGTTCATTTTCCAGCAACAGTGGAGAAACAATAATGGCTGATTGCTTTGAAAAGTCTTCAGTTTCACCGTACAACTAATCAGCACTGACTGATCCTGCTCCTCTTGGCCCCAAGACAGTGCTCATGGCAATCTCTAATTCCAGTTTGCCTTTTGAGGTACTGTCAGACAGACTCATGGGCTAAAACGTTGTTTGCTGAAAAACCTGCTCGTTAGCATGTATTTAATGTTCAGGCATTCCCTGCCAGGCAAAAGGCCCACTTTAGTCGGAATGTGTATGACTTTGTGTAAATCTTTCATGGTGAATTGGTTAAATCAGAAGTAGGAACCGAATTAACCATTTGTACAATAGCGTTAGAGAACTGATTACAGATCAATTCCATCATTGACTTTCTTGAGCTTTCTACCTCACACCTTGAAGCTAAAGCATCATTATCTTATGCTCTGCTTAAAATGATATTTATAAACTGATACAATGTAACTGCAAATTACATTAATAATCCAGACCTTTTGCACAGCAGAATCTCACAGTACCTGCTATCAGTGGTAGTCTGACCAATCGATTTTGGTGAGAATAGGACAAATCAAAATCATCCAAGACCTACCAGGAAGCAATATGCTGTATTTGATTAATATAATTGTGGTTTTGAATTCCTTTCTCAGATTTAATTCACTTTGTCTGTGATCCACCTCCCTGACAGTAATACCATCTTATATTTAACCTTTTACTTAAGATACTCCTTTAAGCCAACCTATTTGACCAAATTTTTGGTCACCTGTCCTCATACCATCTACACAGTATGGTGTCAAATTCTGTTTGACAATGCTCGTGTTAAGCTCTTTGACAGGTTTTATCACATTGCAGCTTCTTTATAAATACGAGTCGGTCCTGTTGAACCTTGTTATTGATATACTGGCTTGTAAACAAACTACACAGGCCGAGCAGTACTCTTACACTTAGAGGAGTACGTATGTTGAAGGACTGTCATCACAAACCGTTGGAGCGTGTTCGGGATGCACTCTTCCAGCCCCAGAACAATGTGGCCAGCGAGGAGTCTGTTGAGGGAATATGGCGAGATCAGAAACATGAGGTTTCCAGCATGGAGAAAAGAAGTCAGATTCTCCAACCAAGGTTTGAACCTCAAGATGAGAACCTCTCTAGTGAGTGGTGAGAGGCCCATTTGCACACATTTACACCTTATTAGTAATCTAATCTTATCTCACTTGTATGAAATTTCCCCTTCGTCCATGCATAGACAGAACCTTGATGCTGGCAAATCTCAACATGAAAGTGCAGAAAGGTACAGGCTTCAGGACAGCACAGAACTACAAACACAGCAGAATTTATCAATAGAAAAAGCATCCATTCAGTCACCAATGTTTATAGGGATCACATTCGACGTGCTGTACAATTTTTTTCTGTGTTTCCCTCCCATTACATGCACTGTGAAGGACAGTGGCTGCTAGCAGCACTCAAACTGGTGCACAGCTCGATTATAAACTTATCACTCGTGTTGGAAATCCTGCAAGGTCCTCACAGTGGTGAGTATTCCCACTGTTGGTGAATACATGATAATGTGAGCCTGGCACAATAGAGATGCAGAGCATACAGAATGAGGCAAGCAGCAAGAATTGTGCGAGAACTCAGGAGAGCTCACAGAGGGAAAGCCTCCACGAAGCTCCCTGGAACTGACACTTACCTATTTTTTGGTAAAGTTGAGTGCTTCTTCTCTAGTGTAGAGCAAGACTGAATAGCCCAAAGTGAGACACAAGCCATTCTGGACCATGTTTAAACTTTGTTTTACCTATAAGTTAGAATTTCATGTTTAAGGGAGCCGATGTGCATCGTAAAAAGCTTTCTGAGCACAGTAACTGATTTTTATTGGAAATCCCAAGAAAAGGAAGAATGTTAAAGATTTAAACAAATCTGCTTCCAGCCTAATTGTGAGTATGTGATATGGCAGCAGAAAGATGATCTGAAAATATCGCAAAGGACCAAGACAACTGCTCATTCAACAGCACGTTGTAAATCCTTGGCCTGTAGAAGTGCAAGGACAGCGGATGTACGGAAAGACCATCCATCTGCAAGTTCCCCATAAACACAGCAGTTCAAGAAGGCAGCTTATCATCACCTTCTTCAGTTAGGGATGGACAATAAATCTGGCCCAGCCAATAGTACCCACATCCCATAAATACTTTTAAAATTGCCTTAGTTGTCTGATATCCTTTATGTAAGATGTTATGAGCAGGAGTGGAAGGATGTATGGGCTCCCATCTTTTTATCCAACCCACTGGGTTGCAACAAACATTCGATTTCTTTCTAGCATGCAGCTACATCATACCTCAATTGAAGCATGGAACTTGTCAAAACTATGAAGACAATGACAAGGTTTTCTTGAGTGGGAGCTGGTTAGTTGTTCGTACCCCTAACCTGCCTCTGTCAAAACAAGAACTGAGATGATTAGAAGTTGGTCGGGTTTGGGTTCAAAACTTTGGAAATGTTTGAAGTCACCACCGAACCCAAACTCAGCTTTGATGTTAAAATTACTTCCATGCAGCCTGAAAAGCCTTCTGGTCCATTTTAATAAACCATTAACAATCATATTGAAATAGCAGAACTCTTTATCTAAAAACCTGGTACCTTTGTATTGTAAGCCTAGAGGTCCGTTTTTGGGAAAAATGGAAAAAAGTGAGAAAAGAATTTTCAAAGTCCATTCAATGCACACTCAAACACATCAAAATAAGAATCTCAAGGCACACATATCCTTTTCAAGAGGATTTAAAAGCTATAAATTAAAATTTAAATATTAATAGGTTTTGATGAATGGTGGGGCCATAGACAACGCAGAAAGAATTATTTGTTTCTGTTCTCTAAATTTGATGAAATTTTATCAAATTTTAGAACAAGATGCACACAGTCACAAACTGAATTTAATTGAACAATTTCCTAACAAAAGAAAAGGTATGTGTTTTGTGCAGACTGTAGTTTTAGACACGGAAGGAACTGTGTGATACTGTGTTTCCTGCCTATAGCACGACCGGTATCTTGGATTCGAAAGTTTTTTGAATCACACCATGCTCTCAAAGCTTAAAACTCACTTTTCATTGCCAAGCCACAAATATTAACTGCAATATACTTTTCATGAAATTTGCAGTAAATATTTGTATTGACTGAGCCACAGATAATGTAAGACCTGTTGCAAATCCAATTGATGCAGTGAACTTTTATGAAAGGGAAGTGAATAGCTTGTTCAAATTTATTGTCTATGAAGCACTTCTTGGGCAGTGAAGGCAACAAGGTAATGAAATCATATGTCCCCTCATTTTGGGGATGAGGTGCTGGTGCAGTACTGGTAATCCAAAGACACAGGTTAATGTTCCAGGGACATGGTTCAAATCCCACCATAGCTGCTGGTCGAATTGAAATTCAGTTAATAAAAGTCTGGAATTATAAGCTCACCTAATAATGATCATAAAATCATTGTCAATTGTAAAATCTACTTGATTCACTGAACTCTGGAAGGAATTCTGCTATCCTTACCTGTTCTGGTCTATATGTGACTCCAGACCCATAACATTACTGCTGACTCTTAAGAGCCCTCTGAAACAGCCTGATAAGCTATTCAGCTGGACCAACCACTCCAAATTCTAAAAGGAATGAGGCTATATGTACTTCCAGGCATTGCCTTGAGTACAGCAAACAACAATGGGAAAAACTGCTCTGTCAACCCTGCCAAATCCTCCTCACTAAAAACGGGGGTCTTGTCCCAAAAATGGGAGAGCAATGCCACAAATGAGTCGAGCAGCAGTCTGACATAGTCATACTCACTGAATCATATCTTATAGAATATAACCAGAGACCACCCTGAGTATTTCAGACATCACCAGAACCATCCTCAGTGGCTCAGCAGTTAGCACTGCTGCCTCACAGCGCTAGGGACCTGGGTTCGATTCCACCCTGTCTGTGTGGAGTTTGCACATTCTCCCTGTGTCTGCGTGTGTTTCCTCCGGGTGCTCCGGTTTCCTCCCACAGTCCAAAGACATGCGGGTAAGTTGGATTGGCCGTGCTAAATTGCCCATAGTGTCCAAAGATGTGCAAGTTAGGTGGATTAGCCAGGGTAAATGTGGGGTTACAGGAATGGGGTGGGTCTGGGTGGGATGTTCTTCAGTGTGGACTCAATGGGCCAAATGGCTTGCTTCCTTACTGTGGGGATTCTATGATCCCTGAATGCACCAGAGATATCCAGCACCATCCCTGGGTACATACCGTCTCACTGTAAAGGCTAACTGGAGATGGCAGCAGAGTAGTTTACAGTCAGTAGGGAGTTGCCAAGAGTCCTCAATGTTGACTTTGGAGCCCCAGAAGTCTCAGGGTGTCACTTCAAATGTGTGCAAAGAATTGTCATGCTGATCACCACCTACGGCTGTCTCTTAGCTGATGCGTTGGTAGTCCTCCATTCTAAACACAAATGGGATGAAGCACTGAGGGTAATAAGGGAAACAAATACATTCCAGGTGAGGTATTTCCTATCACCAAGAGTGACAGGGCAGCATTACTACTGACCAAGCTGGTCGAGACTCGCATCCAGCCATTGATGGTCAATTAAACAACTCACAGGATGAGCAAATTCTACAAATAACCCCATCCTTAATGATGTGCAGGCTAGATCCATCTCAGTTTCTTTCTCTTTCACAGAAGCCAATCTTCAGTCAATTCAATGATAACTGGACTCTACAAGGGCTATGCACTGAAGACTTGTGATCCAGAATTAGCCACACCCCTAGCCAAACAGTTCCAGTCCAACTACAACACCAATATCTACCCAGCAATGTGCATCTGCTGGCCACATAAAACAGGAGAGACCCAACCCGGCCAAGTACCACTCCATCAGTCCACTCTCGATCATTAGCAGGTGACTGAAAGTATTATCGACTGTGCTATCAAGTGGCACTTGATCAACAATAACCTGCTCTCTGACATTCAGTTTGGGTTCCATCAATGCTACTCAGCTCCTGACCTCATTGCAGCCTTGGCCCAAACATGGATAAAAGAACTCAACCCCAGTGGTAAGGCTTTTGGTATCAGGTAGCTTTTGACTAAATATGGCATCAAGGAGAGCTAGCACAACTACAGCCAATGGGAATGGGGGTGAAAATTCACCAGTGATTGGAGCCATACCAAGCAGAAAGGAAAACAGTTGTGGTTATTAGTGGACAATTATTGAAGAGCAATACTGCAGGAGTTTATCTGGGTTGAGGCACAGACCCAAGTGTTATCTCTTGTTTCATCAATGATCATCTCTCCATCATGAGATCGGGTTGGGGACGATCACTGATATTTGCACAATATTCAGCACATTCGTTACTCCTCAGATACTGTTCACATCAAGTAATACTTGGACAACATCCAGGTTTGGGCTGATAAACAGCAAATAACAATCATGTCACACAAGCACCAGAGTTTGACTATCTCCAACAAGAGAGAATCAAACCATCTTCCCTTGACATCCACTGGCATTACCATCACTGGTTCTGTCACTGTCAACATCCTAGGGGTCACCATGATCAGAAACTCAACTGGACAAGCAGGCCAGAAATTAAGAATTCTTTTGTACGTAGCTCACCTCCTGACCCCTGAAAGCCTGTCCAACATCTCCAAGGCACAAGTCAGGAATGCGACAGAGTACACCTCACTTGCATGAATGAGTGCAGCTTCAAGAATACTCAAAAATCTCGACGCCGTCCAGGACAAAGCAGCACACTTGATTGGCATCATAGCCATAAATGTTCAGTCTTGTCATTACTTACATATAGTGGCAATATTGTGCGCCATCTGCAAGATGCAATGCAACAAATTAACAAGGCTCCTTCAAAACACATTAACTGAAGACCTCTACTACCTAGAAATACAGGGAAGCAGATACATAGGAGCTCCATCACCTGCAATTTCGCCACTGAGCCACACATTATGTTGAGTTAGAAATATATTACCTTTCTCTCATTGTCCCTGGTTAAAGTGAACTCCCTTCCTCATAGCAATGTGGGTATACCTACCCCAAATAGACTACAGCTGATCAGGAAGTGAGCTCACCAGCACCTTTCCAGGGGCAATTAAGATGGGCTATAAATGCTCGACTAGTCAATGACTCCCATATCCTATAAACAAATAAGAAGGAAAAGCACATAACAGACTCCCAAAATCAGAGATTTGTTTCATTGTAGAGGAGGCTGTACTGTCTATCCTGCCGTTCTGTCTGCACCAGCTCTCTGAATGTGCATTAGGTTTTAATGTCATTGTTCTGCCTTTTTCCTGTTACGCTGCACATTACATGCCCCTTCTACCCAATGTGTATGACCTTATAATTCTCTGCATTAAAGTTCATCTGCCTCCTTATTAACCACTTCACCAAATTGTCCATATCCTTTTAAAGTTCTACATTGCCCTCCCCATAGTTTAAAATGCTTCCAAATTTTGTATCATCCTGCACAACAAGGTGACATTATTTATTTATATCAGGCAAAGCAAGGGTCCCAATAACATCCCCTCTAGTACTCCATTGCAAACCTTCCTCCAGCCCCAAATATATCTCTTAGCCATTATTCCCTGTTTTCTGTCCCTCAGCCAATTTCTCAACCATCTTGCTACTGTCCCTTTTATTCCAAGATTTCTAACATTCTTCACCATGGACTACCTTCAAAGAGATGCATGGGTACAGTCAAGGTAAAATCCCTCAAAAGTTAACACAGCGCAAAGAAATTCAGAGACCCCTGGATGAAAAATGAGATAGAAATTGAGATAAAGCAGAAAATGTGCGCTGATGATAGGTGTCAAGTAGAAAACGCTAGTGAAAACTAAGCTGTAAACAGAGGGTTCAAAAAAGAGGTGGAAAAGCAACAAGGAAAGAGAAACAAAGAGGAATTATGATGTCATCGATATTATATTAAACCCCCTTTGGAAGTCCATGTAAATCACAACTACAGTATTACCCTCATCAACCATCTCTATTACCTTTTCAAGAGAACTTGAGCAAGTTAATTAAGTTTTCCTTTAAGAAATCAAGACAGCTCTTCTTAATTAAGCCACATTTGTTCAGGCTCTAATTCTATCTTAAATAACTTCAACTAAAAGTTTCCACAGCACTGAAGTTAAACTGACTGAACTGTCATTGCTTGGTTTATTCTTACATCTTCTTTTGAACAAGGGTGCAATGTCTGGAATTCTCTAGTCCTCTAACACCATCCCTGACTCTAAGGAAGACTGAAAAATCATGGGCAGAGCCTTCACAGTTTCCATTTTCACTTTCATAGAGTTATAGAATCATTAAGCATGGAAACACTGTTGGTCCAACTCGTCCATGCTGATCATGTGTCTTAAACTGAACTAGTTTTTTTTTTCAGAATCTTTGTATGCGCAGTAAGTATTGATTGCTTACCCAATATCTTCCCCTTACCAATTCTGCACACCCTCAGTGACTAAATGTACTCCTCTGTCACCGTGATGGGTAACATCTGCTTTCTTGGTAAAAACAGATGCAGCATATTCACTTAATGCTTCAGTACTGATTGCTGCTCCCATATGGATAGCCCCTTTTTGGTCCTTAAATGGTCCTATTTCTCCTTTGATCACTGTTACTATTTATGCGCCTATGGAAATTCAGCATATCTGTAAAGACTCTTAACAATTTTTATAGAAGCACCATCGAAAGCATTCAATCCAGATGCATCATGGCTTGGTATGGCAACTACACTGCCCTAGACTGCACAAAACTACAGAGAGTTGAGAACACATCCAAGTTTATTATGCAAGCCAAGCTTCCAACCATTCATTATGAAGTTGGCCCCTCCAGCCACAATACACAATGAAACATGACTGACAGCCCGGAATCCATTATACTGTTGAAGCACCCGAGTCCCAGTGAATGCATTTCTTGATCGACTACTCTAGCTGTCTGACCTCATTGTCAATTGTGCAATGTGTAATGAACTGGGTAGTTTTCATATTATAGATTCTGGAAAGAGCTAATTCCTTTTCAACTGGACACACGGAGGTTACACGGAGGCTTGAAAAAAGGCTGCCGTAAGTCACCTTCATTTATGCAATGCTCTTAGAAGACTCAATGTGGATTTCAGACAGACACAATAAAACAAGTGAAGACCTTCTAGGTATTATACACAAGCAATCAATTCCCTGTGGGTATCATGGGAACATAATTTACCAAAGTTAACACAGTTGCCATCTTACATTTTAATCTGACATTTTAAGGCACACTGCAAGCCACCATTTTAAAATAGGCAACAAGAGAATTCTGATATAACAGCATCCAGAGAGAGAGAGAGAGAGAGCATATCAACAGGGAGAGGAGAAAAGGGCAAGCCAGCTAAGGACTGCTCTCGTGAACCAGGTTATCAGGGGGGCGATTTTTAATGCCACCAAAGTGAATTAAAGAGCCCACAGATCCCTCAGGAAACTGATTGCCCAGCCCATCTGTAAGAGGAACATGTACCTACTGAATGCAGCTAGTGAACTCTGACTTCAAGTTTATAACTCCTTCGCGTTGAAAAACAGTTTTCAAGCGAGAAACGGGCCTGCAAAATAGACCGAGCAAACTTAATTTCCTGTTAACGGGATCTTTTATCCATACACACTTTTAAGTTTTGTAACTATTGTATTTAATAACTGTATCACTTGTTTTCATATACTAGCTTTTAGTAAAAGCTGTGAAATACACTAAACTTTGATCTTGGTTAAATCCAAAGCTTGGATTTTACATGAAAATCATATTTCTAGTCCCAGCTAAGGCCAAGTCTATCTTATTAACCTAATCCTATCGTTTGGTCAGATAGTTTCTGAGGTGTGTTGTCAATTAATAAAGCTCTGTATAATGACATTGCAACCACCTCCAAAACTAACAGTGAACAAAAAGACTGAAGGCAATATTTTTAAGATGATAAAGGTAGAGGATGGTAAAAATATGTAGAAGAGTTAAAAAAAAAATAAAACGAATAAAATTTACAAGTGAGATAGAAAAACAGGTGAGACAATAGAATAGAACACAACTTTCGCATTCATTGTCATTTAAATTTATGACTTAACCATTTTATTTAATAGCCCAAGGTTAATTTTGAAGTTGGCAAACTGCTTTGGATCATTCAATAGCTGTGTTTGTGCTGGGGTAGTAGGAACTGCAGATGCTGGAGAATCCGAGACAACAAGGTGCAGAGCTGGGTGAACACAGCCGGCCAAGCAGCATCATAGGAGCAGAAAGGCTGATGTTTCGGGCCTAGACCCTTCATCACGTCAGCCTTTCTGCTCCTATGGTGCTGCTTGGTCTGCTGTGTTCATCCAGCTCTGCACCTTGTTGTCTCGCTGTATTTGTGCTGTTTATCTTCAGTATTGAATAAAACTAGTCAGTCCAGTTGAAATTTGTTTGAACCAGCTGGCAATTGAAAGGTTTAAGTGTTACCCTACAATTACTATATAAGTAATCTCAGAGGCAGCAGGAATCTGGCAGGAGACTGCCTCAAAACGCTGGAATGTCATGGTGAAATATTTATCTTCTTCAGTTGATCTTATTTCATTGCTAGCAATACAATTAGCTAACAATTCACATGTTGCAGTTTCAGTGTAAATCACTGGGAACTGAATAGCATACACATACCTCTTTATTTTTTCATGGGATGTGGACCAGCATTTATTGATAATTCCTAACTGTCCTTGAGAAGATGATTGTGAGCTGGCTTCTCGAATTGCTGTAGTTCTTGGGGATCGGGTGTTGAGAAAAGGAGTTCCAGGATTTTGTCCCCACAGCAGTGAAGGAATGACAATATAATTCTAAGTCAGGATGGTATGTGCCTTGAAAGAAAAATTATGTTGGTGGTGTTCCTTTGCATCTGATGTCCCTGTCATTGTTGGAGGAGGTTGCAGGTTTGGCAGGTGACATCAAAGTAGCTTTGGTGAGTTGCTGCAGTGCACCTTGTAGATGGCATACATTGTTGCTATTGTCCATCGCTGGTGAAGGAAGTGAATGTTAATGGATATGGTGCAAATCAAAGGGGTTGCTTTATCCTGGATGGTTGTTGAGTGTGGTTGGAGCTGCTCCCACCCAGGCAAGGGGAGAGTATTCCATCACTTGTGCCTTGTGGATGGTGAACACACACTGGGGAGTCAACATGTTAATTACTCACCTTGGACTTCCTAGTTTCTGACTTGCTCTTGTAGCCACAGTATTTACATAGCCAGACCAGTTCAGTTTCTGGTCAGTGGTACCCCACATGATCTGGATAGAGTGGGATTCTCTGATGGTATAATGTCATTGAATGTCAAGGGATGGTGGTTAAATTCTGTTTGGTTGGAAATGGTTATTGCCTTGCATTTGTGTGTCACATATGGTAATTCATGCATGGAAATTCAGCATATCTGTAAAGACTCTTAACAATTTTTATAGAAGCACCATCGAAAGCATTCAATCCAGATGCATCATGGCTTGGTATGGCAACTACACTGCCCTAGACTGCACAAAACTACAGAGAGTTGAGAACACATCCAAGTCTATTATGCAAGCCAAGCTTCCAACCATTGACTTCATCTATATTTCTTGCTACCTCGGAAAGATGGCCAACATAAACAAAGACTTCTCCCACCCTGGTTATAACCTCTTCCAACCCTTTCCATTGGTATAAAGATACAAAAGCTCAAACAACGTCCCAACAGTTTCAGGAACAGCTTCTTCCCTGCTGTTATTAGACTTCTGAATGGACCTCTCAACTTTTACATCTAATGTTCGTCTCACTCTTTATGCACCTTCTCTGCAGCTGTAACATTGTATTCTTTGCTCTGCTATTACCCTAATGTACTTTGCATGGCATGATCTGCCTATTTTGCATGCAAAACAAAACTTTTCACTGTACCTGGGTACATGTGACAATAATAAATCAAATCAAATCAAATCAAAAATTGCCACCTTTCAGCCCAAGCCTGAATATTGTCGGTATTTAAGGAGTTTTGAGCGATACAGAAGATTGTGCAAACATAATGCAGTTCAGAGAAGGTTTCCTAAACCGATACCTAGAATGAGCGGTTGCCTTATGAGGAAAGGCTAGACAGGCTAGGCCTGTATCCTCTGGAGTTTAGAAGAGTCAAAGGTGACTTAATTGAAACATATAAGATCCTGAGAGGTCTTTACTGGGTTGATGTCAGAAGGATACTTCTTCTTTTGGGATAATCGAAAACTAATTTAAAAATAAGGAGCACCCATTTTATACAGAGATTTTCTCTCAGAGGGTTGTAAATCTTTGGAAATCCCTTCCTCAAAAGACAGTATTTAAAAGAACCTTTTAAATATTTTTAAGGCAGAGTCGGATAGATTTTTGATTACCAATGGGATGAAAGATTATTGGGGACATGTAGGAATGTAGAGTTGAGTTTAATGTCAGATCAGCCACGATCGTATTGAATGGTGGAGCAGGCTTGATGGGCAGAGTGGCCTATGTTTGTTCTTTGTTCATATGTTTGTTTCATCAGCAAATGTCCCCACTTCTGACCTTATCAGAGGATGAAGGTCAATAATGGGGCAGCTAAAAATGGTCCTGAAATAATGGTTGAGATGATTGGCCTCCAACAACCACAGCTTTCTCCCTTTGCACTAGGTATGACTCTAACTATTGCAGCCCCTGTTTTCCATTGACCCTGGTTTTGCTAGAACTCCATGATGCCACAGTTCATCAAATGCTGCCTCAATGTCAAGAGCAGTCATTCCCACCTTAGCTTGAATTCCGCTTTTTTGAGATTGTTTGAAACAAAGATGTAATGAGGTACCAATACACAATGGAATCCAATCTGAGCTTCGGTAAGCAGGTTATTGCTGAACGAGAGCTGACTGGCAGCAATGTTGACAACATCTACCATCACATTACTGACGATTGAGTGTAAACCGAAGTAGTGGTAATTGACCAGTTTGTATTTGTCTTGCTTTTTGTGTATAGGACATACCTGGACAATTTTTTTTGTTTTTTAGCTGTACTGGAACAGCTTGGCTAGGGATGTGGCTAATTCTGGAGCACAAGTCTTCAGTACTATTGTTGGAATGTAGTATTTGCAGTATCTGGCTCCTCCAACCGTTTCTTGATGTCATGTGGAGTGAATCAAATTGGCTGAAGACTGGCATCTGTGATGCTTGGGACCACTGAAGGAGGCCAAAATGGATCATCCATGCATCATTCTAGCTGAAGATTGCTGTGTATGCTTTTGTACCCATGTGCTGGGGTCCACCATCGTTGAAGATGGGGATACTTGTGGAGGCCCCTCTTGTTAGTTATTAAATTGTCCACTACCATTCATGACTGAATGTGGCAGACCACAGAGCTTAAATGTCATCAGAGGTTGTGGGATCACTCAGCTCTGTCTATGATTTGCTGATTACACTGTTTGACACGAGAGTTTGCATTGTAGCCTCACCAGACTGACACCCCATTTTGAATTTGCCTTGTGCTGTCCCTGACATGTCCTTCTACACTATTCAGGTTGATCTCCTGGCTTGATGGTAATTGTCGTATGGGAGAAATATCAAGAAAAGAGGCTGCAGATTGAGGATAAATGCAATTTTTCTGTGGCAGATGACCCACAGTGACTCATAAATGCCTAATTTTGAGTTAACAAGGTGTGGAGCTGGAGGAACACAGCAGGCCAGGCAGCATCAGAGGAGCAGGAAAGCTGACGTTTCGGGTCGGGACCCTTCTGAAGAGTCAGAAGCGTCAGTTTTCCTGCTCCTCTGATGCTGCCTGGCCTGCTGTGTTCCTCCAGCTCCACACCTTGTTAACTCAGACTCCAGCATTGGCGGTTCCTACTATCTCTAATTTTGAGTTGCTAGATCTGTTTGAAGTCTATTCCATTTATTGTGATGATAGATGATACTGACACACAATACAATGAAGGAGAGTCTCTTCAATGTGAGGGTGGTTCTTTATTCCACAATAAATCTCTGCTGGCTACAACTACTGATACTCTCATGGGCAGATGTATCTGCAGTACGCCAACTGGTGAAGACACAACTAAGTATGGTTTTTGCCTCTTGTTGACTTATTCACTGCCTGCCCCAGATCCAGTCTAGCAGCCATTTCCTCTAGGACTCAGCCAACTCAGTCCAATAGTGGGGCTATTCTTGGCGATGGATGTTGAAGCCCCCTAGACAGAATACATTCTGTGCTCTTCTGTTGTCCTTGCAAATGGTGGTCAACATACAGGAGTACTGATTCTTCAGCTGAGGTGGGGGCGAAGTCAATTGGTGGCACTCGTCTGGAGGGCTCCTTGATCATAATTTACCTGATGCGATGATACATCATCAGGGTCCAGCCACAATTTTGAGCACCTCATGACTGTACACCACTACGTTGCCCGCTCCGGTAGTCTGTCCTGCCAGTGGGACAGGACATGCCCAGGGATAATGGTGGTGCTACCTGAGGGGACATTGCCTGAAAGGTATGATTCCATGGGTGTGACTGGCCTGTGGGGCAGCTCTCCCAATTTTACTACAAGTTTAATAAGGAGGATTTTTCAGGGCCAACAGCGCTGGGTGTGTCATTTTGTTTTTGGTGCCTCGGTTGATGCTGGATAGGGGTTGTTCTGTTTCAAACCTTATTGACTTTTCTCAGGCATTTTGACGTAATTAAGCTTGCTAGATTATTTCAAAGTCAACCAAATTGCAGTGGGTCTGGAGACACAAATACGGCAGACCAGGAAAGGACGGCGTGTTTCCTTTATAAAAGATGTAGAACTAAATGGATTTTTATCAACAAAATTCAAATTCCACCGGCTAGTCCATTGGCATTACCGCCACACAAACACCTCCCCCTTATTGAACTCTGAGGTGTTAAAAGTAGCAGGGTTCACTAAATGCACTCTCATGAATGCCTCAGAACAGAATGCCTGAACTAATACAACTATGGCAAGGAACAGCTATACTTCCGTTGACCAAAAGGAACAGAGTAGGCTACAGCAGCATTATTAGGTCCAGGGGATTTATTGGCCTTCAGTCCCATGAATTTCTCCAACACCACTGCCCTACTAATACTGAATTCCTTCAGTTCTCACCTCTCACTGAACCTTGTGTTTCCCAATGTTTCTGGTATGGTATTTGTGTCCTACTTTGTGAGCACAGAACCAAAGCACATATTTAGTTGGTCAGCCATTTCTTTGTTTCCCATTATAAGTTTCCCTATTTCAGACCATAAGTGATATAAATCTGACTTCACCAATCTTTTTCTGTTCACACGTATATAGAAACTTTTACAGTTAGTAGTTATGTCTCCTGCAAGTTTACTCTTGTACTTTAATTTCATCTTTTTAATCAATTCCTTTGTCTCCCTTTGCTGAATTCTAAACTGCTCCCACTCCTCAGGTCTGTTGTTATTTTTCCTGGCTAATTTGTATGCCCATTCCTTGGTTCTCAAGTTCCCTTATAAGCCACGATTTGGCCACCTTTCCTGTTTTACTTTTGCACTGGGCAGGAATGATCAATTGTTGTAGTTCAAACATGCACTCTTTGAATATTTTCCACTGGCTTTCCACTGTCTTCCCTTTAAGTTACGTTCCCCAATCTATCATAGCCAACTCGCACCTCATACCTTCGCAGCTTCCTCTATTTAGATTCAGGACCCTCGTCTCAGAAAAGCAACTACGTTGCTCTCCACCTTGCTGAGAAATTCTACCACATTATGGTCATTTATCCCCACGGGGCCTTGTATAACCAGTCTGCCAATCATCGCTTTCTCATTAGCCAATACCCAATCTAGGATGGTCTGTTCCCTCTTTGGTTCCTTAGTGTATTAGTCCAGAAAATCATCCTGTATACACTCGAGGAATTCTTCCTCTATGATATTTTTACTATGAGGTCAGTGTTTGAACAAAACACAATGTTGGGAGACCACAAGGAATGAGCACAGATCTCCTTGTCATCCCCGCCTGGTGACAGGCCTGCCTGCCACTGGCTTATTCCCCACGCTGTTGACAAGAGACTTTTAATTGTATCAGAGATAGCAGGAACTGTAGATGCTGGAGAATCTGAGATAACAAGGTGTAGAGCTGGATGAACACAGCAGGCCAAGCAGCATCAGAGGAGCAGGAAGGCTGA
>NC_063333.1:93740448-93792245 GCF_021869965.1 Rhincodon typus | reverse complement strand
CAGAGGAGCAGGAAGGTTGATGTTTTGGGCCTAGACCCTTCCTGAAACGTCAGCCTTCCTGCTCCTCTGATGCTGCTTGGCCTGCTGTGTTCATCCAGCTCTACACCTTGTTATCTCAGCCTTTTAACTGTAGTTGGGTTTTTTCTGCCAGAGACTTTATCAGGTTGGAGGCAGGTAGGTAATAGGATCCCCATCTGGGACAATTCCACCTGAATAAATGCCCTCCCCACCTCTAAAGCCATCATGATGGGGGCCATGAAATAATGCTGATGAACTCTATATTTTTCTTCGCAGGTATTTATAGTTCCAGCGTTTTCTAATCTTACTTAATACTTCCTGCATTGACAGTCTTCTGACTTTTCTAAATGCAGTACATGTTTTTCTCTGTATTTTCACACCATTTGATTCTGTGCTTGATAGGACAAGTGTAATATTATTGCTTTTAATTGAAAAATGTGGAGTGTTTTCATTAGAATAGGGTACACAGCCACAGACTGCAATGTGACCAGAGTACTTCACTCGAGAGTATGTGTATGAGAAGTTGGTGATTGCTAAGAAAGGCTGCAGAGCCGGAGGGAGGTGTTCTTTCTTGTCTTTTAACATGTTTACTAGTTAGTTATAAGCTTGAGACAGTAGGTGCTTTAAGCTAGGAACCATTTTTCCTAGATAATTGTAAATTGCTTAAATTAATTGGTTGAAAAAAACCTGGAAACAAGCTTAAGACAATTAACTAAATGAAACATCAATTCATTAAACATATAAATTAATATTAGAACAAGATTACATTACAAGGGATGTGCTTTTGTTTTAAGAATTTATTTTTAGAATGCAAGCATCACGAATAAGGCCAGCATTTATTGCCCATCCCTAATTGTCCTTGACAAAGTGGTGGTGAGCTTGTCTTCTTAGTAATCCAAGTGGTGTAGATACACACAACAGTGCATTCTGCAGTAGTTCGATATAACTGAGTTAACTTGCTAGACCATTTCAGAGGGCACATAAGAGGCAACCACACTGCTGAGACGATGCAGTGTACTCCTGCATAATCCAGATCAGATGGGGATGGCAGATTTAATCCACTGAAGATCATTTGTGCAACTGATGTGATTTTACAACAATCCAGTGATTTCATGAACATTATTGAGGAGACTAGCTTATTTCCAGATTTGGTTCTTTTTTTATTAATTGATTGAATTTAAATTCTCCCAGCTGCTGAGATGGAATTATGAGCTCATATCTCTGCAGCACTATCTTATGTCTCTGGATTAATAATCTTTTCACATTACTACTATGTTTCTCAGCGCTTGTGGCAAGAGGGAGTTTTTGGGGAGCACCCTGAACCGAAAGAATAATATCTACAATGTCGGTAACTTGTGGAATATCAGTGCAGAATTGTTGATCTATTGAGGTGCTGAGATTGCAGGACAACAGGAAGCGGCTTGTTATCCTGAAGTTTCAGCATGAAGGTAATCACACCCCTTCGGTTAAGAAGTGGTTTCAATTTTGTTAGTGGTTAGGGACAGCAGGATGTGACTGAAACTTAGGTAAATAAGGAAACTGCACATGCTGAATTGGAACAGGCTCAGACTTTATTCTTGCCAATAAGTTAAGATACTCTCTTCTGATGTGGATAAGAACAAAGACTGTGGGGAGGAGAGGCAAATTGGTCTCCCCACTGTGGTACAAGAGGTCACTCAAGTGAGAAACTAAAAAGGGGCGATCGTGGTAGGGGACAGTATAATCATGGGGATTGTTACTTTTCTCTGTTTTGTGACTGACAGCATTCGAGGCTGTGCTGCCTTGGAATTCTCTTCCTCAGTGGCCTGTGGCTTCTCAGCCAATGAGTACATTCAAAACAGAGTGATAGATTTTCCGGTGCTGAGGGAACTGAGGGAAATAAAGAAAGTGTACGATACTGAAGGTGATACAAATGTTCAACCATGAATGCTGAGCAGGCTGAAAGGAGTTTACTCCTACTCCTACTTTTATGGACTGAATAGAAGTGTGTAAAATAATTAAGTGATGGGACAGAGTAGACAATAACAGTCTGCAATGTTTGAAGGAACAATGGCATATAGATACAGTATTAAAATGTAATAGATTTTGTTTTACATTTGCAACTATGAGGCTGTGGTTTGAACTGCAGAGAGATTGACAGCATAAGGTCAGTAACTGCTTACAGTTGCCTAACGTGTTTTCAAACTCACAGCATCACGCACACAGTGTTTTGAGTCCAGTGACTTTTCATCATCTCTGCTGTCTCTCCACAGATGCTGTGGGATCTGCTGAGTTTTGCCCGCAATTCCCATTTCTGCTTCAGATTTCCAGCATCCGGAGTTCTTTGTTTTATTATCACAGTTAAGCTACAGCACAGAAAGAGGCCACTCGATCTGCTGGGCCTGCAGCAGCTCTTCAAACAAGCATTATTATTCCCTCATGCCAATCTCCTACCTATTCCCCATAACCTTGTAAGCTGCTTCATTCCAGAAAATCATTCAATAATCTCTTGAACCTGCCTCGTCCACACTTCCACCCAATGCATTCCAATCCTTCACCCTTACTGAATGAAAATGTTTTCCCTCATATCACCCTTGCTCCTATTGCACATCTCTCTAAATCTATGCCTTGCTCGTATTCCTTTTATGAGTGGGAACAGCTTATCCCTCTATGTGGTGTGCATAAATAGGAACCATTGGACATACTGTATTTAGATTTCCAGGAGCAATTTCATAAGGTATTGTATCAAAAAGTGAGTGCAGAAAACAAAAGCTCATGGTGTGGGGCTCAAACATCGGTATGGATAGAAGATTGGCTGGCTATCAGAGAAGAAACATAAGTAGGCCATTTTTGGGCTGGCAAGATGTAATGATTAGTGCATCAAAGTAATCAGCGCTGAGGCCTCGACTGTTTACAATTTATATAAGCGACTTGAATGAAGGTACGGAAGGAATGGGCACTGATGGCACAAATATAGGTAGGAAAGTGACTTGTGAGAAAGACGTAAGGAAGCTACAAAGGGATACAGGTAGGTTGAGTGAATAGGCAAAGGCATGATCAATGGAGCATAATGTGGGAAAGTGTAGAATTATCCATTCTGGTACAGTATAAAAGAAGTCTACTGTCTAAATAACAAGACATTGCAGAGGTCTGAAATACAGACGGTTTCGTTGTCTTCATGCGTGAATCACAAAAGGTTAGTGCAGCTGTACAGAAAGTAAATGGGAAAGCTAATCAAACCTTCTTGATTATTGTGAGTGGTATTAAATACAGAAGTAAGGAGGTTACACTTCAATTAAACAGGACATTGATGAGGCCACACCTTCTTTATTCATTAACAGGATGAGGACATCACTGGCCAGGCAGCATTTATTGTCCATCTCTAATTGCCCAGAGGGCAGTTCAGAGTCAACCACATTGATGTGGGTCTGGAGTCACATGTAGGCCAGACCAGGTAAGGATAACAGTTTCCTTCCCTAAAGGACATTAGTGAACCAGATGGGTTTTTACAACAATTGACAATGTATTCATGGTCACCATTAGATTCTTAATTCCACATATTTTATTGAATTCAAATTCCACCATCTGTCATGGCGGGATTCAAACCGGGTCCCCAGAACGTTATCCGGGTCTCTGGATTAACAATCCAGCAATAATACCACTAGGCCATCGCCTCCCCTTTTTAATCCTCCCTGGAGTACCAGGCACAGTATTGGCTTCTTTATTTAAGGACGGATGTAAATAATGGGAAGTAGTTTAGAGAAGGTTTATCTGAGTGGAATGGATGAATCATCTTATGAGGAATGTTTGGACAGCCAAAGCTTGTGTCCCTGAAGTTTAGAAGAGTAAGGGATAGCTTAATTGAAATATATACAATCCTGAGGGGTCATGAGGGGTAGGTGTGCAGAGGATGTTTACTTTTATAGAAGAATCTAGAACTAGGGGTCACTATTTAAAAATAAGGGGTCAACCATCTAAGACACAGATGAGAAGACATTCTACCTCTCAGAGAAGATGCATGATGTTTTGAATTCTCTCCTTCTACTGGCAGCGAAAGTAGAATTGTTGAACATTTTTAAGACTGAGGTAGATAAACTCTTCATAATCACGTGGGTTAAAAAGTTATTGGGCTTTGGGGTAGGCAGGATAACGGAATTATCAGGTCAACTAGGTCTGATTGATGGCAGAGCAATGTCAATGGGCTGAAGGGCCTACTCCTAAGCTTAATGCATGCATTATTCATCTCTCCCACTCAGTTGCAGGGGATGCGGAGGAGAGGTAAGAAAAGATGCCATAGGACTACCAATGGCCTTCTGCCACCTGGGAAGAATTTAAAGAATCAGGGGAAGGAGAATGGAGAACAGAAGGATTTTGAAAGCAAAAGGAATGTCTTCATCGATCCTGCAGACTGGTGCTCCTGAACTGTGTTTCCCCTGTGTTTTTTATTCCCTCCACTCACAACACCAATGTTTGTTTGTCTGCCTGTATGTGTGTAAGCGTTTTAAAGAAATGATCAAAGTTTCAACTAATGGAGTTATATTTTGCTCATTCAGAGTTTTATTAATCTGTGGGTAGAACATATTTATATGTCATAAATAATAGTTTTTACTAAGTACAGGCCAGTGCTTCCTACTAATCTGATGCCATCAGACAAATTGGGGACTTTGAGTACTTTGATTAAGTCATGAACTTTTGTGGTGACCCGGGAGTAGTGGGGCTCAAGAATCAGTACACTTTTTCAATTGAGTTATAAAACTTGTAAATTTTCTCTGACTCTTAAGGACCAAATAATATTTTTTGCATTCAAAATTCTTGAACTCTTTATATGTTTATTCAATGCATTATTTTAGTTACAGTGCCTTACTTCTAAACTTATTCTGTCATTTCATCATGGCACTTTAGGAGTTAAACTAGACTAATGAGGAAGAAAATAACCCAGACTGCTTAATGCATAATAGCACAGGAAAAGATGAGGCCTTGAATTCTTGATTGTTGTTAGTTTAACACCAATAAAAAAAAACATTTATTTTTGAGCTACCATAAGCTTCAAAATAATGTTTATCAGAAAAGTAGGATAATGTTTCTGTTGCAGAAATCAAGGAGTCATCCATGTGTTAGCTACTTTATATTGCTGTAAAATTTCCTTAGGGTAGTGTTCGAGGTCATAACTTCTCTCCAACCTAAGATCAGAAGTGGGGATGTTCACTGATGCACAGTATTTAATATCATTCTCTTCTCCTCAGTACTAAAGTTGTTCATGCCTGTATGCATCGTACCATTGACTAGAAACTGAACTGGACCAACCATATCAATACTGTGTCTATAACAGTGTGTCAGAGGCTAGGCATTCTTTGACAAGTAACATACCTCCTGTTTCCCCATCTACCAGATCCTACTCAGGAGTGTGCTGGCAGACTCCCCACTTGCCTGGATAGATGCTGTTCCAGTAATACTCGAGAAGCTTGACACCATCCAGGTCAAAGCAACCCATTTGATTGGGACCACATCTATCATCTTCAACATTCACTTTCTTTGTCACTAACGCACAATGGCAGCAGTGTTGCATCTATAAAATGCAATGCAGCAACTCAGCAAAGATCCTCCAACTGCATCTTTCAAAACGCAACCTCTAAACACCACCACCTAGCAAGCCACACACTCATCTTAACTTGGAGCTATTTTGCAGTTCCTGCACTGTTTTTGTGTCGAAGTTCTGGAATTCCCTTCCTAACCGCATTGTGGATATCCATACACCACAAGAACTGCAGTGGTTCAAGAAGGCAGCTCAACTACACTTTCTCCAGAGCAATTAGGGAAGGGCAATAAATACTGGTCTGGTCAGCAATGCCCCCAACCCTTGACCAAATAAAAAAAACTTAGAGCTGACAATTGGAATAACTCATGTAACACACGTATCAGGCAACAACCATCTCCCAAAATAAATAATCTAATGTCTTCCCTTTGATATGCAATGGCATTATGATCATTAAATCTCCATCGTTAACATCCTGGGAGTCACTGTTGATCAGAAAACTAACTGAACCTCATGCATATTGCAGCTATAAAAGGAGGTCAGACACTGGGTATTGTGTAACTCTCGTCCCCTCTCCCCAGAGCCTGTCCACCGTCAACAAAGTATGTATCAGGAGTGTGTTGGAATACTCCCTGCCTGCCAAATTAATTGCAGCTCCAACACCACTAAAGATGAATGACAACTATCCAGGATAATGCAGTCTGCTTGATAGACACCACATTCAGATTAATTCCTACCCCCAACAATATTGGCTGCAGTATGTGCAGTACACAAATTATGTTGAAGCAACTCATTGAGACTGCTTCAGCAATACCTTCCAAATCCATGACCTTTACCATTTAAAAGAGAAATGGAAACGAGTGCATTGAGAACACCATGAGCTCAAAATTTACCAGCAACTTATTCACCATCCTGACTTGGAAATATATCCCCAATTTGTTCATTGTCACACAATTCCTAAAGGTACTCAGCGTAACTCATGGACACCTTCTTAATGATAGCTCATGGGGGAGGCAATAGCCTAGTGGTATTATCACTAGACTATTAATCCAGAAACTCAACTAATGTTTTCAGGACCCAAGTTCAAAACCCACCATGGCACATGGTGCAATTTGAATTCAACAAAGAGTGTGGAATTAAGGTATAATGATGACCATGAAATTATTGTTGATTGTTGGAAAAACCCATCTGGTTCACTAATGTTCTTAAGGGAAGGAAATCTGTCGTCCTTATCTGGTCTGGTCTACGTGTGACTCCAAATCCATGGTAATGTGGTTGACTCTTAACTGCCCTCTGGGCAATAGGGATGGGCAATAAATGCTGGTGCAGCCAGAGATTCTCACATCTCAATTGTGAATATTAAAAAAAGTCAGGGCTGGCAAATAAATGTTGATCTGATCAGAGACTTCAGATTAGTAATAAATAATGAATAAATTGTTGTCTCAGTTTAGAGAGACTGTAACAAAGTAGTTTTCATTTCGGTTGTTTCAGTTGTCATTTCCTGGACAATTGCCTACCCCAGTTTTTAACCATAGATGCACAGCTCTTTGATTACAAACGACTCTTGAACTGGACAGATCCCATAAGTTGTCCCACTGGAGCTCATTTATCAGAGTTTTACCTACTTTTGCCATCCTCTTGATCTTATTCAACCTGAAGTGATCTTGGCAGGTACATATTTGATTTCCTTTGTTCCAAATAGAACTTCAAAGACATTCTAAAATACATTTTAGGGCATCTTAGGCCAATTCAGAATTCCTCTGACAAGCTGAGAGATAATCCACATGGTGGAATTACAAAGCAAACTGAAGTCTAGTTTTGTTGTGCACTTAAGTGCAGGTGAAGCACTATTATTTCCTGTAATTAAAGTTGGTATGACAATCTCCTGCATTTGAGGGCAAATTTGTCTGCATTTGCCATTACAGATACAGTTTTTGTACCTTCCTCACACATTGATAAACAACCCTCTCTCTCACTCTCATTCTCCCTGTCAAAAACTCTCTTTTCCATCCAGCTAGTCAATAGTCCAATATAATCAGTTCTGCTTTTGTTCTTCCTAATTATAGATGCACCATCTGACATACTTTTCTGTACAAGAATAGCCCGACAACACACAATATTTTAAATGCAACCTTTCAAGTGATCCAAATGATGTTAAGATTAGCCGTCTTGTATTTTTTTTCTTAACAAAATGTTTCTATTGAAATGCATGAGAAAAGATTTTGAGGTCTTTCTCTAATCTTTATTTACAAGTCATAGCTAACACTTAACAGATGTACCTGACTTTTGAACACAAACAAAATACTTTGCGGTTTTGTTTTCTTTTGCAAGGAATTCAATTTGGAAGATTGATTCCAAACCCTCAATTGCTGCATTGTTCTAAAAACAACAGATTTGCACAATATGCAAGTGAGGTTCCTGAGTTTACAGCTAGAATTGGAATAGTTTTTTGCACAGAATGGCAGACATAGAATCAGAATCCACTGCACAAATCCTTACAAATTAAAAATGATTTTATAGAGCGGAAATGAGAAAAGTGACAAAAAATACTCCATGTGGAAAACTTAAAGACTGCGGCCTAGATTTTCCATTAGATTTACACCAACGCCCTTGCATATTCCACCCACCATGGGTGATATCCACTAGAATTGCTATTGGGCAATTATCCACCCAGCTATGTGCGGTTCCATTATAAATACACACAATGTTATGTTCCCATGTGATCTTACTGCTGACAAGTCAGATCCCAGAAATAAATGTGGTCTGATAGATCATTTATTTTTTTTAATAATGTGGTAGTCTTTCACCAAATGTAAGCATATACGGTTGCAGATTTGATTTTATCAAGAAAGCAGAAACTTAACTCACAAAAGAAATAAAACTAAAATAAACTAAACTACCTTTCTAAATATAATACAGTTTGAAAGATTTCAAAACATTTGGCAGAACAATCCACTCCCCAATACCACTACTTTACAGTAATCAAAATCAAAATCCACAGAATTTTTCCTTCTCTGTCCATTGTATATGTTTGACGTAGCTGTTCCTTCTCAGTTCCTGTCCTGTGAGCCATGATTTTTTTTATCCCTGGAATGCTCACACAACCAAGAGTTTAGACTTCCTCCGCCTTTTAATAATCAGCAGAGTTTTAAACAAACACTCCTGGTATAGACGTGTTACAAACTACGCTCTTTCACTGAGGTAACGCTTTTCCTTAACTGCTCTGAATAGTCTCTTTTTCTAGGACAGAGTATACTTGAGTATCTGATTTCTGTCAGGTATCCTTGTACATGAACACAAAACCTTTTGAACTTTTTTTTAAAATGCTCATCCTAGGTTCTGCGAAAGCTTATGCTCTAATGTTTTCACTTTCCTGGTGTAAATCCCATACAATACACAGTCACCTGCTCTCCACACATACTGGTTTTAAATCATAGTTCTGGAAAGACTGACCTAGTTAATTTTTAAACCCCTTCACAAAAATAAACCAATACCCATATGCCACTAGTTTGAAATCCAAATTCTAAACAAAATGACACTATATATAAAATCAAACACCTTTTGTCACAGCAAGTTATAATTTTCTGGGTATGTATCAGATGACATGTATTCTGCTGTTATTTATTAACTTAATATTGGTGATGGTAAGTAGAAGACGGATATTTTTGATTCAAAGGTAGAAGAAAACTAAAGTGAACTTATGATTGTGTATTCTTTGACATGGGTTCCATCTAATGGAATTCTTATGTTGTCCAGGTATTATCCTAAATAGGAAGTTCAGAAAATGCATCCAGAAATGAGATTCAAACATTAGACTTTGACAGATAAATTAATGAACATTGCCCTCATTTCAAAGCACCAAGTAACTTGGCTCATATAAACATTATATTCAGGATTAATTCCTACCCCCAACAATATTGGCTGCAGTATGTGCAGTACACAAATTATGTTGAAGCAACTCATTGAGACTGCTTCAGCAATACCTTCCAAATCCATGACCTTTACCATTTAAAAGAGAAATGGAAACGAGTGCATTGAGAACACCATGAGCTCAAAATTTACCAGCAACTTACTCACCAACAGGAAATCATGATTGTTAGTTTGTTGAAAGCTAATGTTTGTAAATTTCATTTCCTATTCCTAGATCTGTTGTCAAAATGTAAGGGGCCCATATTTTCCTACGGCCGGACAGTCATTTCTGCAGAGCATATGGGAATTGCACTTTGGGATCCTATGGAATCACCGACATAGTTGAATTGATGGAATTGCCTGGGAAATTGAAGATTCTGCTGGGTAATGAAACTCTCTGAAAGTATCCATTTAAATCAGAGGGTTCAGAGGCTTCCAATGCAAATCACTAAATAATTATTGGAAAAGCTAGGCTACTAGAAGCCTAGTCCCTAACTCTCGGCTAAATATTAAACTGACTCCCCAACTTACCATGCACACCCTCAGCTACAATTCTCCCATTCTCTTAGACTGGCTTCTCCTGCCAGATCTGGACCCCATACACCTCTATCTCCCCAGGCGTCGACAGCCCCACACCACCCTACCAGCCACCTGTGGACCCCTTGGGATTTAACACCATCCCAACCTAACGCCAGGCCCAAAATATCCCACACCTTCCAGGAGCTGACACCTTCCCTTGTCACTGGGCAATGGTCCCTTTCCTTTCCCAGGAACTGATGCCCTACTCTCTGCCCAGGACCCAAAACACCTCTCTCTTCTCAGAACCAGAAAAACCCTTTCCACGTGTGACCTGGCAACCCCTAGTTCCTCCCAGAACCCAACAAACTCCCTCTGCCCAGGACCCATCACTTCCACTCTAAAGCACACTGCACATTTCTGAAGGAGTCCTGATTGGAATCTCCTGTCATTAATGTGGAGCTTTTTCTTAATGTATAAAACCAAGGAGTAGAGTGGCAATCTGAGTGTGATTGCCTCTTGCCAGATAATCCAGCTATTGTTTCACAAGATTAATCACTCTGTTTGGTTATACATCTGGGAATTGTCTATCTTTGGATTATATAAATACAGTTTTATATGCTTAGAAGTTGAAATTTCACTCCCAGTTTATTTTTCATCACTAATTTCTAATTAGAGCACAGTATTCAAAAGTTACTTTACTATTTTCAAAGGTGTTCAGTTTAACTGAAGATTCACAAGGAATATCCTACAATGTTAAAAGTTCATAGTTATTAATAACATATTAATTCATGAATTTAATGGAACATGTGAGTACACTGATAATAACAGAATAGTTTAGCGTTTCTCAGATTTGGTTAATGAAATAATATAGCCTGTTTATTAATGTCATTGCACCACAACATATTAGTCTATCCTGTGAACATCTATAGGCCAAGATTCTGTTGATACCATGGAAGTCCATAAACTACATATACACTCCATATCTATACATTAGCACTCGATCAATGGCACCACATTTGCACTGTCAACATGCTGGCACCCTATAAATTCACTAAATGCTTATTAGCTGCAACATGTCATGATCCCATTAACAAGTTAGCACCTTATCAACTAACATTTACCATCATCACCCATGTTTCAGAATTCTAGCATTTAACCGCATGTAATGAAACAGACCGGAGTTAATCTTATTTCAGCACATCTAGAATGTGGCAGATGAGATTTGAATTTATTTCCCACTCCATCCAATTCTGATGAATGGTCACTATTGATAAGTTGAGACCATGCTTCTGATGCTTGAAATGTTCTGGAGGAAATCTGTAGTATTGCTTCAGCAGGTATCAAGATTTCTGGTGCCCTGCTGAATATTGCAAAACCTGGCACGTCTAGGGGGACGGCCCTTGATATCAGCTGTATGGCAAGCAGGTGAGAAGCAGGACAAAGAGGAGGAGCTGGAATACAGGAAATGTGCATCTACCCTAGACAGCCCCTTTCTTCCAAGGCTGACAGTAAAAATTGAGGTTGTTGACTTGCTCACCAAGCTGGCTTGTTTTCGTTCAGTCGTTTCGTCACCATGCTAGGAAACATCATCAGTGGAGCCTCCGATGAAGCGATGTTATTCTACTCCGCTTGGAATTTACACTGTCTGGTCCATTACGGTGAGTACTGTCATTTCCGGTTTTGATGTGTATGGGTTTGTACAAGCCCATATACAAACCCATACAGATTAAAACCAGAAATGGGAGTACTCACCACAAGAGACTGCACAGCACAAATTCCAAGCAGAGTAGAATAACATTGCTTCATCGAAGGCTCCACTGATGATGTTACCTAGCATGGTGACACGTCTGAACGAAAACAAGCCAGCTCGGCAAGCAAGTCAACAACCTCACCCACAATCTGGGCTACAGATCTTTGCCAAAACTTTAAGTAAAAACTGAGTACAGAAGGATACCTGTCATTGCAACCCCAATTCTCCATTAATGAAACAGTTCCAGATATCACCTTCCCTCAGTCATTAAAACAGTCAAAATGCAAAATAGCTACTAGACTGATTGTAAGGAGGTCAGCCAGGTAAACCTCATAGAATATGGGTTCCCTAATTTGGGATGTTAGTCTGGTCCAATCAGGGAGCCCTGGCTGGCAGATATAAACAGGAGTGTCAGAGGATCTGTTCACTCTGAGAGCTTGCTCTGAGGGAGCTGGATCTGTGTCGACGACTTACCACATGTAAATAACGGGTGATTAGTGATGGGATACCAGCCTCTGTGGAGTTATTTCAGTTGCAACAAGAGAAAAGCATCCTCCTGAAAACATTTGATCACAATAGATGTCTTTAAGTTGAGTTAAGCATTTCTGGCATCATGCCGTTATTCGGGAAACTTGATTCATTCAATCCTGCCATTGAAGACTGGGCCCAGTATGTGAAAAGAATGTGTTTATTTTCCCAGACAAATGACATTGCGGCAGATGAAATGCAACAAGTAATTCTCCTGACAGCTTGTGGACCCTCAGCTTTTTCTGTTATTAGGAGCCCAACTTTCCTTGAGGCGCCAGATACTAAAACCTTTCAAGAGTTGATGGTTTTAGTTAAGGAATATTATGTCCCAGAGCCTCTTCTCATTCTGAGATGCTATCGGTTTTACTTGGGGCTTTGAGAACAAGGGGAATCTTTATCGGGATTTTGACTAGGTAAAGACGACTAGCTGAGGTATGTGATTTTGTTTTAATCCTGAATGAGATGCTGAGAGACCATTTGATACGTGAGATTAAAGATGCAACAATGCTAAAGCGCCTATTAGCCAAAGCCCAACTGGACTTCAAATGGGTATAACAACTAGCTTTATCATTGGAAAATGCAGCAAGTGGAGCTTGTGAGTTGCAAGGTATTCCAATGGACGTGGACACCCTCGCCAGTAAAACTGAGCTTGGGGAACATCACTTGAGTGAAGGCGATTGCATATCCTGAACAGAGGGACTCTAGGTCATTCCACAGCAAAACCCCACAACAAAGCCAATCCTCGGCCAAATGATTAAAATTTTCTTCAGGATCTGGGCTGGCAAGCCATTGCAATTGCTGCTGGTATGCGGACTCGAGACAGCGAGTCCCACTCGATCTAAATGGAGTAACAGAACTCATAGGCTGGTATTCAGGAGAGTGCACACCTACATCTGGTTTGGAACAGTTAAATTGTTTTGCAACATCAAAATCAGAACCAATCAAAATAAACGTCTGGTTAAAAGATCACCCAGTTCTAATTGAGGTCAATATCGGCACAGCCGTTTCAATGTTCAAAGAACTAGTCTTTAACAAAATTCGTTCTAGACTCCAACACTTATGTTCACGCTAGACCTTGGCTAGACTGAGAACCTATACCAGAGAACCTTGACAGATTAAGGGTACAAATTCAGATCCCGTCTCTTATGAAAAGGAGCTGGTTCAAATTGCAGTAAAAGCTCGGGTCCAATCTTGATAGGGTGAAATTGGTTGAGAAACATTTAGCTAGATTAGCTCAACATTTTTCGATTCGCAAATGGCTGCCTGATTGAAGTCCTAATTAAATACACAGAGGTTTTTCAGGAAGGTCTAGAGCCTATCAAAGGGAGCCAAGGACACCTTGCATGTTGACTGGGAAGCAATTCCACGATTCTGCAAGGCCCACCCAGTGCCACTTGCATTACGGTCAAAAGTAGAGGCAGTAATCAGAGGCCTGGAAAGTGAAAGAATCATCAAACCAGTCCAATTTGCAGAATGGACAGCACCAATCATACCAATTGTGAAGCCTGATGGGTCAGTTTGCCTTTGTGGGGATTTTAAACAAATGGTAAACCGCACTTTGCAGCTGGATAAATACCCAATCCATCGCATAGAGGATTTATATGCAAAGCTGGCAGGGGGGCTGTCCTTCATGAAGCTGGGCATGAGCCATGTGTACCTGCAGCTGTGTTTACATGAGGATTTCCAGAAGTATGCTACGATTAATATCTATAAGAGTTTGTACCAATAACAAAACTGCTATTTGGGGTATCGTCAGTATGTACAATCTTTCAGTGGCCAATGGAGAACATTTTACAAGTTCTACCCCAGGTCGCGATTTCTCTAGATGACATGCTAATAACAGGGAAGACCAGTAAGGAGCTCTTAGAGAACTTGGTCTTAGTCCTTAGATGTTTCTCCCAGGTGGCCATATACCTTAGAATGGAAAGATGTGTGTGCTCGGCATGCCAGGTGACCTACTTGGGCTACAGAGTTGACAAGACCAGGTTACACCCGTTGGAATATAAAGTGAGGACGATCAAAGGTCCTCTGGCGATCAGTGCCAAGAAATCTCCATGTGTAAATAAAGGATGACTTGGTGAGGGGATACCAGCCTCTCTGGAGTTATTTTAGCTACCACAAAATGCATTCTAAAACAAATTACAAGTGAAATTATTCCATTCTACCAAAATAACTCAAAACATTAACCTTGTGCAGTCTCTTAGTGTGTGCTATTCATGTGCCTTCTCCCACTTAATGTTCTAACCCAGAGTAACCCAGTGGCTGCAGCATGGATAGGACAGGGCTATTGACCTCCAGTGGGTGAGACAACAGGAGATCTTGTGGCAGCTCATTGCGAGGCTCTGAGTCTGCACAGCATGGTAGCAGCAGTCTGGGCTGACAGGCTACAGTGAGAGAACTGGGCAGAGTGCAAGTTTTAGGAGGAGGAATGTTGTCATTCTGAGAGAGTAAAGAAGGTGTTCACTCTGCACAGCCACTGCCACTCCTTCACAATGGTGGCTCAGTTATCCTCGTGATCTGTTGGAGAACTGAATGCTGGAAGTCTATGATGCTGTGCAAACCCCTTTAAACCTGCAATCTGCAGCCACGATGAAAACTCACTGACCTGAATCGCTGGGCCTGATTTTCGTCATGGAGGTGGGAATTGGGAACCAAGAGATTTCATGACATTGTGATCGTGCCCACTAAACAGCAGTACCCATCAACACTGTCTTCACACAAGGAAGGCAGGGATGGGCCAATGCCAAGTTGACCAAGTTCAATTGAAGATCCACTGACAGTTGCTGAGGCCTGGACCTATTGTTCAGACAGGTGTGAGACCTCACCTCCATTACATCACTCAACCCTGCACGCTCTAACCCATTCACCAAATATCCACAGTCAACAGAAACTACAAGCCTAATGATAACATGGGGAAGGCTTTGAAAAGTTCACAAATCTGTCAAAATAAATAAGCATTACTTGAAAGTCCACTTGAAACCCAATATCCTCTTAACAGTTCATAGTCCTGTCAAAATTAAATCAAACCTGTCAAATGCGATTTCATATTTCTGAACCTATTTTGACCCTACTGGATCAGACTATCATTTCAAAGTGCCTTGTTAAGACATTCGTAAGAACAGATTTTAGCATTTTCCTGACAATTGACGTCAGTCTACCTCAAAAAACTGCTGTCCCTTTTATGATGCTCTTCAAAACTGGACAGCAGACACAACTTGTTCATTCTTCATTCTAATGTAATGCCTTTTCTTCTAATGGTCCCTCCTCTAAAAACATATGCAAACATTCTATTCCTGAAACACTACAAATGGTTGTTGCATTTATAATTGTTGCACCAAGCTAACGAGGAAAGGGCAATTCATCAAATTAATCCATGTAGGAATGACATTGATATCACCATTCTCATGAGTACTGTCAGCATTGAGGATGCTATCATTGTTTGTATGTAATTATACTTATAATAATTTATTTTGACTTGAACATAGTGATCTGGCAGTATTGATGGTTAAACACAACAACATGCCGGGCATCTCGCTTAAGTTATTCTGTAACTGAGGACCAGCTATCTAGTCCTGTGACATAGCTCCCAACTATGAAAAGTGCTGATGTAGCTTTTAAAATTCAGCTAAGAGTTCCTAATTGGATCAGCCGTAAAAGTAAAGTATTACTAATGCAAAGAAAGGAGTCTACAGAAACTGTAGAATTTTTCTTTCTAAGCCACATCATACATCCTGTCAATTAAAACAGCTCACAAGCAGATAATAGGTGTTTTCCTCTTTCAGTGGAATCTGCTGCAGTTTTTGGTTAATTTAAATCAGCACAGTTAACTCAATTCATATCATTAGACTACAAATCCCAAGCAGAGTTTTCTTCAGTTTTGAATGCATTACAACACTTTTGCAATGGGCAAAGTACTCTAATGCATCTGAACATTTGCACAATGGTGGTCAGTGTAATAGGTAAATTATCTTTTCAAGACAGAGTCCTATAATGATAGCCACCAAACCACATTTGCATTATAATATAGCATCTAACAATGACATGTGAAGTTGTTAAAATATGTAACTTTTAAGTATTGCTGATAAAAAAAGACATATTTTATCGAAGAGTTTTTTTTTGTCTTGCATTCATCAGGACAATACACAAGAACACAAAAATAAAAGAAAAACAACATTTATACTGCAGTCAAGGAAGGTGCTGATTGGTTTGGACTCTGACGGGTAGAGGAATTGTCAGCCAATGATGACTGGCAATTTATTACAAAGCTTTGTTTAAATTTTAAACCAGGACAGTTGAGTTTGATTGATCAAGGCAATACCCTGAAAAATTAACCAGAAGAATGGCTGTCACCTATTTTGTTGAGCAACAGTGTGAAGAACAGGTCCTTCTAGATCAAATCATAGAATCCCTACAGTGTGGAAACAGGCCCTTCAGCCCAACAAGTCCACACTGACCCTCAAAGCATCCCACCCAGACCCATCCCCTATAACCCACCTAATCTACTCATCCCTGAACACTACAGGCAAATTAGCATGGCCAATCCACCTAGCCTGCACATCTTTAGACTGTGGGAGGAAACTGGAGCACCTGGAGGAAACCTATGCAGATACGGGGAGAATGTGCAAACTCCACACAGCCAGTTGCCCAAGGGTGGAATCAAACCCAGGTCCCTGGCGCTGTGAGGCAGCAGTGCTAACCACTGTGCCACTGTGCCGCCCCAATTATAATGCACGTAACTTCCAGTACATGCACAGAGCTAAGTATTGTTTTCCCTTTACTTTGATATTCTTGCAAATCGTGCAGATAAGTGCAAGAGGGAAAGCTTTGGCAAAATGCGTCCTTTTTAAGAAATTTTCAAGTACCATCCCAGCAAATCATTATTTAACACTCACCTGTCCAAATGCTCCTGATTCCTCAACAGCTTTTGGTGGTTGTCATTACTCTCCAAAGAGATGTTTTTAGGGTTTTCCAATCCCATACCAGCATGTGAAAATGGCAGGAGTCACGGGAGGAAATTTAACTTTCCCCTTGGGACCACTATGGCAAACCTGTCCTCTTAAGAATTATGTGGGGATTTGCAACCCAACACCTTTCTAACCCAAAGAAAAGCCAATCAATAAAAGTACAAGGGTGGAAGGCACTGAAAATTCAAATTTCCAGCATTTGCAAATCAACTAATACATCCACGAGAGAAGAAAATAAGAACAACCCATTATCTGACCAACACCTATTTGTGGGAGCTTACAAATTGGCCACTTCCATAGTATTCATTAACTGTAAAGCTCTTTGGAACAGTTTGTGGCCACAGAGTCGCTATATAAATGCAAGACTTTTAAGTCTTCTGCTTTAAATATATGTGTTTTAATTTACTGTGATATAGTATGGGACAATATGAGATGGTAGTGTTAAGTTATATGTGTTTGCTACATGCAGCATGGAATGTTCGAGAATGTTAAACAAAACAAAAAAAAACTCTGAAGTATACAAACCCGCCCAGAACAATCTGGTGTTTCTTAAACAGCTAAAGGAAGGACCCAGACAGAGCCAGCAGAAAACTTTCAATCTAGGATTCCCAATGGGAAATTATTCTGGACCCACCCTACAATGGGCGAGTGAAGAGATGTTAAGCAAGTGTTGCAAAGTTGGGTAGAGTACATGTAGATTGAGAGGCAGGAAGTTAGAATTTGGTGTTTGTAAAATGCAAGGGGAGGGGAAGCATTACGTGGTCCCTTTAAAAGATCATGCGTTTTTTTTCTGTGCTTCGAGATTGAATATGGAGGTCTGTTAGCAGCAGCTTGAAAGTTTGCAAGTACACAGAGAGCACCCGAATTGAAACATTTGTATCAAAAGGCCATACAGTCAGTAGGCTAAGCAGCAATTTTTATCAAGACAACAGTCTTTTGAATTTGGCCAATCAATTAGAACCAGGTACTTAGATACCAAAAACCTATTAAATTTAAGTCTGATGGTTTTAACAACATAGGACCAATCCTATTGTAAGAAGTAATTATATGTCATCAAGGGTATAAAAGAAGGGAGCAGATGGACAAAGCCCCCTAGAGATAGCTGCCATCCACTAGAGCTAATGGTTTTCAGCTCTCAAGGGAGAATCGCTAGCTCTACAGCCTCCTCTATGTCTTCGAGAAAGCACCATCTAAATAACAATGGTACCGACAGCACAACTCATTAAAATTCCTGACATAAGAATTGAAGGAGAAGGCACAGAATGTTCTAGAAGATACGTAATCTGTCTGTAATTTTGGGAGACTAGATTCTACTTTTTTTATATAAATGGGACTTGTAAATACTGAAACAGCATACCGTTACAATCTTGCTTTATTTGGGAAGTTAATAGTTAGAAGGGATTTATTCGGTTTGCTAATATTTTAGTTAATTAGTTCACTGTTATTGTTTGATAAATAAATCGTTGCTTGTTGATTGTAAAGTGAGCGTCAGGGAATTATTTTATTTAACCACTGGAAGTTGCTGAAAGGCAGGTTACACCACTTTTCACCCTCCTTTCACAGATTATAGGGCGAGGTGCTCCTCTTTGGGTGCTTCAGTTTTAATTCTCGGAGCAGGGGTCAACCTCCGCTTTATTACATAAGCAAGCTGTGCCTTGGGCAACACTGCAGCAGGAGTGGCAGAGAAGCATTCTCAAACAAAGTTAGAAGATCAGCCTATGTTCTATCTGTAACAAAACTGGGCAGCGTGTAAGTGATTGCAGACAAAAAGGAGATCTCAAGTACAGTCATTGTGGAAAACAGGGTCTTGAGCGGATGAGAAATTTCTTTACCCAGAGAATGCTGAACCTGTGGAATTCGCTACCATTGAAAGCAGCCGAAACCAAAACATTGTACAATTTCAAGAAGGAGTTGGAGAGAGCATTTTGAGTTAAAGGGATCAAAGGATATGGGGAGAAAACAGGAACAGGCTATTGAGTTGGATCATCATAAAGAATGGCAGAGCACGTTTGAAGGCTGAATGGCCGACTGCTGTTCCTATTTTCTATGTTTCTACATTTCTAAGAATTGTTGAAGGCGATTAAAAAAGTGGATGTACCCTCTGTCAGAACCTACACTAGGGGTGTTGATCTAGTATAGACTTTACTGACAAGCAAGTCACATGAGTAATCAATAGAATTACCAGAAAGGGTAAATAGTTTGTACCAGAGGTGGTGATGAAAAAGACCTAAAAATATTTACAACAGCAGGGGGTCTGCAGTTGTGAAATATTAATAGATATGGGTCCCTCAGTCCCAAACACTGATCAACTATTGCAATTGCAAAGGAATTTTTGCATGTAACAGGGTTGGGAGCAAATTACTTAAAACCTAGATGGAGGGAAGCCAAACTATTAGAGATAGGGAACATAATTGTTAAAGAAAGTGCTATCCTTCAGTATGTAGATCATCTCCAGATAGCATCTGAAATCGAGGGCAGAAACAATGGAGCACTAGTTTATATCTCAAAGGTGCCAAAGGGGCTAGATAAAAAGTTAATCATAAAATGGCACAGGTTGGACAATTGGTGGTCCAGTATCTGGGGGATATCGTTCACCAAAGAATATATCAGATGATCACTATACCATGATCACCAGCTTGCCCTAAGATGTGAACGTGAGTTAGAAAAGGAGGTACAAAATAACAAGGGGAAGAAGATAGTGGTAGGAATAGTCTGGAGGTTCCCTAACAATAGGTGTTTTGGAGGGCCAGAGAATAAATCAGGAGATAAAGAGGGCATGTAAAAAAGGCAGTACATTCATCATGAGTGATATTAATCTTTATTCAGATTGAGAAAATCAACTTAACAAAGGTAGCCAAGAGGAAGAATTAATAGAGTGTATTTGGGGCAGTTTTGTAGGATAACATGTTAGGATTGAACCAAGAATCAGGCAATTTTGGATGTGGTATTCTGTAATGAGGTAGATATAATAAATGATCTCAGAATGAAAAATGTCCTCAGGAACAATGACCATAACATAGTCAAAATTAGCAGTTTAAGAGTGAGAAACTTGGATCAGAAATAAAACTGCCAAATGTAAATAAGGATAATTACATAGGGTTGAGTGCAATGTTAGCTGTAGTGAACTGGGAATATAGTTTATGAACAATGGCAGACACAAAGAAAATAGTTCATGACTCAGAAAAGATATAACCAGTGAAGGAGAAGGATTCTAGGAAGGAGATAAAACCACCATGGTTCACCAAGAAAGTTAAAGATAGTATCGAATTGACAAAAATAATGTACCATATGGTAAAGATTAGCAGCAAACCAGGGGATTGAGCAAATTTTAAATCCAACAAAAGACAAGCAAAAAATTAATACAGAGGGATAAAATAAACTCTGAGAGCAAACTATCAAGTAATATAAAAATAAACAGTAAGAACTTCTTTAAACATACTAAAAGGGAAAGGCAGAATTGGATATAAGCCCCTTAGAGAATGGGAAATAATAATAAGGAACCAGGAAATGGCAGAGAGGTTGAATAAATACTTTGCTGTAATCACTCTAATAGCATTCCAAAAATACTAAATAATCAAGGGGCTAAAGATGGGTGAGTGTGGATGTTGATAAACACAGTAAGTATCACTAGAGAAGAAGCCTGGGAAAATTAATGGGTCTAAAGGCTGATAAGTCCGTTGGACCTGATGGGATGCAATGTAGGATATTAAAGGAAATACCTCCAGAGATAGAGAGTGCACTAGTCGTCATCTTCTAAGAATCTCTAGATTCTGGAAAAGTCTCACATGATCAGAAAACTGCCAATGCAACACCTTTATTCAAAAAGGGAGATGAAAAAAGGCACATATAGGGCAGTTGGTTTAACATCAGTCACTATGAAATTGTTAGCGTATTGTATGTAACAGCAGAACATTTAGAGATGCATAACACAATTAAGCAGTCAGTATGGTTTCATGGTGGAAATCATGCTGGTCAAATACACTTGGATTTGGGTCCTCAGGCATGAATCACAAAAAGCTAGTGTATAGGTTCAGCAAACAATAGGGAAGGCAAATGGACTGCTTGCCTTTATTTCAAAGGAAGTGGAGAATAAAGATTTGCTAAAACTGTACAAGATGTAAGGCAGCGCACACCTGGCAATCTGTTCACTGTTTTAGTCCCCTTATCCAAGGACAGCTATACTGGCATTGGATGCAATCCAAATGGTTCACTCGATTGACTTCAAGTATAGAACAATTTTTTTATGAGGTGAGGTTGAGTCATTTGGGCTTGTACTCATTTCAGCATAGAAGAATGACAGAAGACTTTATTGAAACATAGAAAATTCTTAGGGGACTTGACAGGATAGATACAGAGAGGTTATTTCCCACTGGGGGAGAGTTTAGCACCAGAGGGCATAATCTCAGAGTAAAAGATCGGTCAATTAGGATAGAGACAAGATGGAATTTCTTCTGTCAGATGGTAGTGAATTTGTAAAATTCTTTACCACAAAGAGCTGTCGAGGCTGGTTCAGCATATTGAATACAGAATAGTAGAGCACAGGAACAGGCTCTTCAGCCCACAATGTTATGCCAAACATGATGCCAAGTTAAAGCAATCCCTTCTGCCTGCCCTTGGTCCATATCCCCCTATTTCTTGCATTTGCATGTGCTTATGTAAAAACCCCTTAAATGCCCCTATCACACCTGCCTCCACCACTACCCCTGGTAGCGCATTCCAGACTCTTACCACTGCCTGTGTAAAAAACTTGCTGCTCACATCTCCTTTAAACTTTACCCCTCTCACCTTAAATGCATACCCTCTAGTATTAAACATTTCAACTCTGGGAAAAAGAGTTTTCACAGTATATTCAAGGCTGAGACAGACAGATTTTTAATCAATAAGGGAATCAAGGGTCATGGGAAAAAGGCAGGAAAGTACAGTTGAGGATTATCAAATCAGCTATGATTTCATTGAATGGTACAGCTGACATTTGATGGGCTGAATAGCCTCCTTCTGCTCCTATGTTTTATGATCTTACAGTCTTGTCACGAGGACAACATGTGAAGCATAAAGAGATAGTTGGATCACTGGTAGAGGTGGTACGTCTCCCAGATGAGGTGGCAGTCATAAAGTGAAGGCCTGCTTGAGAACAGATGCCCTCATTCAGCAAGGTAATTGGTGGGCACATCAGGTGGTGAAATGTGCCACACAATCCTTGACCCTGTCTTTAGGGGCTGTCAGTGCTATAGGCCCACAGGATGCCATTGTTAGGAAGGCACATGAAGATACCTCAGGAAGAACAGGACATGGAGGGAATAGAAAGGGACCTGGAAAGAAGGGGATGGTATTTGATGAAAGGAGGGTAAAGTCGTGGTCCTATGATATGTCAGGCACAGTTTGCTGAAAATATACCATGGAACTGCATAGCAAAGAAGAAATACCACGCTGCACAACTTGTGGAGCATGAATTATTGAGTTATGTCAATAACCACAGTTCTGTTCACAGATCAATGACTCCATTAACACGGGAAAATCCATCTCATGGACAGCATCCTTATTGATTTCATATTCAGCCCATGGTGGAATGGTACAGTAAACAGCCATGATGTCCTGGAAACAGCAGCCACATAGGTATTGGAAGATGCCTCAGCCAGAACTGCAAGGTTTATCAAGAGGAGCTGTCTGTCTGTCAGGTGGTCACCCAGGCAAGGGTACAGGTATACCAAGCCAGAGGTATGACAGGTGTATGAGAGGACTTTATAGTAACTAAGCCAAAGTGTAGCTAGTTGGAAGTAGGAGAATGGTAACAGCACAGACTGATGATAACTCATGTATTGCAAATAGTGATAATATCAATAAGGAATATATTCTTATACTCACTGTAGCAGAAACATTCCCAGAGAAGGATTCAGGAAAGACTGGAGAAAGTTTTGAGATATAAACAAGACAGGGTTCCATGTTTAACCGAAGTCATTTGGAGCTTGTGAGGCTGTAACATGATGCAAACTTGTAAGAGATCTGACCTCCACCAAACTGCAATAGGATCTCTGGAAATAATGGTAGGTGGAGGATCTCAAAACGATCTGTTTCAGATTTACCTGATCATGGGTCAATAAGGAGGCTCTGTAAGGAGACAACTGGAGAAGGTTATTATATGTTTGCTATGTGAGACTGTCCCAGAATGTTAATCAAAATCATGATGTGATGTCAAATGCACATTTTGTACACTTGTGTGGGGGGCTCTCAGGTAACTGAGACATGTGCCCTTGCAAATGCTTAAAAAAAACTTTGTTTTCTTGAACCCCATGGACCTCCAAAACAGTCTTTGCACCACAACAGTGTGAAAAACTGAAAGCTTATACCTTAAGCCATGCCTCATGTCGTTAGAAATTAGTGAACACTTTCTGGTCAGGAACGTAATTGCACATTAAATGATTTCACATTTGATGGGAAAATAGAAAGCTGAAGCATCATGTTAGAAGTAAGCATGCAAACTTCATATTTAAAATCGACAAGCCTCATTAAGGCAAACCTGACAACTTTGTGTTGCAGCTAACTTTCCAGTGACTCACAGCAGCATTGCTGGACCTTGCAATGCTCGCTGAGTATGCATTAGCTAAATAAATTCATAAAAAAGGGAAAAAGTTGAGAATTAGCTGGTGCTATGGGTTGGACATTGACTTTTCAAGGGTTAATCCAGTCTTTATTAGGCTTTATCTCAGCAGAAAACTAATTTGGCATAAATTGGCCACAAGAACTCTGATGTAAATGTTAGAGAACTATCACTTAGTGCCTTCAGTGCTGTTTAAGGTCCCAGCTAAGACACATTACAGCAGAGCAGAAGGAGACAGTTATTCTGTACGACTGTAGCTAATGTTCAAGTGCTGACAGTGGGGCAGCAAAAGTATTCCAATGTCAATGTTAGCATATCTTGCCTTCCTGAGAAAAAAAGATTTGCAAAGTGAAGTGTCTTTTGAAAGAAAATAAGTCTTGTGTACAGTTTGTCGAGGACACTTCCTGTGACACTGCTGGCTGTCAACTTCAACTCAGCTGGTAGCACTGTCATCGCTGAGTATGAAGTTGGTGGGGGGTTCAAACCTTACTCCAGAGCATGAGCACAAAATCCAGGCTTTCAGTGGTAAAGGAGATTGAGAGTGCAGGGAGTAATTCAATCAGGCCGCTGGAGGTAGGGTAGGTTGGAGGGTAGGCAGTGAGCAAAATTAGGGAAAAGGGGAGGTCAAGCAAGTTTATGGCGTGTCTCTACCATGGGTGCTTTTCCCAGAGCACATTGTGAATGCAATCAGTGACAGGGAGCCCATTGCAGTTAATAACAGGAATTTTCTAGAGGAAAATACATTTTACCAGCAATACATAAGAATCTTAGAATCCCGACAGGAATCAGCAAATCCCTGCAATGAGATAGAGACCATTTGGCCCATCAAGTCTGCACTGGTCCTCGAAAAGCATCCTGTCCTATCCCCGTAATTGCGTTTTTAACCAAGTTAACCCACCTAGCCCTTCATACTATGGGGCTATTTAGCACGGCCAAGCCACCTAACCTGCAGATCTTTGGACTGTGGAAGGACACCAGAGGACTTGGAGGAAACCCACACAGATCCAGGGAGAACGTACAAACTCCATATAGATAGTCACCCGAGGGTGGAATCGAACCTGGGCCCCTCATCACCTCACAGGAGTCGAAAGCAAAACGTGCAGTGGGCGCACAGAGGATTCAAATGCAATCTGCCCATTAAAGGTAAAAGTTGGCAAGCGGGAGGTCATCTGCAGGTTAGGGCTTACAATTTCATCCTGGAGAGTGCAGCAACAAATTGCACTGGTAGTGAGGAAGTGCTGCATTCACCTCTTTTGGTCCAGGCCTCTTGAACTCCATTTGCATCAGTTGTACTCTCACTGCACATACCAGGAAATCACTGATGATGTATCTGCCTCCCACATCCTCAACACGCTTCACTGTCCTTAACTAGAGACGCACCCTCTGAACTGCCTGGTTAAACGAAGAAGACCGGGTGCTATAGTGATTGAGGACATGACAACGCAAGTGGTCCAGCCTTCAAGAAAATAAAAGTTGGGAAAATTCAGAGGGTCAGATAAGGTCGGAAGCCACACTGTGTCAGGCCTGTCCAGAATTCTGATCCAATTGAAGATTAACTTCCAGGGTACTATTGCAAGCAATTCAAAAGACAAATCATAGCAGCAGTTATAAATACATCCATTATTAGAAAAAGGCGATTTGACAAGCAGTCAGGCATCATACAAGTCGATAATGAAGAGTCTGTTTGTCTCCCAACTGAAAGCAATAAATCAGTATGATAAATGTTTTGCACGATTGATGGTGGGAAAATGAGGATGGGATGCTTGAAGACGGGAGATCTGAATGTAAATCCTCCAGGAATATGTCCAATCTGCGCTAGCAATCCTAATTCATGAGAACTGAAATGATTCCATGGCATTATTGAAGAAAAGACTACAACTGATCATTTATCTCACTTACTGTTTATGTACAAATTAACATCTATGTTCACCTTGGTAGAAAGAATAACTACAGTTGAAAAGTTTTCCGCTTAATGTGAAGGGCTTTGCAATGTTCAAAGGGTATGATAAGACACTATATTAAAAACTCTGTACAACTACAAGCTCTCTCTGACGTTTCTTTCTACTTTTCATTTTAATACTTCTTCATCACACTTCATCATAATGAAGCATAACTGAAACTCAGACACATTTACTCTGTAAAATAAAAAACCTGAAAGAACTGCGGATGCTGGAAATCAGAAACAAGCACAGGAATTGCTGGAAAAGCTCAGCAGAGCTGGAAGCATCTGTGGAGAGAAATCAGAGAGAACATTTCAGGTCCACTGACCCATCCTCAGAACTCACTTATTCTATCCAAGATTGTGTTAATTGTATCATGCAACTGACTCTTTAGGTACGAATTTAACAATGTATGGGAAGGGGTTTTGAGTGAGTCAAAACCAGGGCCCAGGTTAGTCTTCGCTTCAAGTTCAGAATGTGACCCAATCATTAGGCAGCCCATTCAGGATCATTAACCAGTTATTTGTCAACCTGTTGACCAAAATGCCCAGGGAGTTGGCGGGTAAGGGCTGTCTAATCATTGAAGTAGGGCATCCTGAAGGCTATCACTGGGCATCCAGGAAACGGTACTATGTCCAGATAATTGGATTTAAGGGACTTGACAGGGAATTAATGGTCAAGGGACATAGGGTTGGGGCAAGCAGAGTAGAGAAGCATGGGACAAGAGAGGTACCAAAGTTTCCTTGTGAGAATTGTTTGAGAAGGCCTTTCTGCCTGGGCCTCTTACGGCCCTCTTATGGCCCTGAATGCAGGCCCTATCAGCTCTGGCCTGGCACAGAGGCAGTCTTACTACTGCTCTGTTCAGACCTCAGGAAGAAACAGGCCTGTAAATCTTTCATGATGTTATTAGAATCTGACTTGCCCAGGGACGATGGCCCCAGTTGGGGCACAGATTGTTGAACTGCTGTGAAACCCTGCCAACCCTCAATAACACCACTATCTGCAGGTAAAGTGGCAGCAGTCTGGACTTGCATGGCAACACCTAGATATTGAATTGCTCCTGTTTGGGTTACTTTAGAAGTGAGGACATCAGCTTTTAAATGTTGCATCATAAGTGGGTCCATAAGTGCTGTAATGTGTTGGTGACCACTGCAGTGATGGAAAGAATGGGTTCAATGTTCTGCACAAAGCCATGTGCAAAGTTGGTGCAGGACTCCTGTGTGTTCTTCCATGACATTAACTTCAAGTTTTCTGATGTGTCTACCGATGCACCAAGCATTTGTGTAGGCATAGTGTCCTGCTGATGTATTGCTGAATAAGGCATATCCCAGACTGAAACCTGGCTCGATAGAACATACTTTGTTTGCTTTCTATTTCACAATGTGGTCTTTCATTGGAACACAAGAGCTCCACGTTGCAGATCTAGTTTTACCAGTAAAACTTTATTCCACAAAATAAAAGAAGATAAAATGGAATGAATCAAGTTATTTACACATAATACAAAATTGAATATTTCAAAAAAATGCTAAAAAAACCATATTTCATTTATCCCAACATCGTCCCTTTACAGGACTCAAACATAAGAGAGAATTCATTTCTTTATTTTATCTATAGGTTTACCTTAACTGTTGCTTTCAGTTCCCAATTTGAGACCTTGATTGTCTCTTACTTGAGTATTTACACAACTGAACTCAGCCTTTCTCAGCTTTAAATAACACCTTCAGGGTTCTAAACACTTCTGGCCTGGACCAAAGCCATATATTGCTGGAAAAGCTCAGCAGGTCTGGCAGCAACTGTGGACAGAAATAAGAATTAACGCTTTGGGTCCAATGACCCTTCCTCAGAACTAGCATGAAACTTGAAAATTAAAAATGCTTATACTGAGGTGACATATTTTGTAATTTTTCTGAACTAACTTTGTTCTCTAGGAGAAACTGTTGCATACATCCATCTTCAACCAGGACACTGGTGAACTGAAACCAAATTTTTTCAAAGTTGTGGATGTTGCCCCTAAGCAAAACAAAAAATCCTGATCTTTCTAATTGAAAGCAAACTAATACTCTTCAATGTTTACTCTGTCTGTCCATAAGACTCTCCCAATGCAAACAAAGTTCCACTAGCACTCCAGGAACTCTCTCTCTTTCATACTGGTTTAAATAAACCATGGCTCCAGAAATACAGACAATTTAATCACTAAATTCACACATATATACAGACCAAAACCCACATTCATCTTGATTAAACTTGGAAATAAATAACATATAACACACTTTACACTATAACCCATCATCCCATTTCTGTATGTCATCCTATCAAAGTTCTTATCACTGCCTTCTGTAGCAGAACTCTAGTGAGCTATCCTTATCCCACACTCTGGTTACAGCCCACTTGTGCCCAGAGACTCAGCACTTCTAGCTACCCCTCAATGAACAAGCAGCATTAGGATAAAAGCAAATTACAGCCAATGCTGGAAATCTAAAAGAAACACAGAGAATGCTGGAAAAACTCAGCAGGCCTGGCAGTATCTGTCGAGTCAGAAGAAGAGTTATACAGGACTAAACACAGTAAAAGAGTGTTAGGATGTAAACTAGCACCTGTGAGGGTCGGAGTAAGTGATAGTGTCTTATCTTCATCAGCAATATTTTTCTTCTGGCCCTGCTCTTGCACCACTGCCTGACCAGGGTTTGTTTCTTTGGGAGAAAGAAGAAATCTCTGAGGGATAAGGCTGTGGTAGGGGAGAGACAGGGAGCAAGAGGTACATGCTTAACCAATCTGCAGCTTGTAAATCAGAAGATTTTGTGAAATAGGGGAAGTTGAAAATGAGAAGGATGACATATGAAGATAGTGTTGGCTTTGGTGATTTTAGCTCTGTTGTTGGCCATTGCCACAGTCATGGCTACTCCATTGATGGTGAGTGCCATCTCCATCATCAGGATGAGGACACGCAGCTATAACTGCCCACTGTTAGTATAGGTATCCCTTCTTCTGTAGGAGAGAGAAATGTATGAGTGCTGTGCTTGAGCAATGTGTCTGTCATTGTTGAACAGTTGACAAGTTGTGGGATGTGGGTGTGAAGTTTATAACAGTGCTGAGTGTGTGACGGTGAAATAAAGCTGTGAAAGATGGGTTGTGATTGCTAACAATTGTTGGTACGGGTGTAATGGCGGTTTTACAGTTTGAACAGTATGCAAGGGGGTGGGGTATGCCATCTGAAGATGCCATCATTGACTTTGACCTATCAGGCGAGTTCATTACACATCGTTACTCATAACAGTTGTTTGCTCCCACTGCCCTCACGGCTTTTGTTTTGGAGGGCATCTTAGTCAGCTGTGAATATTTGATCTCTTTACTCCAGTGCACTTCACAGAGTTACAGCCACATTTTCATCATGACAGTGGAAGCAAGAGTTAGGTCTGTTATCAGATCAGAAAATCTCCTCCAGTGAAAAACTGATTAAACCTCAGATTTTCATAGCAGAGGCAAATTCTAATTTCTTCTGTCACTATGTGGCAGTGTCTGATGTAAAACGAATGTGCTGTCCAGCCCAGAGGGTTTCAGTGACCAGCCAGATGCATCCAGTTTGGAAACAGCAGAATAGTCCACAGCAAATACTAGAAATGTGCCAGAAATGATGCCGAGTGAGGCCACTGTGACTTTGACAGCACTGATGGAGCATGTACAGATCTCTGTGGCCATCTGCTAGACAGCTACTGTGACATTGGGCTTCGGTCATCTACTGCTGGTAGCTCCATTGATGGTTGATCCAATGTTGATGGTTTGGTCCCTGTTGCTCTCATGCCCTTCTTTCCTTGTCCATGACCATCTGATGCCCAAGGTTGTACCCTTTCTGCTATAGGTATTTCCTCTTATTGACACACAGCTCAAAATGACAGTCATATCTCCTTGCTGGTTGTGCCTATCTGTCCTTGGTAGCCTTGCCCTATGTTGTACTGTCCTGATATGCTGGGGGTGTTCACTTTGGAAACCTTGGTACCGTGTCTAATCTACTGTGCTGCACGAAGGGCACTCTTTCAACAAACCGAGTCCCATTTTGCCCTGTTGGATCTGTTATGGGCCTTGAATGTTGCCCTGGGGCAGCCATGACTAACTTTCCAATGTATACCTGCTACCTGAGTTCTGAGGAAGGGTCACCAGACCCTAAACATTAACTCTTGCTTTTTCCTTCACAGATGCTGCTGAGCTTTTCCAGCAACTTTGTTTTTGCTCCTGGTTTTATATCTGCTACCGTTCAGCTAATCTGAAACTCACAGCTTCTGAAACCTGCCCTCTCCTTTAAAAATTCCATTCTCCCCTTTCAACAAGCTCTAAATTGGATTTTTTTTAAAACAAGTATAATTGTTCTTAACGATAATAAAAGCAGGATTCTGACGTGCTGTCTCCCTACACTGGCCATTATTGTAAGCACCAAAGCTTAATGCCTTGAAATTAACATGGTGCCCACTTCCCAGCATTCCTGAGGTTCCCTACCTTTCTGTTTTTGGGTGGTATGCTCTCTGCCTGTGCAATTCTTGTATTTTCACTACAAGTCAAACTCACTTTCAGAATGACCGTATCAACCTTTATAACACTTGTGTGTTCAGCTCCTTCTATCCACAGTGCTCCCCAATGCTTTAATTAACTTGTCAATCAAAATCAAGGTTACAAGAATCCATAACAATTGCTCCTTCCAGCACTAAAGGGACACACATTTACATTTTGCATAAAATAGTAGAATATACCTGCCCTTATGTAACAGTGTATCTGCTGACTCTCAGGCAATAGCACCACAGGAGACATATAAGGACAAGTATAAGGGATCTCATCTGAATGAACAAATAAATTACAGGCTGTCATTACTTGCCAGAGTTAGAACAACAAACGTGATAATATTACCAGAGAAGAAGAACATGAATGGCAAGTTTATCCAGAGTCCATTTTTATAGTAAAAAGCATGTTCTTTCTAAAGGCGTAAGGCCAGCTGTTGTTTATACTTAAAGAAGGAAAGGCAGACCCACATTTAATTAGCACATTTCAAGACCACTGAACATTTGAAAGCTCTTTATAGTCAGTGAAATATTTCTGAAACTATTCACTATTGTAGGATATATGGTAGCCAACTAACACATGGCAAACTCCCAAAAGCAGCAATGTAATGATCATTTTTTTTGGTGATCTTGACAGAGTTATAAATATTGACGAGTACACAAGTATATGTCCCTGGTCTTCTACCAACTAGGGTCATGATACATGTTAAATCCACCTGAGAGAGCAGAGGGGGCCTCAGTTTTTAATGGGATATCCAAAAGACTGTTTTAGTTCTGCACTGCAGTGTCAACTTAAATTTTTGTGCTGAAGTTCTGGATTAGGACTTCAACTTGAAACAACGTGACTCAGAGGTGACAGTGTTATCATCTAAGTCATAACAATTTCTGTTTTAGCAATCGATATGACACGTCTATAAAAATTTGATCTCTAATACTATCCTTCACTTCTTGAGTTCAATACAGAAGAATTGGACAAAAAATATTCCTTATTTCCAACAGCTACAAAACATAATATTTCAAAACCATAGTTCCCAAAAAGCATTTCGATGCAATGTAAAAATGCATGGATTCTGCAAGTTTACTTCACGAGAACTAATAAAAGTGCAGAAAATGGTTATGTCAATTTTTGCTTCAGAGGTACATGAATGAGTTAATCTCAATGTCAGTAATATCACTCACTCACCTTTCTGGAATATCCATTCCTATTGCCATGGTCAGAATTTATATGTTCTTATTCTTCCTTTGATCAGTATATCTTGTATGGAGGGGGTGTATCTCTTCTTACCCTTTGGGTTTGTATCCCAATCAGATAAGTAATCAGCAGCATGCTTTTAAGAGTTTAAAATAAAGAAGGTTATTTGATCCCACTCAAGATGAGGGGAGACACTAAACGAGTATTTTGCATCAGTGTTTACTGTGGAGAAGGGTGTGGAAGCTAGAGAACTTGGGGAAATAAATAGCAATATTTTGAAAAATGTCCATCTTACACAGGAGGAGGTGCTGGTGACGTTAAAACGTATAAAGGTTTGGGAACTGATCAGGTGTACCTTAGAACTTTGTGGGAAACTAGGGAAATGATTGCTGGGTCCCTTGCTGAGATACCTGCATCATCGATAGTCGTGGGTGAGGTGCTAGAAGGCTGAAGATTGACTAATGTGGTACCACTATTAAAGAAACGTGGTAAGGAAAAGCCAGGGAACTATAGACTGGTGAGCCTGACATAGGTGATGGGCAAGATTTTGGAGGGGATACTGAGAGACAGGATTTACATGAGTTTGGAAGGGCAAGGACAGATAAGGGATAGTCAACATGGATTTGTGCATGGGAAATCATGTCTCACTAACTTGATTGAGTTTTCTGAAGAAGAGGACTGATGAAGGCTGAGCGGTGGATGTGATCTAGGTAGATTTCAGGAAGGCAATCAACAAGGTTCTGCATGGTAGACTGGGTTAACAAAGTTAGATCTCATGGAATACAGGGAGGACTAGCCATTTGGATACAGAACTGGCTTGAAGATTGGAGACAGAGGGTGGTGGTGGAGGGTTGCTTTACAGACTGGAAGCCTGTGACTAGCGGTGTGCCACAAGGATCGGTGCAGAGTCCACTGCTTTTTGTCAATTATATAAATGATTTGGATGCAAACTTTTAGGCGGCATGGTTAGTAAGTTTTCAGATGACACCAAATTTGGAGGTGTAGTGGACAGCAAAGAAGGTTACCTCAGAGTACAACAGGATCTTGATGAGACGGACCGATGTACTGAGGAGTGACAGATGGAGTTTAATTTAGATAAATGTGAGGTGCTCCATTTTGGAAATGCAAATCAGGGTAGGATTTATACACTTAATGGTAAAGTTGTGGAGTGTGTTGCTAAACAAAAAGACCTTGGGGTGCAAGTACATAGTTCCTTGAAAGTAGAGTCACAGGTAGATAGGATAGTGAAGGTGGCATTTGGTATGCTTGCTTTTATTGGTCAGTACATTGAGTACAGGAGTTGGGAGGTCATGTTGAGGCTGTATAGGACTTTGGCTAGGCCACTTTTGGAATACTGCATTCAATTCTGGTCCCCCTGCTGTAGGAAGGATGTTGTGAAACTTGAAAGGGTTCAGAAAAGATTTATAAGGTTGATGACAGGTTTGGAGTGTTTGAGCTATAGGGAGAGGCTGAATAAGCTGGGGCTATTTTCCCTGCAGTGTCGGAGGCTGAGGGGTGACCTTAAAGAAGTTTATAAAATCATGAGGGGCATAGATAGGGTGAATAACCAAGGTCTTTACCCCAGGGTGAGGGAGTCCAAAACTAGCGGGCATAGGTTTAAGGTGAGAGGGAAAAGATTTAAAAGGGATCTGAGGGGCAACCTTTTCGCACAGAGCGTGGTGCATGTATGGAATGAGCTGCCAGAGGAAGTGGTAGAGGCAGGTACAATTACAACATTTTTAAAAGGCATCCGGATGGGTATATGAATAGGGAGGGTTTAGAAGGATATAGGCCAAATGCTGGCAAATGGGACTAGATTAATTTAGGATATCTGGTTAGCATGGATGAGTTGGACCAAAGGGTCTCTTTCTGTGCTTACAACTCTATGACTCTATTTACCCAGATTAAACACGTCTCATACACATGCTTGCATTCATGTATTAGATACAGATGAAGGTGACATAGTTTAACAGATTATAATTATCTCAGTCTTTGATTTACAATCTCTTCCATATGACAGGCTTGGTTTCTTGAATGCAGTTGATGCTTTCACATCGGAGGGAGGGTCTTGTAAAATGAAAGATTCTCAGCAGGCTGAGGATTCTTGTAATTGAATTTCTTGGAGGCTGGTTCTCAGGTGGAACAGGTTATGAGCTTTGGCTGCCTAGTGTCTTTCAGCATGTTTTCAAGTCTGGTTCACAGTCTGGCTACACTGAGTGTTTGATGGCTTTCAAAGTTCTGCCTAAAAAATAGCTCTTTGCTGATTTTTAAAAAGCAGACAAAAATATAGCTGTCTCACCATGTTAGTTTTCAAAACTTTAAAGTCTTTTCCAAATAAGGGAGTGGTGTTAATTCCGATTACTTAGAGGGTGAACACCTCTGAGGGTTTGAGACAGTCAAATGTCTTTGTTTTTTGAATGACCCCTATTCAATCTGATAATATCCTTTTGATTGGTTTCAGGCAAGGGCATTGATTTACATCAGTCTGGAAACTTGTTTTGTTCCGTGACAGGGGAGTAGTTCCAATCCACAAAATAAAATCAGGTGACCTTGAGGCAGCCATCCTTTCCAGTCTTTTGTGTTGTTTTTAAAGTATAAAATTTGTTTGATGTTGATCCTGGACATACACTGTGTATACAGTATCAGGATAGTTCACTGTCACTATGTTAGCATTTGATCTGCTTCTCAGTTCATACATATTTATCAATTAGATATATATTTGACTGTGCATGAATTGATACGTTAATGTATTCTGCTACTCATGCTTTAATATAAAATATGGGTTTAATATGTCCTCTACCCTCAAAATTCACAATTAGAAGCACACACCTCAGCCTGAGGCTGTATATGGTAGAGGAAGAATACTGATCTTCTTTACTCATGGAAAAGTTACAAAACTTCACTGACACCTACGTTTTTTTTTTGTTAATGGTGGCTTTATTCCAATTCACACCAGCCTCCATAGCAACCCTGTTTGTGGCTACAATAACAGAATCTAAGGCAGCTGCCTGCCGACAAAGCACTGCAATAGTTTTGCTGCCAGAACTCTGGCCAGAGTTAATCCCAACACTTGTGCTGCATTCCAGACAAGGTGCATGCAGCTATTGGATGAGGATGTAGAATGAAACTAGTCACTAAAACATCTGGAGCCTATCTTGGACAAGGTCGTAGCACCACAGGGACCAAAAAATTTGCATGTTTGTCAGACAGATGCAAGATACTTCTGATTACGTCAGTCTATAGTAATCCGTCTTTCGACAATCGAACACTTGTACACTAAGTTAGGCTCGAAGTTTCACTATGATAAATGGTCTGTTCTTTTATTCCTTGAATTTGATGCAGAAGACTGTGATCCAATGCAAGCGTCATAAACTAATAGTAATAGCAGAAGTGAAAGGAATCTGAGCAAGTAAGCTAACTTTTATTTAACTCTTTTCTTCCAGGGGAGTTGTATGACAGAAGTGTGTGCTGACAGCTTACTACCGCAAACAGCTTTGCCTTGTAGCTCTATGCAGGCTGAAATGCCAGGACAAACTGACTGTTTTCACAGAGCTTCCACACCGGACAGATCCGACAGGCTTTCAATTCGAGCTGTAAACCTAAGACATCAATTCATGCCAAAGCATGGTTCAAAGCATGAAATTATGCCGCTTTCTTGACTCCAAGGTTGACTTGTCTGTGTTTGCATCCAAATTTACAGCCATTTATTTGTTTATGCATTTGGCAATTCTTACCAGCTGATCGAGTGAGTCTGTCAGGGCACTTGGAAGAGATCTTCCTCCACTGGGAAACATGACATTGGCTTGAGTGCAAGTCCGGCCAACATAAAAGTCCTTTTGATGCTAACACACTTTCTAATAATTTATATACTAAATATATGAAAAGAAACAATCCTGTCAGCTCCTTTGGGGATCATTAAAAATGCTGCTGTGTAGGAGTCATTTTGTAGTGTTGTGCACATACACCTGACTATCTTGTCTAAAGTAAGGGTATCAATTGGTTGGACATATTCGTGGAGGTGCCTTGCTTTAGGGTTATTCGTCAGTCGAGTAGCCCACAGAGCTGGGCTAATGATTTGGGAGTATTCAATCCCACTAATCCAATGGAGCAACTTAAGTTCAATGAATTAAACAAATTGAAATAAAACACCAATATCGGTAATACTGCCATCAAAGATTGTTATAAAAACACAATTGGTTCACTGATATCCTTTAGAGATGAAAATCCTCTAATCTTACTTGGTCTGACCTACATGTGACTCCAGACACTTTGAGTCATAGAGTCATACAGCACAGAAACAGACCCTTCGGTCCAACTCATTCATGCTGACCAAGTTTCCCAACTAAAGTTGTCCCACTTGCCTGCATTTGGCTCATATTCCTCTAAACCTTTTCTTTTCATGTACCTATCCAACTGTTATAACTGTACCTGCATCTACCACTTCCTCTGGCAATTCATTCCACATACGAACCACCATCAGTGCGCAAGATGTGAGAGCAAGTATCATCTTTTTCACTGGGGTTTTTGCTAACAGGAAACAAGTCTATCATTGGTCAGTTAGGTCATGTTCACTATTAAGAATGCTACACGCAATCTTCTAAACTGTTTGATGAATCCTTCTGCTGATTCTAACATTCAGTTCATCCACCTGATGATACACAGCCCTGTGAGGCCTTCAGTCATGCTTACCAAGACAAACAGCTGGTGTGTGTCATCTAAAACACAATCAGGACCCCAGAGGCTCACAGAAAAAGTGTGAAGATGAACATAGCCACGTTTTTGGCTCTGAAATGACATAGTAAGATGGCATTCAGGTATACAAAAACTGCTCTAAAAACAATAGTCAGAATAAAACTGGTTGGATCACCCTGCATCAAATGAGGTAACAAATTCAGTCATGATAGAGGCACGACCAACAAATTCATGTGCAGAAGTGCCAAAGTTGGAAGTGTTATCCTCAAAGAGATCAAGCAACAGCCTAACATAGTTACATTCATACTCACCAAATCATACTCTTCAGCAAAGATCCCAGTCTACTCTGTCATGATTCCAGGATATAGCCTGTCCCAATATCAGGACAGACCCACTAGAGATGGCAGCACAGTGCTATATATTCAGGAGCAATTTACTTAGTGAGTTCTCAAAATTGACTTCTGATTCCATGAAACCTAGTGGCAACCAGTTAAATAGCAGGAAACTTCATATTTATCACCTTTATCATCATTCTCCGCCACTTCCGCCACCTGCAATCTGACCCCACTACGAAGGATATATTTCCCTCCCCACCCCTATCTGCCTTCCGGACGGATCGCATTCTCTGCGACTCCCTCGTCCGCTCCACACTCCCCACGAGCCACACCACCCCCCGGCACCTTTCCCTGCAACCGCAGGAGGTGCTACACCTGCCCCTACACCTCCCCCCTCACCCCCATCCCAGGCCCCAAACAAACCTTCCACATTAAACAGATGTTCACCTGCACATCTGCTAATGTGGTATATTGTATCAGCTGCTCCCGATGTGGCCTCCTCTACATCGAGGAGACCAAGCAGAGGCTCGGAGACCGCTTTGTAGAGCACCTATGCTTGGTTCGCAACAAACGCCAATACCTCCCACTCGCAGACCACTTCAACTCCCCCTCCCACTCCCTGGACAACATGTCCATCCTGGGCCTCCTCCAGTGTCACAACGATGCCACCCGGAAACAGGAGGAACAGCACCTCATATTCCGCCTTGGAACCCTACAACCCAATGGTCTCAATGTGGACTTTACTAGCTTCAAATTCTCCCCAGCCCCGACCTCATCCCAAGACCAGCACCCCCCTCAACCTCGCCTCCTTGACCTGTTCATCTTCCCTCCCACCTATCCACCCCTTCCAGCTCACTGACCAACCCCCACCCCCACTTCCTACCTACACTCACCTTTACTAGCTTCATCCCCACCTGCTTGGCCTGTCCGTCTTCTCTCCCACCTATCCGCTCCACTAACCACCTTATATCACCGCCCCCTCCTCTCTATTTATTTCAGAGCCCCCTTCCCCTTCCCCATTTCTGAAGAAGTGTCCAGACCCGAAACATCAGCTTTCCTGCTCCTCTGATGCTGCCTGGCCTGCTATGTTCATCCAGCTCCACACTTTGTTATCTCAGACTCTAGCATCGGCAGTTCCTACTATCACATTTATCACCTATCACGCTCCCTCACCTAACAAATCATCGTCCCTCTCGAACATTACTTAAGAGAAGCACTGAGGGTTGAAAGAGCATAGAGTGCACCCAGTTTCAATAGTCAATTCGAGTTATTGTTTTCCAGCTGGAATACAGTAACATGAAATAACTGAATGTATTAATTGTACATGGTCTAGTAAAATAAAGTTAGTGAACAGTACAGTTGTGCTACTCTTCAGCACCAATTGACAACAATTTGCAATTATACAGAAATCCTTAATCAAAGGTGATTTCAAAAGTGCTGATCAGCACAAGGGGAAAATTTAAAAACAAAGAGTAGATTGGAAAATGAAAGACACAGAAGAAGCATCTTGAGTATATTTTCAAGTCGAGAGAATGGAGAGAATTTTAAAGCAGGACAAGTGGCAAAACGAGGGGAGCATCAATAATGAAAAAGGAGAAAAATAGCTTTATGTTAGAAGGAGCAGTGGGAACATCCAAAGGATTGAAAAGTCAGGATAAACATTCTAGTGAACTCTTTGGTATGCCTGAGTCAAGAGAGTGAAACAAGTTATAACAAGGCCCCTGACAGATGAGCAATGGGACCCTCAGTGGTCCCAACTCCACTGACTATGTTGGAATTGCCTGGGAAGTTTAAATTTCTGATGACAATTATCCTGCATCTGGAAACCTCTGAGAAATATCAGGGAGTTAACGACTAAGCTGATATGACATGAAAGAGGAGTTGAGGCTTGAGGTAAATCAATCATGATCTTGTTGAATGGTGGGCAAGTTTGAGTGGCCGAATGTTCCTATTTCTTATGTTCTTATAATCCAATAGCTACCCAGGAAAGGCAGAGGGATTACCGTCTGCTCTAATTCCTGGTGAACTATATAACTAACACCCCAATCACTCACACCGACCAACGCCAAGCACCCAACACAATACCCTGACACTTAAACTTCGCCAACTCCCGATGCCCCCAAAACCCAATCCCTCCCCAGCACTAGAAGCGCAACCAACCCCTTCAACTGCTTAACTGCCCCATACCCTCTCGCCCATTTACTTCACACAGGTCACTTCTCTCAGTATCTTGTCAAAGTTAAAACTGAAGGATATGGAAGTTACTGCTGTAAAAAGGCAGTGCGGTTCGGCCCCTGGTGCTAAACCTGAGCTGTACTAGAAAGCTTCCTGAAGACGAACGCTCAGATAGCCCCAGCTGGAAGGAACGCGGAGCGCTGGGTCAGGGTAAGCAAAAAGAAGTGGAGTGGCAATTCAACGGTGATTTCTTGGTAAATTCAGCCCCAGACATCCTAAGTGTCAGAACAACATATGATTATAGGATTTAGTGATTGACCTTGATGCAATGGTGACCTTTATGTTTTCTTATATTGTCAGATTATCTAGTCTGGAAGAACCACATGGAGAGAGATTTTCTTCTTTACTGCTTGGGGACATGGAGACTCCACACCAGTATGGCCGGATTTTCCGGAGAGATGGATGTTATAGGTCTGTGATCGGCCCATGCAAAGTGTCCTGTATGTTCTCTACTCGTGGATGCATACGCAGGACAGGAATATCTGTCCCCTCCTCATTTCTGATGCCAAATTAGACTGCCAGCTATGAACATAGTAACATCTTAAGATATAAGACAGACCTAAAACTGCTCCACTCTCTTTCAGCCGGGAATATGAAGGATGTAAGGATAAATATTGCACAATTAACAAAGTTTGAAGGGGTAGACATCAAGATTAATCGCTCCAACATGATTTTCTGACCACAAATGTTGCTTTAAAATCAGTTCTGGAAAGTTTCAATATACTGTGTGTACAGTCCATTCTTTACAGGAGGTTTTGTTACAGTCGCACATGTATTCATCAACAGGTTGAAGGTAGTTTGCTGGAGCAGTCACTATATGGAGGATTGTCAGATTTTTCAGCTGAATTGCAATGCTAGTGTTTTAGTGACCATCATTAAACATTGCCAGTGGGGAATTAGCTCAACTGGTAGAGCACTCGCTTTGCATGTGGAAGGTAGCAGGATCATTGCCTGCGTTCTCCACACCCTTTGGGTGGCACAGTGGCTCAGTGGTTAGCACTGCTGCCTCACGCCACCAGGGACCTGGGTTCGATTCTACCTTCAGGTGACTGTCTGTGTGGAGTTTGCACATTCTCCCTGTGTCTGTACGTGTTTCCTCCTGCAGTTGGAAGATGTGTAGGCTAGGTAGCTTGCCATGCTAAACTATCTGTAGCATTCAGGGATGTGTAGATTAGGTGGGTCATAGGGAGATAGGTCCGGGTGGGATGCTCTGAGGATTGGTGTGGACTTGTTGGGCCAAAGGGCCTGTTTCCAGACTGTAGGGATTCTATATATAAAATGTTAATCATGTGCCACTACAATTTATATTGAAATAAAATAATCATGTTGAAAACACTTAATCACTGACAAAGTAAGGGAAAAATACACAAAAGAAATTCAGCGTGGTTTTAAATTCATGCATCATCTGCTGTTTTCTTGTAGTCGGCAATAAAATCAACACTAGATGCACCTCTTGATTGCTATTGTGGCCCAGGTTTTTGCATTGTTAAAAAGCTGCAATGAGCTTGTGTCTGCTCAGATACAGGTCGAACGTTTCCTCCAGGTTGAAACATCCTTTTTAAAAAAATTAATGCTAATTCATGGGATGTGGGCATCACTGGATACTCTAGCATTTATTGTCCATCCCTAATTGCCCAGAGCGCAGTTAAGAGTCAACACATTGCTGTGGGTCTGCAGTCACATGTAAGCCAGACAAGGTCAAGATAGCAGATTTACTTCCATTCGTGAACCAGATGGGCTTTTTCCTGAGAATGGTTTCATTGTTCATCCTTGGATTCTTAATGCCAGGGTTTTTTTTATTGAATTCAAACTTCACCATCTGCTTTACCATTCGTACCTAGGTACTTGTACCTAAAATGGCGCATAAGAGGTGACATTGTGAAACTTTTCACTGTACTCCTGTACTTGTGTACATGTGACAATAAAGGATGTTCTATTCTGTCCTACTATGGTGGGATTTGAACCCAAGTCCCCAGATTTTTATGTGGCTCTCAGGATCAAACAGTATAGCAATAATACCACGAGGCCAAGCCTCCCCACTTCATTAAACTGCATGGCAGAAAATCAGGCATTGATATGGGACAAAAACCTGCCTCAACTATAAGTCTGAAGTGCATTTGTTGCAATAAAACATAGATACAAACTTTGTAAATATGACAAGGCTGTTACACTAAACACCAGAAGCTGCAGTGTATCTATTTGTAAAGGTAGAAGTAATGGCAAACGAATTGTTCAAATAAATATAGTGGGACCAACTTCAGTCAGTGGTATGTGTTAGAGAATGGTGTAGAGTGTAGATTATCAGGAAACAATCACAAGTCTCCAGCAATTTTACTTGATGCTTGAGTTTGAGGTGAACAGTGAGAGTGACATCTGAATGCCCTTTATTTTCTGCTCATTACACACAATCTTAATGATGCTCAATGGTAATGTGTATCTTTGTTTGTTCACCACTCAGTTCTATATGTTGGTGGGAAGTTTAACAAGCCAGTGAGAAGATTTATTCAGCAATTTTACTAATTTAATAGTGTTTTTTCTCCAGCCACCAAACCCCTATCTTTTGCTTCCAAGTAATTTTCACAAGCTTCGTAGTAATGATATTGCTGCTAATTTTTTCCCTCTGACTCCATGAGTACTTGCATAGAGCTGGCACAGCCAATGTCTATACCAATCAGCAGCAACCTTAAGAGGGCTTCCAGCTCTTTGTAGACATGCCATTTTAGTGAGCTATTGGGGGTAGCAGGCAGAAGTGGTAAGTAATATTATCCTCCTCTTCATACGGAACTACCACCTCTGCAGTAGTTCGTGAACACATCTATAGATTAGGATGCTTTAACATTGGTGATGCACATTGGGACTTCTGTCCCTTTGCTTTTGTTTGTGACTTTTGTTCGCTTTATCCCAGCAACCCTTCAGTCTTGCAGAAACTACAATGGGTTGTGATAGATTTTTAAGTTTTCTTGAAGCTGTAAGAATGTAAAGACTGAAATTTCTGGAGAATGTATGTTTTTCAGTCTCCATTTACCTTTTTAAAATTGTCTAATTCCTTTTATGTTGCACCTGTAGTGATTGTAACAAGGTCAGCCAGACGGACCTGATATGAGGTCCCTGACTGGGGGCGTTAACCTGGTCCAATCAGGGAGCCCTGGCTGACAGATAAGAACAGGAGTGTCAGAGGTTCTGATCACTCTGAGAGCTGGTTCTGGTGGAGCTGGTTCAGTGTCAAGGACTTTCCTTGTGTAAATAAGGGGTTATTTGGTGATGGGATATAGGCCTCTGTGGAGTTATTTAAAATTAATACATGACGTTGCACCCCTACCACCAGTGTGTTCCCTGAAGCCATTTCCAAGATTCCCTATGCCAGGCAATGTTACTAGGAATGGTGTTCAATTGAGTAAGCTCACAGTTGAGAAATTCGGAATATTCTCTAAATGGATGTTAACTTATTGGAACAATGGTACTGTGCTAATCCATGCCTGCTTGAGGCCTGAACCAATTTTGACTTTGGAATTTATTTAAACACCAGCATGAATCTGTGGATACCAAGTGGATACCGCTCACCAGATTTGGCTTAGCCAATAATAAAATCAGAGCATAAACAGTGCTTTTCCAGTGCTTGAATAGTCAAGGATGCTGCCTGAAGAAGAATTATTTGTTTTAGGTGGGTACCCTTGACAAATAAGAGTTACTTAAGGACATTTCCAACAGAGTTTGAAAATACGGCCTAACCTTTTCAGTAACTATTTTAAAGTTAATAGATTTATATCACTGGTCCCAAGGTGATCCCCCACAAACACTTCAGTCACTTGCTCTGCCTTATTTCCCAACAAAAGGTCAAGTTTTGCTCCTTCTCTAGTAGGTACACCTACATATTAATAAAGAAAATTTTCTTGAACACATTTAAAAAATTCCTCACCATCTAAGCCCTTAACACTATGGAAGTCCCAATCTATGTTTGGAAAGTTAAAATCCCCTATTACAACCTTATTATTCTTACATATATCTGTGTTGTCTCCACATATTTGCTCTTCAACTTCCTGCTGACTATTGGGGGGGCATAGTACAATCCCATCAAGGTAATCATCACTTTCCTATTTCTGAGTTCCACCCATATAGCTTCAATGGACAATCCCTCAGAAATAGTCTCTCTAAGTACAGCAGTAATATTTTCCCTAATCAAAAATGCCACTCCTCTTCCTCTCTTGCCTCCCTTTAGATCCTTTCTATAGCATCTAAACCCCAGAACACTGAGCAGTCCTGTCCCTCCCTCAGCCATGTTTCTTAATAGCTATGATGTCCCAGTCCCATGTTTCCATACATACCTTGAATTCACCTGCCTTACCTGTAAGACCCCTAAAAGCAAATTGGGCAATAAAAAAACCCAGTCATTGACAACTGCGAACTTCACCAGAAACAACAATGCTCTCAGATTAAAAATCTAACAGCACAAGCCTTTTAAATTTCCTCACCTTTATTCTTCCTTTGTAGACAAGACACTCTCTCTCTTTTAAACTTAATGCCTGTGTTTGATAATGCATTTTTATTATGTTTTGCACAGGGTTCATGGGTAATAAAATGCCTCTTTCTTTTTAAAAACTGTTGCAACCAGCCAAGAGGGAGTTAAAGGCGGGAGAGCTGAAACACCTTTCCTTAGCTGCCCATATAGACTGTGTCTGAGCTAGACATTTTAGGAAGTGTGTGTAACTCTTCAGAGAGGGTGCGGTAAAGATTCACACAGCTGCTTTCAGGGTTAAATAATTTTAATTATGAGGACAGATTCAACAAGTTAATTCTCCTCAGAGAATTTTGAGAGGAGGATTGATGGATGTGTTCAAAATCTAGACTGAATTGTGGCAGCTTTCTGTCATATAGAATGGCCATAGTGGTCACCTGGGTGTTAAGCATCGCTTGGATGTGGCTCACGAACACGAGTCTGGCACTGCTGCAGTGGATGGAGAAGGTGCAAAATTTGCTGGCCTCTGTTTTGCCTGGGCTCTCTTCCCAGCCAGCTTCTTGTTTCTACTCATCTCTCTCAATGCCCTTCAAAACTGTCAGCTTCCAGAGGTCTCACTATCAAAAACTGTCTCCCAATCATTAGGGGCAATGCCCAGCATCTTCATATCTCACCTGCTGGTGTCCTTGTAGCAGAAGTACAGATGCCCAGGAAGTTGTAATCCAGTGGCCAGTTCACTCTATGCCAGGCCTGTAGGTGTGCATGTTTCACCCATTCGATGAATGTGCCTGAGTCAGCACAGATGCCGTTGTTTCCGCAGTGAGTGTAAACTAGAGGAATCAGATCACTCCACGATCACTGAGTTGGAGGTCTTGTCTTATAGAGAGAAGTGCAGGATACATCTGAGACAGCAAAGGCGAAAACTGCTCAGCTTCTTCCTCTGCCCATTGTATGTTGTCCAGGTCTCACCACTGTACACTAAAGATGCAGGTTTCGTGTACTCACAATTCAAGTGTCCTCAGTCAGGTTGCTGTATTCCGTACTTTTACTCAGCTTGGATGTAACAGCTTATGAAACGCTTGAGCCAATTTCAGCATCAAGTGACAGATTGTTGGTGATTATGGAACCTAGATATATGAAGTGATTAGCAACAATAGGTGGCAGTGTGGCAAAATTCACGGAACATTACATTCATCTTCCTGATGCCGAAGGCTAAACCGAACTTTTTACAAGGTGCGAGCGGGTCTGCTATTTGCTGCTGAAGAGTTCTCATCCTGAAACGCTGGTGTGGCATCATCAGCAGACAGTAACACTCGGATAAGGACTCACTGCACCTTTGCCTTGGATCCCAGGTGGACAGGACTGAATAACTCTCTGAATAAAATACGAAAGAACTGCAGACGTTGGAAATCAGAAACAAAAACAGAAATTGCTGGAAAAGCTCAGTAGGTCTGACAACATCAATGGACAGAAATCAGAGTTAACACTTCAGGTCTAGTGACCGTTCCTCAGAACTTATGGTAGCTAGAAAAAAGTTGGATTTTACGCAGAAGATAGGGTGGGGGGAGAGGTTAAGGAGTAAACAATAGATGGAGATAGACCCAAAGAGGGAGAAGAACAGTTGGACAGACAACGGAGTATATAATCATCAGACTAGGTGAATGAATAGCTATTAATGAGGACTGTTAGTGATTAACAATGGGTTGTGTGTTATAGCAGACCATTTGATATCAAGGCCTGGTGTGTGGGGGTTGAGGTAAGGACATGGGAGAAGCTCAAGCCCTAACGTTGTTGAACTCGATATTGAGTCCAAAAGGCTGTAGAGTTCCCAAGTGTAAAATGAGGTACTGTTGTTCCAACTTGTGCTGAGCTTCACTGAGGCTTTGCAGCAAGCCTGAGACAGAGATGTTGGCCAGGGAACAGGGTGGTATGTTGAAGTGGCAGGCAACTGGAAGCCCACGGTCTTTTTTGCAGACAGTTGCCTGAAGGCATGTGACGGCAACAAAGAGAGAATATTCCAAGTGAGTGTCAATAAGAGAAGCCAACTCTGCTCAAGGAAAGCAGTGATCACATTGCACTTCATCAATGACCAGCCAACATGTTCCAGAAGCTTAATTAGACCATACATGCTCACACGGTGAAAATCTTGATAAAGGCTGTATATATTGGCCTCTATTCTTCACAACATTTCTCTTATGGAATTCAGAAGATCATGTCAATTGGACATCTTGCAGCTCTGAAATCACACTTAGATTCAGGGTAGACAGAGAGAAACCATCACCTTGACAGAAAGCTCAAGAGCCAGTGGACACTGATTTAAAGTAGTTGACAAAGGTACCAAAGATGACATAAAGGAAGCCTTTGATATAGAGTAAGTGGCCATAAACTGGACTGCACTGCCTGTAAAGGTGGTGGAGGCAGATTCAATCATACTTTTCAAAAGGAATTGGCTAAATACTAGAAGCAAAAATAAAATTTGCAAGGCCAGGGGGAAAGGTTGGGGGAAGATTTTGCAAAGATGAACAGTCCTTGCTCCAGTTCTAAATGTCACACAGATCAATTTTAGGAGATAACAGACAGGAAGATAGACTTCTTTAACAATGAGGAAACATCCGTGCAGCTCACAAATAACTTCCTCACATCAAGATCATTGTCTACAAATGCCACAACAGAATCCCCTCAGTAACAGGTTTATTGAAGCCTGACAGCAAATCAGTAAATTAACAGCTTTAATGTTTCAGAAGCGAGGGAGGATATTCTGTAAGCCATCCTTTGCAGTGAACATATGCAACTTTAGATAACTCTGAAGTGACATTGCAACATTATCACTTGGGTTTTCTTCAAAGGACAACTATTCCCCAAGTCTAATGTTGAATTACACTGAATCCATTCTGAAACATTACAATCCAGGTTAAACACTTCTTATTTCTGAAGGGCACTATTCAAAAGGAAAACGGAGAGTATGTATTTGCAAACAGAAAAGGGATGCAGAGTTTGTATCATCTAATGACTAACATGACAAATTAAACTTTACAATGATACTATTAGAAGAGACCAACTAGAATAAAATTGGACAGACAAGTTTCAGAGCAGGATGTGGGGAAACATTATACCAACAAGTAAGGAAGAAGCTTATCATTGTTTATCATTGCTGGAAAGACTAGTTTGCTGCAAAGTGCTGTCAAACTGACCTCATGGAAATAAGATTACTTTGTCAAAATCCACCAACTATTTTAGAAAAGAATCTGCAGACTAGTCACAATAGAAGAAAATGGATATTTATAGCAGCGTTAATATTGTATTATTAATTGGATGATTTGGTCTTGGATTATTTCTTTAAACCACAGTCTCCGGTGAGAGAATATCAGTAAAACATGTGGCACGAGCGTATTTCCTACAACCCATAAGCAAAATGCTGTATCAGTTAGCTTCCATGAAAAGGAATTTGATGAATAATAAAGCTAGATACAGCCACAGATGAGGTATAGAATATGGGATAACTTTCAACTTCAGTGGATCAGCCAACTATCCTTTCAACTGAATTCGGTGAACAGAGAAAACATGCAAATCATAATGGATGGCTGATCTGTCATTGTCAGTGCTACTCCTTACCAAAACAGGAAACAACCTGAATGGTACCAATTCCTTTCAAATTTTGGAGACGTCAGCAGAGTACTGGAAAACTTTGGTGGTATATAATGTTGGCTCATGCCTTTATGTGATACTTTAGATGACATGAGCAGTTGTTGACCTAAGGAATAGATTGTCCACAATACAGTTCTGAGTTATGTGCTTGCAACCTCCGATAGTGATAAACACATGATTGATCAGTTAAAATAAGAGAATAGATGAACAAGGGTTTACATTAACAAAGTTATGGCCATCAGGGAAAGATCATGTGGATCTTAGCCACTGACTGCCTGCAGAAAAATGGGTGGGGGATGGATTCAAATTGTTATTGGAAAAAAATTCTATTAGATAAACATTTGTTGGTTATTCCATGTTACATCAGCAACAAATATTTAGTTTACTTGTATGACTGATAGTCTCCTAAAAGATCATAAGAAATCGGAACAAGATATACATTAATGATTTGGACGAAGGAATTGACTGCAATATCTCCAAATTTGTAGATGAAAATAAGCTGGGTGGCAGTGTATGCTGTGAGGAGGATGCTAAGAGGCTGCAGGGTGAATTAGACAGACTGGCCGAGGGAGCAAATGCTTCACAAATGCAATATGATGTGGATAAATGTGAAGTTATCCATTTTGGTCGCAAAAATAGGAAGGCTAATTTTTATCTGAATGGTGGCAGTTTAGGAAAAGGTGAGGTGCAACGACTGCTGAACAGTCATGGTGGAACAGTCGCTGAAGGTTGGCATGTAGGTGTAGCAGCTAATGGCTTTCTAGCCTTCATAGCGAGAGGATTTAAGTATCAGAGTAAGGATATCTTGCTGCATTATACAGGGCCTTGGTGAGGCTACACCTTGAGTACTGTGTGCAATTTTGGTCTCCTTGTCTGACAAAGGACATTCTTGCTATTGAGGGAGTCCAGCGAAGGTTCACCAGACTGATTCCTGGGATGGCAGGACTGACATATGAGGAAAGACTGGATTGACTGGGTTGGTATTTGCTGGAATTTAGAAGAATGAGGAGGGATTTCATAGAAACATATAAAATCCTGATGGGACTGGACAGGCTAGATGTGGGAAGAATGTTCCTGATGTTGGGAAAGTCCAGAACTAGGGGTTACAGTCTAACAATAAGGGGTAAGCCATTCAGGACTGAGATGAGGAAGAATTTCTTCACTCAGTGACTTGTGAACCAGTGGAATTCTCTCCCAGATGAAGCTTTTGGGGCCAGTTCATTAGATATATTCAAGAGAGAGCTGGACAGGGGGGCCCTTGTGGCTAAAGGGATCAAGGGGTATGGGGAGAGGGCAGGAATTGGATACGGAGACTGCAATGATCAGTCACGATCCTATTGAATGGTGATGTAGGCTTGAAGGGCCGGATGGTCTACTCCTGCACCTATTTTCTATGTTTCTATGTATATTTCTCTATGCTTGGCCTCTCAAGCCTGATCTGCCATTCAACAGGATCATGGCTGATCCAATATTTCTCAGATCCACTTTTCTGTGTTTACTCCATATTCCTTGATTCCCCTACTGATCAATCATCTATCTATCTCAGCCTTAAACACACACTACAACTCTGCTCCCACAGCTCTCTGTGGCCAGAAATTCCAAACACTCTAAGAGAAAAAAATCCTCCTCATTTCAGTCTTAAATTGGTACCACTTTATTCTGAGACTATACCCTTTTGTTCTGGACTCTCCCATGAGGGGAAACATCCTCTCAGCTTTTACCCTGTCAACCCCCTTAAGAATCTTATATGCTTCAATGAGGTCACCTCTCATTCTTCTAAACTCCAGTATGTATTCACAACCTGTGTAGCCTTTGGTTGTAAGACAATCCCTCCATACCTTGGATCATCCTAGTGAACCTTCTCTGAACTGCCATCAATGAAATAATGTCTTTCTTTAAATAGGGGGACCAAACTGCTCAGAGTACTCCAGATCTGGTCTCACCAGGACCCTGTACAGTTGCAGCAAGACTTTCCTACTCTTATACTCCAACCCCCTTGAAATAAGGGCTTACATTATATTCACCTTCCTGATTACCTACTGCACCTGTGTACTAGCTTTGTATTTCATGGACAAGTACCCCCAAGTCCCTTTGTGTTGCAGCTTTCTGCAGTTTTATACATTTCAGTAATCTTCTGTTTTTTTTTACTCTCTCTTTCAGCACGAACAACTTCACATTTTCCCACATGATGCTCCATTTGCCAACTTTTTTGCCCGCTTACTTCATCTATCAATATCTCCTTAAACTGTTTGTACCCCTCTCACAACCTGTCTTTCCACCTAGTTTTGTATCATCTGCAAATGTGGCTATAAATTAACTCCCTTCCTACAAGCCATGAGTATGCCTTGTAAATAACTGCAGTCCCAGCACTGATTTCTGTGAAACCCCACTGTCATGGATCACCAGAGGGTCATAAAAAGTCATCTTGGATGATGAATGCACCTCCCCAAACTATCCTAGGAGGGTGTTTCCAGTTTTATCTCCATGTTCCTAATTGCCCTAATTATCTGCTTCAATATAAGGCCACTAGGTGTACTAAGCTTTTCAGTCAAATTGATTCTCAACAAGTTGCTTTGTTATGTATTGAGAAAAAGTGTCAATTAAATGGTTGCCGATTTAAAACTCTTGATCTTTCTCATTCTAATTTTTCACAATTCCCCTGAACAAAGCTTATCTTTTCCATGATCAGCTGATTCAGTAATAATAACACTTTCTTTGCATAGATTAATTCCATTGACCTTTGGTCCAATGAATGAATTTTGCTGCAAATCTGGCCCAAGATAATCCAACACAAGGATGATGTAGTAATACTGGTCAAGGTTTTAATTTCTGTAGTTCCATATATCCATGTCTGCTAACCCTCACTTTTCTTCCTGTAGGATTTGTATGGCTGTTTCTCCCCTTCATTTCACATTAAGCTTTTAATCCATTTAGCGTCATGCTTGTTTAATCAGAATTTGCTTTGAAAACAGATTTACAGTTCAGGCTCCACATTGTATCTTGAAAGGAATTCTACTCATTTTCCACTGAGTTGAATTAATTTGGTACCATTGTTTACTGAACTTAGCCATTTTTATGTTATGCATCTGACCTTTGGTCTGACATCCAGCTCACAAATTGGGATCAGTAGTTGATTGCGGACAATTGAAAGGTTACTTCAAACATTTTTCAAACTAACAATCAAAATCTACAATTTCATCTGCATCAAAACATCTGAAGCTTGTGACAGTTTATCAGTAGCCTGGCACACAACCGATAAACTCATCGGCACACTTCTTATAACCTCATGTAGAATTTCTTAAAGCGTGTGGTCTTTGTTGGTAGGGGCATTTCGTTACCAAACCTCTTGCTTTCAACTGAGTCTAAGGGCCTAATGCTTTTACAGTGGTAAAGGATCAAGTATCACTGAGCCTTAACAAGAAGAGGCTCTTGTCTTAACACAACATAGTTTGCTGCTTAATAGCAGTAAAGGCCATAACACGTTACAGCAATTCATCAGGCATTATTAGAAAGACTATGACAGGACATCTGGATGCATTTCTGCTGTCCCTGTGTTCTACTGGCCTGTCTTATCCCAACGCAAGTCAGAATTTAGGGGTGGGAGAGAGAGAGCTTAATGCAGTATCAAGCATGAACCCTTTCAAAACCATCACTTTGCATTAAAAAAAAATTGGTCTAGTGGGGTTGATGCAAACTCAGTTTCAATTTGAATCACTCTAATACCATAAAACACTGGTTTTGGTATCACCAGTTCTTTGAAGAAAATGCAGTGTTGAATCAATTCAATACTGTAGGGGTTTTGCACTGGTCAATCTTCATGTTTCAGCTTTTGAATGAGCCTTAAACTGGAGCCCTCTCTGCCTGTTCATGTACAACATCCCAGAATTTTGGAGCATTGTCACAGCATCTTGCCCATGCCTCAACCAAGATAACCAAAACACTCTGATTATTTAGCGCCAATTTACACCAGCTTACATTCATCCCATTCCTGTCCCTGGATTGTTCCACGTACAAAATGAAGTGTTAAACTCTTCCCCCAAAACAACCATCGCTACATCCTAAAAAGTAGCTAATTGGCTGCAAAGCATTTTGGGAATTTGCTGAGGATGTGCAGGGTGTTTTATGAATGCAAGTCCTCACTTCCTAATTGCCTACAGAAAGCAGCTTCACTGAAGGGAAAAAGAGTGAATCATTGCGCAATGCTATTTGTCAAAGCTATGCTGTTCCCAGCATGATTTAGTGTAAGTCACAGTATAGCAAGTGTATGAATGTATCCAAGCAAGGCATCGAATTTGAAGTGGAAGGATCCTGACATCTGAATGACAATTGGCTATTAATCATAAAAAGAGATCAAAGTCTGAAGAGCTGTCCAGCAGCCAGCAGCCAGCATTACTTTAGCACGATCATGGGGTTGGAATGTGGGCTGAAGCCAGCATTTCAAAACAGTTACGGTGCAATACCACAAATATTCCTTTAAAAATAAATTGAGCGATTTCAAAGTCAGAAAGAATTGTTAGTTTACCCACATTCACCATATTTTTCAGAAATGTCTTAGTCCTTCAATCAGTTACTTAGAAATGATTTGTTATGCAAACAAACTTAGGAAACAGCAGGAAAGTATTAAAATGTTATAATTTATTATTAAAGCTCAACGTAAGAATTAAACTTCAGTGCTTCCTTCTAGAGCTGAACTGTCTGAGCTATAAGGCACTTGGAAAGAATTTATTTGTTTTTTTGAAGTAAAAATTCAATATGAAGGATATAAGTAAATTACAAATTCATTTAACCTTGGTGTGTGGCATTTTATTATTGATACAGTCCTGCATGCCTTTCAATTTCTTCCCTCTCAGTGGAATCTGTAACACTCAGATATTGGTACATGGTTTCTGTCTGCCTTGTCCCTAGTATAGTGTAATGAATGAAAACAATTGCATATGGATACAAGAGATAACAAGGTGTAGAGCTG
>NC_063333.1:93729151-93740048 GCF_021869965.1 Rhincodon typus | reverse complement strand
TTTCGGGCCTAGGCCCTTCTTCAGAAAACGTCAGCCTTCCTGCTCCTCTGATGCTGCTTGGCCTGCTGTGTTCATCCAGCTCTACATCTTGTTATCTCAGATTCTCCAGTGTCTGCAGTTCCTACTATCTCTGCTGATTGTGCCTAGCCAGTTGTGCTCCTAAAAATGGACTTGCAACAATGGTAGCCAGAAAAAACAAGTTTTAAGGCTGCTAACCTCAGTTAATTCCAACAAGTCTAAGTCCTGTGCATTAAACCAGCTGCACTAAAACCCACGGAAAGGGAGGAGGGTAATTTTATGAGCACAAAAACGAGCACACCCCCACTCTTTCAACATATCATATACAGCTTCACGACGTCTGGTGGGCAGTACAGCGTCATCATTGTCAGTCACTGAAACTGGAAGAAAGGCGGTCGTAGAAATTTAAACCCAATTCCATTTTGAGATGGCTAACAAGATGTCAGGCTTGTCAATGACCACATTATCTTCAACTTTGTGCATTTTTCTGGCATCGGATGGGAATACTTGATGGCAACTATGACAAATCGGTGCAAAAGTTGAGGAAATGGCCTTCTTTTGGGACAAAGGCTGGAAGTAGCAGCAAATTCTGCTGGTTATCATGACAACATACTTCTGCGCCTTTAACTCTTTACCAAAAAGCTTTTTGAAGTCAACCCTAAGAAATAAGGGCAGATTCACTGAGCAAGGGACCTGTGAATTTGTAGCCAATTTCATATTAATGGCATATTCCCCACTGCCATAAAACAGCCCAACTTAGACTCCCACTTGGGCCCAGAGTCCCCCTGAGTGCTGCTAAATGACTGCCTTCCCACTAGAAAGACAATAATAATGAGCTGAGATGACTGGAGTGGGGAGCCTTTTAAAGACAGAGCTGGTACCAGGGATGCCGATCTGTTCTGGGATACCCTGGGCATTAGCATGTGATAAAATGGGACTACAATCAGACATGAGGGATGCCATAGAAGTTGGTAGTTAGTGAGGGGAGTTTGGTAAGATACAGCGAGAATTATCACCTGGCTTCAAGTGAAAAACCCTCCAAAAATCTTGAAGCAGCTCATACCTGGGCAAAACAATGTAAGACTCATCTCCATAGTTCTGTTCAATGGTAAAGCACCCATGAGTTGTGATAATCACATTCCTTCCTACCTCTCAGACTCGGAATCTAAGTGCTGGCAAGAACTTCAGACAGTTTGGGCAAATAGAGATTCAAGAAAAATGGGATTTGATTTGACAAAAATCAACCTTAGCGTTTTAATGATTGGGAATATAAGCAGCTGCTTTTCTGTAGTGTCTGGCAACAAACCAGGAAAGCCCACACAATAACAGAAACTGCCGATAAGTCTTTGCAAGTCTGGCAGCTTCTGTGGAGAGAAATCAAAGTTAACATTTTTGGTCCACTGATTCTTTCTCAGAATTTCAGTGTTCTGAAGAAGGGTCACTGGACCCGAAACATTAACTTTGATTTCCCTCCACAAATGCTGCCAGACCTGCTGAGATTTTCCAACAACTTCTGTTTTTGTTTTGGATTTCCAGCATCCACAGTTCTTTTGGATTTTGCTAAATGTGATGACGCGTTATGAGTGAAAAACGGTTTAATTTTGCCAATTTATAAATATTCCCCAAATATAATTTCTGAATAAGACCCAATTTTATTATCAGAATTATGTCAGCTTGAAAACATTTTTAAAAGGCCTCATTTAAAGGAAGGTCTGCCCTTCTGAGTTCGACAATTCTGTCTTCGTTCCTGAAAACAATGGTAAATAATGTTTGGTGTATATCTATGGGGCACTGCAGCCATCTATTTACTTGTTCAACTGGACTGGCCTTCGTGCAAAAGGATGGATAGTAAAATCCAACTGGAATAATTGACCATAGGGATCAACAACGGGCTCACACAAATAGCTTGAATGCTTTCAAACTGAGTTGAAAAGATTTTAAAATGCCTCAGTCAATTGTGCCTTATAGCACTTATGCTTCAGTGCCCTCCTCTCCTGGTCCTCCGAACTTATATTACATTTTGATGGCTAGTTTAAAAAAAGTTGGTGCTAAAGTAAGGCATGAGTTCAGTTAAATCTCTTGTAACTGCTTTTCACAATGAATGCTAACTTACCAATTCTATTACGAAGCATGGCAATTTGTCAAATACAAAAAAGCTGATGTCTCTGTAGCATTTATACGCAGCTGTGTTTGGAAAGTTTTTGATAGTTGATAAGTTGTAAATGAGCTAATATTTTAAAACATCAGTCTGCTTTATAAATTTTCTATTGAATCCACAGAAAAACTTTAGGAGTAACTATGATGTTGGTCAGGGGTGAGAAGCAGGGAGTGTCAGATCAGCTGCCTGTCACATACTTAGTTCCATGGAAAACAATTCAGAACTAACGTAAATACAGGAAAATCATGTTCGCCATTCTTTATTTTGGGTGTGACCTCAGGGTAGTGAGATGCTCTAAGTAGGGTTTTGCCAAATTCAACTTGAGACCGTACAAAAAAGGGAGAAAACTTGCATCTGGAGAGATTCAATGTAAAGTTGGCTGAACTCACTTACATTTCATATTTTCATAATACCCCAGTGCAACGTCATTCTTGTGCTATTATTACACGTAAATTAATAAGGAAATTCCACTCTATTAACCCCAAAAGGATTGGCGGCACAGTGGCTCAGTGGTTAGCACTGCTGCCTCACAGCCCCAGGGACCTGGGCTCGATTCCACCCTCAGGTGACTTTCTGTGTGGAGTTTGCACATTTTCCCTGTGTCTGTGTGGATTTCCTCTGGGTGCTCCTGTTTCCTCCCACAGTCCAAAGATGTGCAGGCTAGGTGGATTGGCCATGATAAATTGTCCTGTAGTGTTCAGGGATGTGCAGATTAGGTGGGTTATAGAGGGATGAGTCTGCGTCTGAGGGTCAGTGTTGACTTGTTGGGCCAAAGGGCCTGTTTCCACACTGTAGAGATTCAATGATCTATTAAGACTCATCCTATAAGCGGACAAATACTGCAGTGCTAAAACTGATTATTTCAAAAAGTTTGCTTGGTGATATAATCTCACCGTTCTGAGGAAGGATCATTCAACTTGAAACGTTAATTCTGATTTCTCTCCACAGATACTGCCAAACCTGCTGGGCTTTTCCAGCAATTTCAGTTTTTATATTTAATCTCACTGTCTTTCATCAAATGCTTCTCTCCGTCTCTGAGGCTGCATTCATAGTATGATTGCAATGTTGCTTCACAGCATCACCAAAACTACGGTGAAAATCTGGAGTCAGGCCCCAAACATCAAATGAATCAAAGTGAACATTCTGGAATTATGGAAAATTCCAACTCCTTCCCTCCAAATCAGTTTCAGCCTTCACTCTAGATTTACAGTACAATCTTTAACCGTTGTTGACCTTCTATATCTCAGCAATGTGCATTTGTATAAGTGCCTGACTATTGTTAAAAAAAGACAAAAATGATCCTCCCCACTCTGCTAAACTCAGCTACAATTCTGCACAACTTCAAAAATGAAATCTTTTTCCCTTGGAACAAACACTGTCCAAATCGAGAGAAGATTCTGCGCAAAATGAATGCTCTAATATACAAAGCAAATCATTATGAAAACCAAAACTCAAGGTAATCACATTATCACATAGAGGTTTTTCTATATTCATACAGAGGGTGGTGGGCGAGGGATTTTTTTCGGACTGGATGCGTGTGATCAACAGTGTGCTGCAAGGATTGATGCTGGGTCCACTGTTGTTTGTCACTTATATAAACGATTTGGACGAGGACATAGGAGGCATGGTTAGTAAGTTTGTGGATGACACCAAAATTGCTGGTAAAGTGGAGAAGATTATCTAAGAGTGCAACAGGATCTTGATCAACCAGGCCAGTGGGTCAAGGAAGATGGTGTTTAATTTAGATCAATGCGAGATGTTGCATTTTGGTCAGACAAACAAGAGCAGGACTTATACAGCTAATGGTAGGGCCCGGGAGAGTGTTGTTGAGCAGAAAGACCTGGGGCGCAGTTACACAGTTCCTTCAAAGTGGTGTCTCAGACAGTCAGGTTGGTGAAGACAGCATTTGGCACACTTACCTTCATCAGTCAGAGCACTGAGGAATTGGGATATCATGTTGCAGCTGTACAAGACATTAATGGCCACAACTGGAGTACAATTCTGATCGCTCTGCTACAGGAATATTGTTATTAAACTGAAAAGGGTGCAAAGAAGATTTACAAGGATGTTACCCAGACTGGAAGGTTTGAGTTATAATGAGAGGTTGGATACACTGGGACTTGTTCCTCTGGAGCGTAGGAGGCTGAAGAGTCATCTTATCAAGATGTATAAAATCATGAGGGGTACAGACAAAGTGCATGGATTGAAAGGTTTAGAGGGATATGGGCCAAATACAGGCAAATGGGACTAGTTCGATTTAGGAAACCTGGTCAGCATGGATGAGTTGGGTTTAAGGGCCTGTTTCTGTGCTGTATGACTCTATAACTCTATTCATGAGGCCAGCATTTATTGCCCATTCTTATAGCCCATTACCCTTTTCATTGCCGTTGAGAAGGTGGTGGTGAGCTGCCTTCTTGGTCCTTTGCAGTCGACCTAGTAAGGAGACGCCCGCAGTGTTGGTAAGGAGGGAATTCCAGTTTGCTGATTTAGTTCCATTGAGAAATTAATTTGAGGAAGTGATCCACAGAACTTTGGTTTTAAAAGACAGTAGGTTGTAGGATGATGACTAAGCAGTTCCTTTGATTCTGAGAACCTAGGAAAGAATAGGTTTAAGAAGAAGTTGTAGCTGAGTGGACTCAATGATATTTATGACAGTGTACCTCTAATGAAGTGGCTCAGAGGGATCCTACGACCATTTAAATGCACTCTGATGGTGAATACCAACAAATGAGTAACAAATCATAATCTTAATCTGTAATTGTGGTCGTGAAAATAAAGCAAAGTAGCAGATATGCTTCACTCCCAAGAGGGTTCTTGCGTTATTTTTATCAAATAAAACTATCCATAAAAACAGACATACACACACGGAGGACAAACTTTTTGGACAAAAAGTTGATAAGATTTCATCAGGACCTGTCTGAATTAAATCTTGATTAACCTTAAGACTCAATACTTAGCTATTGAGAGAAGGATTTTGATAGAGTTTGTCATGAGAAGATGCTTCCACAGATATCAGGCTCAGTTAACCAGGCAATGACACAGAGCCATGGTAATCACTAATACAGCTATGAGGGGTACTGTATGAAAGGGTGTTGGAATCAGATTTAATGGCAACTTTGGAAAGACAATTGGACAACTACTTGAAGGGGAGAGAACTGTAGGGCTATAGGAAAGACTCGAACAAAATGGGCCAATTAGCTTTCTTTTGAGATGTAGGATTTACAAGAATGTCCGATCCTTAAAAAGGGGCAACTTGACCAATATAATATAAACATGCTGGGGGGGGGAGGTGGAGGTGGCGGTGAAAGGATTGTGAAAAATTCAGTATTTTAAAGGCTTACAGAGAAATCATGGTTCAAGAGGAATCCTGAGCTGAGCTGCTTGTAGCTGCTGTTACCAAGTGATTTACTGTCACACTTGTCTGCTTTGCACCACCCTCATACATGCACCATACACTGCAACTGCTCTGTGACATCTGACCTCCCATTGCCCCGAACTTTACCCCTCATTCTACTGCCCTCCACTTTGCCCTCCCAAAGAGATTTCAGTCACTCTGTGGCTGAAATGTTACAGAGGTCTGTTCGAGTGGGAAAACTGAAAGCAGCAGAAAGAGGTGTGTCAGCCAAGGTGAGAAGTGAAGAAAAACCTTATTACAAAGGGAATCAGCTAAGACCATCCAAAATTACCTGGGAGCTACTTGAGCTCAAGAGGAACAATGAGTTGCTGACCTTGGTGAGACCTGAAATCTCGACCGATACAAGTACCAGCACCTGAAAGTTCACCCCCAAGTCAAATGCCATTCTAATTTGTAATTATATTGCTATTTCTGGATCAAATATTGGGATGATGTACCGAACAACACTATGTGTCTACCTACCCCAGAGGGACTGTAGCATTCAGGAAGGTGGTCACAACCACATTCTCCAGTACAAATAGAGTCAGCCATGAACACTAGGACATTAGCATGTCAGTCAAGACATCACTAGTCACATTCCATGAATCAAGAAGAAAATTAGAAGTGTGCTCACAAGGGCAAAGAGGATTTTGAGTTCACAGCATAGGAACAGGTCATTAGATTATTGTTTATGCCCCACACAAGTCTTTCCCAGTCTGCTTGAATCTATGCTTTAAAAGTACTTCAGTCAACAAAGTGTTTGACTATGCTGAGTTCTAGAAAAACATTTTTAAGTGCAACTTATTTTTTCTTACTAATAGACAGGCTTACACTTTATATGAAGAGCAACATCGCTACAGCTAAATTTAACAGTAACTATGGATAGATAGTCAATGAAATAGGATGTAATTATCAAGAAACGATAAGGAATGTGAACTGAATTGGTTCATTCTTGTCTGCAGTGCTGCAGTACCGGTGGAAAAGGTCATTGAATGTCTAGCTGCAAGAAAAGATTAAAAAAAGTAGGTTTTGTTTACACTGGGAAAACTTGAGAGAATTTTTCTAAGGTTTCCAAAAATACGTTAAACCCCAAGAAACTGTTCACAATTCTATCCAAATATGACAACGCAGGCATGGGATACAATTGAAACAAGACTGCGGTCACTGCTGAAGGTTCTTAAGCAAAACAGTCCTACAGTCTGGAAAAAAACTATTTCACTCAACACGACTTGGGTGGCTTTTTAAGGTCCTTTGGGCAGTGCCTAGAATTTTCAAAATTTTTGTGCCCACTTTCCACCTGGAAGCTAATCATAATGAAGTCTAATTTCCTCTCTAATTTAGTCCAATTCTAAATTGTTCAATTTTACAATGGTTTGAGTGAGTATACAGGACTCTCAAATTTCCAAACCTACACCAGAGCAGAAATATAAAAGCTATGAAACAGCTTTGGTGCCTGTAAAGAAGTCACTAACAAAAATTTATTGTTTCCTTAAAGCCACATTTTTCCTCTGTCGATCAATTTTAGCTTTGTGCCATAACTTCACACAGTCAATGGTTCTATACACAGGTTGATTTAAGAGTAACACTACTTGAAGTACTTTTTAATATTTTGGAAAAGCAGGTTTCTGAAGCATGTGACTCCAGCTGTTACTCGGATGAGAAAGGCAAGAAAATCAGACTGCAGGTCATAAATCTTTATGTAGATTACTGTATTCTTTTATAATCCTGATTTAGCAAATGGTCAAATTGACACTAAAACTCTTTACGAAAAAGACAAGAGTTTCAGACAACCACAATGCTTGGGTAAAAGAGAAAGACCAACAGGGCAGAAAATTGGTGTCTTCAATCCAAGTCTTCCTTTAATTGACATTTGAACAAGGGACTACAGAAAACATTGGTATTTCTCTTAAAACACTAACAAATGAGATTTTATAATGGTTTTTACTTCAATTTCTTGTAGTAACATTTTGAAGATCACCTATTTCTGACATTTCCCCCAAGATTTCTGCAATTTTCTGGTTAGGTTAAAATGGCTGACTAGAAGGACCTCACAAACATTTCACCAGATCTTTATCTGAATGAAGCCAACAGATAATCTTGTATTTTCATTGCTTGAGCCTGCTGATGTCACCAATTATGAACTTTCCAGAATAGTCCTGTACTAAGCATCAGGACTATGGCATCAGGCTAGCCAAAACGTCACATCCAAGCAGCTCAGCCCCAGGAATCCAGGGGTCAAGCATTTGTACATCCACTAGCAATAGTGAATATAATCCAGTCCCTTCTCTGGTCAATCTAAACTGTGCACTGGATGATTATTTGAATAGGAATGGTGTGCAGGTATAGGGAGGGATTGGCACTCGGTAACACAACCAGTGCAAGCACAATGGGCTTCCCTCGGCACAGTAAAAATTCTGTGATTCTATGATTCCATAAAGATGTGGTCCCTGCTGCATCTCTGTCTCTCAGTGATGTCATGAGCTGGCCTAGAAATGGAAGAATCCCTCGCTGTGTCATTACAGTGCAATGTAGCGCAGTAACAGCAGGTTGGATGTACTTCCTTTGTCCTGTTGCCAGTAGACTGGTTGAATTAGGGTGCTGACATGGTGTCCAAACCATCAGTGTCCATCCGCATTGTCACATCTACCCCAGCCGGTTAGCTTCAGCTTCAGAGAAAGTTTGTGATTAGGTCTTGTGCCACAGAATTTGGCTGATTCATAACATCCTAGCAAGATGCCCAAACACTGAGCACAAACATTGGTAATTACTCAGGGAAAAGTTCAAGGAATCCTAACCCTGTTGACCAAGGAAAGCCAGCCTCAAAAATATCTGGGATTAGTGCCCATTGAGAGCAGCCCCTGGAAGCCCCTCCCCATACTGACAATGCACCCCTCCCAGTCTAGTCAAACAAAAGTCTGCCACAGCTTTTAACTAAGATCAATAGCAATAAACATATTTGCTTACTCCAGAGCTCTTCCTGTTGTTTATCACGAACAACTAGAACGGGTGAGCTGACTCACTGTTTAAAGTTGCATCCATGTGCCTGCAGAATTTATTAAGAAAGAAACTTCCATTTTGAAAATAGCTGCATTACTTTTTTTGGAAAAGTTGATTCTATGTCAGATGTTGTAGCTGCTTCACTAGAGACTATTGGGTTATGTCTAAATAACATTTAAAAGAATACCAACTGACATGATAATTGATTCAGCTATGTTATCTTGTCACCAGCTGCAAAAACACACATTTCTATTTGTCATAAAGACAGTCATTTTATCAGGATGGCAGGTCTCTTGAACGAAATGACTGATAGGAATGGGGTCAACACAGCTAGCATCTTGTCATAATTAACACATTAGCCTGAGCAGAACGTAATTCTCAACTCGATCCAAGAAAGTTCCTACTCCTCAAAGAAATAGATTTAAGTGAAGATCTTTGAACAAGATATTTAATTTTGATTCACATAACTGAGTCCAACAATGTCAAGTGAAGACATGCAAATTTTAAGCTGCTTCATCAATGACCTTCCCTCCAAAGTAAGGTCAGAGATGGGGATGTTTGTTGATGACTACACAAGGTTCAGTGCCATTCACAATTCCACAGATACTGAGACAGTCCATGTTCAAATTCAGCAGGATCTGGATAATATCCACATTTGGGTTGAAAAGTGGCTTTAACAGCACCCCCTGCTATCAACATTGTGGGGATTACCATTGACCAGCTATTGAACTGGACTGGCCATATAACTATAAGGGCTACAAAAGCAGGTCAGAGGCTAGGAATCCTCCAGTGAGTAACTCACCTCCTCACTCCTCAAAGCCTGAGTACCATCCACTAGGCACAAGTCAGGAGGGTGATGGAATACACCACATTTTCCTTATTAGGTGCAACTCCAATAACACTCTGAGATAACACAGCTGGATGAACACAGCAGGCCAAGCAGCATGAGAGTGGATCTCTCTCCAATAACACTCTATAAGCTTGACACCATCCAGAACAAAGTATCCCACTTGACTGGCACCACATTCACAAACATTCAGTCCTCAAACCACCAACACTCAGTAGCAGCGGTGTGTACAAACTTCAAGATGCACTGCAGAATTCACCCAATGCTCCTTAAATAGCACCTTCCAACTCCAGAGCTGCTAACAAGGGCAGCAGATAGACGGGAACACCACCATCTGAAAGATCCCCTCTGAGCCATGCACCATCCTGACTTGGAAATATATCGGCATTTCTTCATCGTTGCTGTGTCAAAATCCTGGCATGTTCTCCGGAACAGTATTGTGAGTCCACCTACCGCACATGGACTGCAGGGTTCGGGAAGGTTGCTCACTATCGCCATCTTGAGGGCAACAAGGAGCAGGCAATAAATGCTGGTCCAGCCAGTGACAGCTGCATTGCATGAATGAATGAAAGCACAATACCATCGAAACTAAACAGCATCATTAGGAATAAGGATTCACGATAGGAATAAGAAATCACAGAGATGTTCCTCTGATCCATAATTATTCCTCAACCCCTGCAACCAAAACAGATTAACTGTTCATGTATCTTGTGGTTGCTTAATGGTCCTTCCTTTGCACATACTGAGCACTACATTTGCTGATGTGAAAACACTGACCAGACTTTAAAAAGTAATTCATTAATTATTAAGTCCTTTAAGGATGTCAAAAAGGAACAATATAAACGCTATTTATGGCATTTATTCATATTTCGCCAATCACTTGCTCAGCTCTCTGCTGTGACGGATCAATAACCTGCACTCCTTTCACAGCCTTTCTGCAGAAGGACATGCAATGGTGCTTTACAGAGGGGCAAGGGAAAGAGATGGATGTCAGCACAAAGGAGATATCATGAGGGATGGATAAAAGACTTGGCTAATGTGTTGGGGAGGCATTAATTTCATTTTATCCACGGGATGCAAACATCATGTGAATTGTGCTGGGGAAGCAAGTGACATTGCATCCTCTTGGCAGTTGAACAGCTTACTGGGCCATTTTAGAGGTCGGACTGGAATTAACTGTATTGTTGTGGGTCTGGAGTCACACAGAGGCCCGACTAGGGAAGTTTACAAGACGGCAGTGGGGTAAGTCGCTCCATTCATAGCTCTACTCCGCTTGCCAGTTCCTTTTCGTTTTCCTTTTCCTTTCTTTTTCTCATCTTCTTCTCTCTCCTCTCTGCAGTAATTTTATTCCTCCCCCACCCCCGGGGAGGCAACGATGGCGGTGAGAGTGAGCCGGTGAGACAGTGGTGGTGAGAGTGAGCCGGTGAGGCAGCGGTGGTGAGAGTGAGCCGGTGAGGCAGCGGCGGTGAGAGTGAGCCGGTGA
>NC_063333.1:93718987-93729141 GCF_021869965.1 Rhincodon typus | reverse complement strand
GTGAGCCGGTGAGGCAGCGGCGGTGAGAGTGAGCCGGTGAGGCAGCGACGGTGAGAGTGGGCCGGTGAGGCAGCGGCGGTGAGAGTGAGCCAGTGAGACAGTGGTGGTGAGAGTGAGCCGGTGAGGCAGTGGCGGTGAGAGTGGGCCGGTGAGGCAGTGGCGGTGAGAGTGAGCCGGTGAGGAAGTGGCGGTGAGAGTGGGCCGGTGAGGCAGTGGCGTTGAGAGTGGGCCGGTGAGGCAGTGGCGTTGAGAGTGAGCCGGTGAGGCAGTGGTGGTGAGAGTGAGACGGTGAGGCAGTGGCGGTGCGAGTGGGCCGGTGAGGCAGTGGCGGTGAGAGTGAGCCGGTGAGGCAGTGGCGGTGAGAGTGAGCTGGTGAGGCAGTGGTGGTGAGAGTGAGCCGGTGAGGCAGTGGTGGTGAGAACGGGCCGGTGAGGCAGTGGTGGTGAGCGCAGGATGGTGAGGCAGCAGCGGTGACAGTGGGACAGTGAGGCAGCAATGGCGGTGAGAGTGAGACTTTCGCATGGTGTTGGCGGCCTTCTGGGTGTCCCAGCAATTGGAGCAGCTCCTGCACCATTGTGGAGATGGGACTTGGGACTCTGAGATCTGGAAATTTTTTCTGTTGCTAACGTTTTGGCTCTTCAGATCTTTTAGTTCTTGTTTTTGTAACCAAGTGGGCGCCAGTGAATGACAACTTTGTGCACTTTTTGCTGTACTTGTGTATTCCTATACTTATTACATGTGACAAATAAATAAATCTAATCTAAATTCTAACTAATACCCTGTAGGTTGTTAGGACATCTTAAAGCAAGATCAGGAGACAGAAGTTTAAGTAAGGGAATTTGAAGGAATGGAGACTAGGGAGCTGATGTTATCATTGCCAATATTACAGTTGTCATGATGGAACAAAGGAAAATAAGCATTCATAAGAGTTTATCATTATCTAATCTGTTGTGTCTGCCTCTTCCAACTCCCAACTTCCATCCCATCCTCTCACACCCTACTTTAAACTCATCCCACAGTCTCAACCTCTTTACAATTGAACAGGCAATGGAGGAAATGGAAGAACCGGAAGACATTGATGAGTACGAAACACCATCATTTTCTCTCACATTCCCCTCCGCCCTTTATTGTGAATGCCCACCCTGTCATGCATTTTGCTACTATCATAATTCAATCCATCAGACCCAACACCCATTTCTTCAACTCAACCTCATGTTAATTCTGGTTCCTTTCCATTTTGATTTCAGTGCTGTCACACAGATCCAAAGGATCTCAATAAAGCTTTGAGGAGATTGCACTTCCCTATGCCAACCATTGGAAAAGCACTGATACAACTTGCCAAGTCTTTACTTTAAATACAAAAGGTGGATACGAGCAATTAAAGTTGGAGGTAGGCAACATTATCTGGCTACATTCTAAAGTGCAGAGGTCATGTGCTGACAACAAAGGGATTTTGCCCTGATGCTGATAAGGTGAGGATTGTGGTAGAGATGAAGTTACCAATAAATATGAAAACAGTTCAACGACTTGCTGGATTTTTGAACTACCGATCAAATTCTTACCTAACTTGTCACCAGCATGTAAATCACTATGAGCTCACTGCTAAGGATATTCAGTGGCATTCAGACACAATGAAGCAGCTTTCATTCTCTTTCTTTCACATCAAACAACAAGTGATGACAATGCCAGTGCTGAGGTACTATGGCATCAGTGGTGAAGTCACTCTGTTGTGTGAAACAGGACTTGGAGCAATTCTCATGCAGCAAAGACAACCAGTTTAACTTGCAACCAGCGTGTTAACACAAACTGATTGATGTTTCCTGGAACAGGAGAAGGAACTACACCCCAGGAATGAGCAGATGCCAGACGAACAACCAAAAATAAATCACATGTATGTCAGTAAAAAGTATGAGCACTATGAGTGAAATGCATGCACATGGGCAGATGAAAGTGTGACAGAATACAGCAAACAGTGTTTGATCATGTGTGTTAATTATCTTAAAAGGCCATGAATATTGGATAACATGCATGTGCAAATGATGGCTTTTTTCATGTTTGTCTTTATGGAGGATGTTTAGAAAAGTGCATTTGTACACTATACACTGCAACTTGCCATAGTCACGTGACCTCTGTAGTTGTTTTCAGTGTAACGAGAGAAGGTGTCAATACGGGCTCATGGAACATTAAGTGCTTCAAAGCAGGAATCAGGCCTGAGACACTGACTCATTAGACTACAACCCCATTCAGAAACTGTGAGGATTTAAAGCAGCCTCATAGACATTATTGTGCAGTCGCAGCTCCACAACAGCCATTGCTGCTCAGAGCTCGAGATGCAAGGACCTTGTCCTCTGACTCCACGGGAAACATAACCCACAGTTTGAGAAGAATGATTATTTCTTGGCTCCTAGTTAAATTCACGTTGAAAAATTTCATGGAATTTAATTGGTACTGATACTATTGATTCAACAGAGAGTAAAAATAATTCTATTAGACTAATGTCCAAAGTTGTTATCAATGATGGGACAGTTTAATGCATTTGCACAAAGCAGCTGCAATGCAATACATGGTGGTGTCTTCTCATTAACTAAACAGACATTACACATTTGCATCTTCTCACGCACAGCAATAATGGCAGTCTCTTCATCTTCAAAATCTAAGGTCATTTTCTTTAAACATTACCAATCAAGAGAGTTGGGAAGATAAAACAAAGAAGTTGACGTTTTGAAGTTGAAAAGTAAGTTAACTTTGTAAACTTTTTCCTAATTAAGAATCTCCTCCTTTGAAGTCACAAAATTAACAACAGTTGATATAGATCTCCTTTAAGCCTTTGCTTATGACTCCCTACTCGTCATGTCATCTGTGGTCAGAAATAACCCAAACCAGTTTCTGACTTGATGAAAAAAACGCATATGTATTGCACTGATGTATAACTTGGCACAAACAGTTATCACGTGTATCGTAAACGATTCAGTGATGTGTAGAAAAGTTCGATGATTTTCACTAGAGAAGCAAAATTAAATATCATAATTCAACCTCTTGATAAAATTTGTCATCCTAAGCAAAACACAATAGGCTGGAATTTGCCATTGACAGAACATTGGGGGTATTAATAGCTGTTGTCATTGAAGAGTAAAATGGACACTAACTTCTGGTCTGGAGATAGGCCAGTTAAACATAGAAATCAGGAATCTGTCAAGTGGTTTTACTCCTCCGCACTTTCTTGCTGAGAGATTCAGCAATCAAATACATGAATGGTGCAAAGTTGCGGTGCTTTTCTACTCAGTACTGACTTAACACAGAAGGAAAAGACAGGCCTTGTCATGTTGTAAGCCAATATTGTTACGGCATCATGAGTCTGAGGGAGAAATTTGACCAGTGTCTGAACTATGTGAGCCATGGCAAGAAAGTTGGGAAAAAAAGCGAGAGTAAAAAAAATGAGGGTTTTGACTTCGGCAAAAATAAATCAGATTTTCACCTTAAGGTCTTAACGGCTAGATGAGAATTTTGCTAAGCAAGGCCCCATTTGCATGCACTAACATGTCATTGTTAAATAATCTTGCCTCATTTGTATGCAGGCCTCCCAGCTACCAGTGAGAAAATAGTTGGTGCCAATTCCCAACTGGAGAGTCAGATGGGTCACCTGGCAGCTGCAGCTCAGTAGTATCTGCCTCGCTCATCTATCTTGACCAGTATTCCCCAATATCTCAGGGCACACTCCATGGGAAGTAACTAGTTGCACACCTCCCCCTCCATTCACAAAAGTCGGTGCTGTCAATTGTTGAATGTGTTACCATGTGGCGATTCTGTCTCAATGCTATCTCAACATTATAAGCAAATGCAATAGCTGAGCAGACTGAGAGTGTGAGAGAAAAAGATGGTGTTTCTTATTTATCAATGTCTTAAAATTATTCCTCTTCCTCCAGTGCCTGTGCAGTTGTAAATGGATTGACAGTGTGGGATGAGTTTGAAGTGGGGTGAGAGAAGAAGGGACAGGTTGCTTTGACATTTTTCAGCCCGACCCTAGCCATAGACTCAGCCTCGCCATTCCAATAATGGTCACCATTGCTTCCTCAATCAGTGTCAGGATATGCAGCTAAATCTACTCCTTGCCAGTTAAGTGCCATCTTGTCTGAGAAGTGAGGAGAATCAGTGTTTTGCAATTTGTTTGGCTGATGTTTCTGCCATGATTGACTAGCTGGTAGTGTGCACCAGTGAGACATGTAGGCATGAGGCTTGCAGCAGTGCTGAGCATGGGAGGTGAAAGGTCATCAATCTAATCTATGAGTACAGGGTTAGAGAGGTTGTTGATAGGAGAGTGATGGGTTATGGCCAATTCATTTCTGTGTGTGTCTGCTGTTGCAGTTGGTCAAATGTGGTATTAGAAGATGCACTTACTAATCTTTACCTTTTGAGTAAGGTCATTAAACTTCCAAGCCCTTAGAGATGGAGTCCTGGCACCATTATTATTTTTGTCCAATGACAAGCAGTTTGTCAGAGGAGACTCAGCACTGCCCCCACCTGATTGAGAATGGTTCTGCCTCCTGTTATCCACTTCCAATGCATCTAGTGCAATTCCAGACAACCTTTGGACTTGACCCTAGAACTAAAATTCAGTGTTCTTATTGCCCACACCCCTTTTTGCAACCAATCTCAGCATCGACTCCAGGTAGACTCCACCTTGCCCTTAAGAGATACAGGCTGGTTTTAGTTTCTGGCTGGCTATAAGTGGTGGTGGTCATGTAGAAACCTGGCCTCACAGCTGAGGGGTGAGCTACATAGCATCATGCTTACTGCTGGATACATGCAGCTATCATTTAAATCAGCAGGCAACACGAAGTCTATGTGCAGCTTACTTTGTAATCCATGGGCATGGGAAAATTATGCTTGAGACTCCCAGGCCATTCTCGACGTCCGCGCGTCTCAGTAAAGATTCTTCAACCTGACTGAAGAGCGATGCTGGAGCTCACACAATGCCCACATCTCCGGTAGAGGGCAGCATACTGAAATGGCTCATGGATAGCAAGAGGTTGCTGTGAAATAAACCAATCATGGTGTGTGCAAAGTTTTCAATGTACTGAATGGTGAGTGGTGTTTGTCCACCACAGACCAAAGTATCTCGGCCAATGAAGATCAAAATTGTGGCCTCAATGATTTAACGGGCTCAATCATCAGTCATTGATACGTCGGTAGCCAATGAGAATTTTTAAACCAAGATTTAATCAAATACAGGTTACTGAAGTGACAAACACAAAGAGAAAGTGTTTGAGGGTATTACCAATGCTTCAACATCTGAATAAACAAAAGACAAAAATAATGAAATGTTAAACTTATGAAGCATTTCTGCCTGAAATATTAACTTGTGTTTTCTCTTGAGAGGTGCTGACAGTCCCCCTGCATATGTCCAGTTTATTGTGCTTTTTATTTCAGGTTCTCAATATTTTAAGTTGATCTTGAGAGTGGGGATCGATTAAAGGGAAAAAAGGGCAGAACCTGGAAGGCAGAATCGAATTTATTTTTGATCTTTTGTTTAAATTGGATTTTAAGCATGCATACTAGTAGTTTGGAAATAATACTGGTGTATGAGTAACTTTATTAGTGCCAACTTGTGTGTGGAATTGTTTATGACTGGAATATTTTAATGGACCTACAATATAAACAATTGGTTCATGCGAACTACATGATAACTCAGTCTGACCAATTTACTTCAAAAAAAAGTTTAATCAATTTCTAACCGCCAGGATAATTCGCATTTTGCTCCTCGAAATTATTCCTTCCTTTTTGGGTAATTTACCCACTCTGATTAGCTGTTGTTGCCTCCCAGAGCGATTCAGCATTATCTCATTACCTCCCACTCCATCTCCACCCAGAGTGGCCCAGTTCCCCACCAGCTCAGGGACAGGTTTTAGTCAGAATCCCCTTTTACCCTTTAGCCCGATTCCCAATCCGAGAAATAAAAACAGTGAGGGTTCTGCAAAAGAGCAGAGAGTCATATCTTAAGCAGGCTGGAAGCCTCACTGAATTTTAGGTTTGGCAGATCATCTATTTGCTTGATTACTGGGTCTGCGGTTTAACATAGAATATACAATAAATGGAACAGGCCACTTGGCTCAATTGATCTGTGCCAGTGTTTATGGTCCATACAATCCCAAAACTAATTTCCCTTTAAATACACCGATCAAATTCATGGTAACTACTTCTTAAGATAGAACATTCCAAACTGTATCCACTCTCTGGGCAAAGATATTTCTCCTGAATTGCCTATTGTATTGAATGGTAACTATCTTGTGTTTACAGCCCGTACTTTTGACCTTCTTTAAAAGTGGGGACGTCTTCTCCAAGTTTATGCTGTCAATGTCTTTCACTATTTTAACGAAGTAATTGTCTGTCATGTCAAAATGACTGCCAACTAATGTGCATGTGCTGACAGGGCCAGTGACAATAACAGGGTCACAATAGGCCTCAGGATAGGTCTGCGCATGGGCTGCTAATGTCACCATGCCGACAGTATTATCCCTTGACATGGCAGTGATGCACTGTTCCCTCCTGGTGACCAGGCATTATCATTCCCAGAGGTGGGGTGGGGTGGGGGGGGGGGGGGGGTGGTGGGGGTCAATACCACAATTAGTGCTTCCTTTTTGTAAAACATGAAGAAAACATCATGGAGAAAGATGGCTGAATACTTTCAATAGATAAGTTATCCACCGATAGACGAATGGAGGAGCGAGCAGTAAATGAGACCTTGACTGTAGGGAACTCATCAGCAATTCTTACTGATGCTTGATAAAATCTTCATAATTTATAGACCCCACAACTGACAAGACGCTGTTGAAGTGGCAATGCTATGGGCAGTACTGACGCATGATGGACCACTGTCATCCACCACTGGGTAAGTGCCATTAATAAAATCTGACAGAAAGCCAGTGGGCAGCTATTATAACAATTAAAATGCTTCTATCACTGAGCTCCAGTGAAAGAAAGATCTTAGATGCAAAACAGAGAGAGTTCATCTAATTGCATTTTGTAAAATAGTCCAATGCCTTGGGCTATGAACACTTTGCAGAACAAGTGACTGTATCAATCCAGGTTGATACGTTAATGCATGAAAGCATTTGTACAAATTCTTTATCATGAAGTCAAGCGGTTTATTGATCTCTGTTCAACCTGAATTTGAATATGGCTGTGTTTTAATTCAATGGAAGAGAAGGAGTCTGAATATTGGATGGCACTGCATCAGTTCCTCTTCCTGTGACTGTACTCACTTCCTGCAATGCCATCTTACTGCTCTTTGTCAACCCAGAATGATGTCAGCTTCCTCTCTGAGTCATCCAGACGTGGCATTTGAACCATTCGCGGTGTTATTTGAAAGAACTCTATTGGATCACCTCAGCTTTTTCTTTGCTAAATAGAAGAGCCCCTGTCTGTTGAATCTCGCCTGATCTGTGATTGAATTAATCTGACGTGATGGGGTCTCAAGGATCAGCTGTAGAGATAGTGAGAACACTTTCTTGCCTATTTGAGCGAGACTCACTGAAATTAAATGCCTCTCAGGCACTTGGTAGGCCAGAATTGGGCCTTTCCCAGGAACAAAGGTACTAAGGGCAAGGTAGCACCCACTGAAAGCTGCCAGCCAATCACAGACTGGCATGTCTATTGAATGGCAGCACCATCATTTGAAAAGGAAAAGTGAAATATCAGATGAAATATTACCAAGCCACCTGTCACAGCCCAGTTAGAGTTTGTGCATCTCCTGAAGCTCCTGCAAATTGAACTGATCTGAAGTGGGCACTTTCCTGATCTCCAAAATGAAGAGACCAGCAGCAAAGTTCTCCCTAATCCTCCACTTCAAGTCTTTTGGCTACGATTTAGTCCCTTCATTTGTGGATTACGTTCCCAATACATGACCATTCACTCCCAACTTCTGTACCTTTAAGGCTAGAGAGCCCACCCTCAAAGCTACCAGTTTACTGGGGGTTGGCAGATCTTTAGTGCCATCAGTACCACTGGGAGTGGTAGCCATTGTAGAGGTCCTGAAGCAGCCATATGGAGCAGGCTGTTTGGGGTTATTGGTGACCAGTCTGACAGGGACAGGGGGGCTCTGTGGAGGTTTGAGGGTAGGGGAGGAAAGCTTTTACCTTCAGCGCCTTAACCTTCACCCACTCCTAGGGCTCACAGCAAGACTGACAGCTCTTAATGGGTGCCTTCCCTAGAAGGTAAATGGCTCCACCATTGCTGACCAATGCAGTAGTGGTAAAATGAGGTCCAGAGTGGCCATATAAGGGTCTCAGTTGGCCCCTGGGTGGAAAGGCTGCCCTTGACCATCCTCACTCCTGATTTATCATAAGAGTCAGGAAGATGACAGGCATATTGTCCCTCGCCTTCTCTCCTGATTCAATAGTCCACACTAACTTCCAGCCCACATTAACTTCCAGCCTGCTCCCTGGTGGGCATTAATTAACGTCTGCCCTATGATACATGGAACAGAATTGCTGAAGAGCCAACTTTTGTTAACTCTTTTCTTCAAAAGTATTTATAAAAACTCTTACTATCCATTTCTGCTTTCCTGACCAGCTTTTTATTGCACTCTATCTTGTTCCTCTTTAGTAATTTTTTGGTCATTCTTTGCTGTTTTTCATATTTTGTCCAATCTCTGACCTGCTACCTGTCTCTGTACAATTATATACTTTTTCTTTTAGTTTGATACTATCTTTAACATTTCTAGTTAACCACAATGATGGGTCCAACCTTTGGAAATTTTCTTACACATTGGTATGCATATAGTCTGTATATTCTGAAATGTTTGCACTGAATCTCAATTGGCCTATCCTTTAACCCACGAAATAAAAACCGAAAGAACAGCGGATGCTGGAAATCAGAAACAAAAACCAAAATTGCTGGAAACGCTCGGCAAGTCTGGTAGCATCTGTGGACAGAAATCAGAGTTAACCTTTCGGGTCAAGGGACTCTTCCTGTTTTTGTTTGTATCCTTTAACCCAATTTGCCAAATGACTTTAGACAGCTCTGCTGTCATGCCCTCATAATTGCCCTAATTTAGATTTAATACAAAAGTCTCAGACCTACTCCTCTCTCTCTCAAACTGAATATAAATTGTAATCCTATTATGGTCACTGCTACTGAGGGGAACCTTTATTTTGAGTCCATTAATAAATACTATCTCACTGCACAATACCTAGCCTAGTGTGGCCAACTGTCTGTTCAGCTCCAGAACATGTTCTAACAAGCTATTCTGAAAACATTCAATGAACTCCTCGTTTAGGTGATCTTTGCTCATCAGACTTTTCCAGTCAATATGTAGATTAAAATCTGCCATGGTGATCACCATGTCTTTCTGACAGGCTGTTAATATTTCTTCCTTTATATCCCACCCTCCTGTGCAGATGCACAGAAATCAGAAATTGGCTAGCTGTAAGAAGACAGAGGGTGGTGGTTGATGGGAAATGTTCATCCTGGAGTTCAGTTACTAGTGGTGTACCTCAAGGATCTGTTTTGGGGCCACTGCTGTTTGTCATTTGTATAAATGACCTGGATGAGGGCGTAGAAGGATGGGTTAGTAAATTTGCGGATGACACCAAAGTCGGTGGAGTTGTGGATAGTGCGGGAGGATGTTGCAGGTTACGGAGGGACATAGATAAGCTGCAGAGCTGGGCTGAGAGGTGGCAAATGGAGTTTAATGCGGAAAAGTGTGAGGTGATTCACTTTGGAAGGAGTAACAGGAATACAGAGTACTGGGCTAATGGTAAGATTCTTGGTAGTGTGGATGAGCAGAGAGATCTCGGTGTCCATGTGCATAGATCACTGAAAGTTGCCACCCAGGTTGATAGCGTTGTTAAGAAGGCGTACAGTATGTTAGGTTTTATTGGTAGAGGGATTGAGTTTCGGAGCCATGAGGTCATGTTGCAGCTGTACAAAACTCTGGTGCGGCCGCACTTGGAGTATTGCGTACAGTTCTGGTCACCGCATTATAGGAAGGATGTGGAAGCATTGGAAAGGGTGCAGAGGAGATTTACCAGGATGTTGCCTGGTATGGAGGGAAGGTCTTAATGAGGAAAGGCTGAGGGACTTGAGGCTGTTTTCGTTAGAGAGAAGAAGGTTAAGAGGTGACTTAATAGAGACATACAAGATGATCAGAAGATTAG
>NC_063333.1:93679371-93708987 GCF_021869965.1 Rhincodon typus | reverse complement strand
ACCCCCTTCCCCTCCCCCATTTCTGATGAAGGGTCTAGGCCCGAAACGTCAGCCTTTCTGCTCCTATGATGCTGCTTGGCCTGCTGTGTTCATCCAGCTCTGCACCTTGTTGTCTCGGAGTCTCCAGCATCTGCAGTTCCTAATATCTATGGTTTATAGCAAGATGTGCGGCAGAATCGGACATGTGTGCCAAGGCCCATCTCAACATTGAAATGGCCTCACCCCAATCTTTTATGCTTTTCACAAGAGACTTGGTGAGATTCTTACTCGGCAATGGCAAGATTCCAATTGTTGGAGATTGATGCTTGTTAATGGCGCAGTTCAACTCATTAAATCGCCAGCCTCCCATCTTATCAAACTCACCAAACAAACTCAGCATGAGGAAAACTTGACAAGGGATCCAGAGTGAGTTCCTGCAGGATTCAGCTCACTGCTTGCAGTGAGCTACCTCAATGTCAGAAACCAGGCACCAATATCTCAGAGTACTCTCTATGGACACTGGTTGCGTGCACCCATGTTCATGGGCATTGATATCCAATATGTGCCAACATCTAAGATGCCCTCATGACACATCCTCTGCTTCACTTATAGGTTCCTGCACTTCAATACTGCACCTTGGGCTGCACCAGCAACTATCATTGTAATGCTTTAGCAAGGGCACTGTGTGCTGAGGGACACACACCCAGCTCATGGACTGGACCAGGCTACATTTCCAGGCTCTTTCTTTCTCTCACAGGGCTCAGAGTGAGTGAGTCAAGAGGCCTCAGTCAAGCCAAGGGAGATAGCCTTTGTAAAGTGATTCCTGCCACAGCAAGTCAAGGCAGCTTCAAATTCAGGCCCTGCTCAGGGAGGTCCGAATCTGGGATAAGCAGCCGAATGATGGGCTTAACTCTTTGTGCCTTATTGCGGGCCTTTGTTCCTCCTGGAATGAAAGCAAGGCGGGTATTAAGAAAGATAAAGTGGGTGGCACAGCTACTACTCTCGTTGGAGGTGGGAAGTGTCCTGACTGAGAAGGTAGGCAGGCAACACAGATGGCATGCAGGATTGATAGTGTCGGGGGCTGCGATGTGTGAGCACACATGGAGAAGATGTTGCAGGCAACAGTGAGAGTGGTAAAGCATGAGCCTTGGTGGAGGTGGGTACAGTAGCAGAGATAGAATGAGGGTCAGGCATGGCACAAGAAGATGTGGTGGAGTGGAGCATGACTTTCTTCCTGCAGCGCTGGGCATTCCTTCAGATCACTGAGACTGCTTTAAAGCAGAAGGCAACCTTGAACCAGGCTAGCTTGGTCTGGAGTTGTAACCTCCACTGCTAGTCCCAAGGAGGAGGAAGTCTTGCATTGGCACCTCCAGCACCTACTCTACCAAGAACTCCAGGTCCCTGCCCACAAACTGGGTTGCCAATTCCCCCACTTCCCACATCCAGGGAAAATGTTGGGAACCATGCAAGGCTGATTCAGAGTGACAGTGTTGTCGGGATGCACCACGACCCTTTAAAGATGGCACAGGCAGAAGGGATGCTGGTAAATTCCCGGATATCCGCTGATTGGTAAGATGTTCTGGGATTGGTGCGAGGTAGGATGGGGCCAAAATTGGACATGAGAGACACTGTACTGGGTTGGTAGCTAATTGAGAAGGTGAATTTGGGAAGATATAATGAAGGAACTCACTAGGGCTCGTGGCGAGAAACTCTCCAAATGATTCAATGCAATTCAGGCTTAGCCAAGAAAACGATAACATCCAACCCCAGCCAGATCTCATTTTCACAGGCCTGATGAGAATGATTGTGACACTGGCAGCATTGGCTGACATTACTCTACTGAAATAGATTGCTACCTCCTCAATGTACACATTAACAGAAAAAAACAGAAATCCATCACCAAAAGTTGGGGGATGTGACAGCCTAGTGGTATTATCACTGGACTATTAACCCTGATAATGCATCTAGGAACCTGGGTTCAAATCTCACCATGGTAGATGGTGGAATTTGAGTTTAATAAATATCTGGACCCAAGAATCTAATGATGACTGTGAATCCATTGCCATGTGTCAGGAAACCCATCTGGTTCACTAATGCCCTTTAGGGAAGGAAACTTGTGACTCTGGACCCACAGCACTTGGAAATTAGGGATGGGCAATAAATGCTGCCTCACCAGTGACACACTCAATAAAGAAAGCTGCCAATGGTGATTCAACATTGCTCCAGAAGGATGTGCTGTTGAGGCACTGAACCTAATTCACCATCTACCCCCACCCCAATCCCAAGGCTGCAATCAATAGGAAATCTAGTTGAATGGATGTAAACTTCTGCTCTTCAGCTTTAAAAAATACAAATGATTTAATATGATGTAACAAGGTTTTTAAGTGGTGTTTTGTTTACATTATCATTAATAAACATCCTGAGAATCCAATGTTAAATCTGTGAAATGTGATATTTCTCAAAAACTCAACATTTTTAAGGTAATACTTTCTTAAAATAAAATTTGTTGACTAGTTTTTTTAGCTTCAATTTAACCCAATCTAATTTTATTGCTTGTGTGTGAATGGTTCATTGTAACTGGCTGATCAGCTGCTGGATGACATCACTGTTGTTGTATGACAAATCATTCTCTTGACTTAGCTCCAGCTTTAAACTAGACCAGGAAAGGTTAAAACCATGTCATACAGATTGTTAACCTGCACGGGCAGCTCTCTTTGAGCCTTTGGGCCTTTCAGTTTCCTACTAACAGGTTAACCACAGTATTGATGGTGACTGCTTGTCTGTAACTGTGGCAGTGGTTCACGATCTCAGTTCATTACTTCCAAATAGAATCGACCCTTGTTGCATTTTCTTGTTGTCAGATTCCCTTTCCAACATCCAGCTCTGAGTGAACCTTACTTCCTTCCAATTCAATACTGGAAAGTTTAAAGCTTTTGTCTTCAGACCCCACAACATAATATGTATTCTTGGTGAGCCAACTCCATCACACTCCCCGACTACTCTTCATGGGTGAATTGAATGGTATGGAGACTTGCCAAATTAAGATTCTAACTCCATATCTTATCCATCTCAAAGAGGACCTCCACACTAGCATTTATGTCCACCCTATCTTAGCACATTTTAAACTGTACCTACCTTCATTAAGTCCCACTCACCAATCCTTCTGGTTCTTACTGATCTACTCTAAATCTCAGCATGTGAAAGCCAAAACTTAAAGCCCTTCTTGTGTTTCAAACTGTTCATGGCCTTCCTCATTTATGTAAGCTTCAGCAGCTCTATAATTCCCTCAGGACCCTCTGTTCCTCTGAGTCCAGTACCACACGCAACTCCTCCTCATCTCCCACTGTCTGCTAAATTTCAGCCAATATTTGGAATTACTTCCCCAAACTCTCCAGTTCTATCCTCGTGGTGAGCCTCCTAAAAACACACCTTTTTGACAAAACGGCTCCTAAACTCCTGCTCTTGTTTTGGATTGTGCAACAACTTGCAGGTTCCTGTTGATTAGTCCAGGGAGGTTAGAAATTGCTTGCAAATATTGGCAATCAAAAGGTTAAAAAGCCACAGGTATTTAAATAATGAGACTGTTCTTCTATATGTTCTTCTGCTTCCATGCTTCAATAAACTTTGGCATAAAGACGTTGCTTTTACGACGATGATCCAATACTGAAAAAGGCTAAAATATCTGTCTTCTCATCTTTCACACTGTCTGCAATTAGAAAAGAAATGATATCTCTTTATGCTCGTACACAAAGCAGCTGCTCACACCTTTCATGGATTCAAAATGCATTTTCACAGGCAGCACAGCTTTCTCTGGGAAAATGATGAGACTGTCTCAGAGGTGCTGGGACCAGTCAGACAGCCAGAACAGAACTTTACATACCATTTTGTTAATATCATGACTTAGATCTCTGGCTCTGTGAGATAATAGGTACTGGATATGACTTCTTCTGCCACAATCAACCCACATCCACTGAAAACCAGACAAAACATTGGAAGAAACATCACACCCCAAATGTTATAATCTCAAAAGAAGTTTCAAGACCAGATGGTTGATCATTTGACTGGTGGGTGTTTAAAGTTCTTTAAACATTACTGTAATCCACAACAGGTCACAGTGACTACTCGCGAGAGGGTAATGATTTTCACAGAAAACTCCAGTTGTTACCTTTGATGGTACTTTAAGACACCTAATCAAAATCAGTTGCTACTATTCTAAGCGGCTACCCCCAGCAAGTTCCTTTTAATATTATAAACTATGTTAATTAATGTAACAAGTAAAAGGTGCAATGGAATCTAGAGGGAAGCAAAGGCAAAAGCTGTCACGTTCTTTCGAGTCTGTCAAAAAGTGTTTGCCAAACAGAAAGATTTCATTTTGAAACGATCACATTAATACTGAGGCCTGCAGAAAGGTCATACCTTAAAAAAGGAACAGAAGTGTGTAAGCACCATGGCGTTGTCAGAAATGAATCAATGTGCTGACAAAAAAGATCTGTGAAAGAAATGCTTAAAATTTGGATAGTACTTCCACATAACATTCCAATCAAGAAGTCTACTTGGTAAGAAGAAAAAATTGCAAATATTTTCAAAGCTATTTACGAGGGCGTAGTAGTTGGAAAAGCTTTATGCCTAAATCCATCTTAAATACAACACCAAGAACCAGATTTAGAATATTGAATGTGTCTGCAAAAGTGCTATTTATGTATAATTACTTGTAGTTGTACTTCACCTACATTTACTAGTCTCTTCTGAAATGACATTAGCAGCTGTCAGTCTCCAACACAGCACATCCCTTTAATTAACAATTAAATTATCATCCCGTGTTGTCTCATCAGCTTTCATTATCTTCCGTGTGCCTTGCAATCATTGCAAAGCTCATTACCATTTCTAATGGCACTATCGAGGCACCAAGACGCAAGAAATAATGAAGAGCAATGATTTTTAACCATATAAAAGTACCCACATACAGCAAGGAGTTCACAATCAGTTATATAGCAGCAAGACCTAGCAATCTAGTCTCTTTGTGATCTGGTCATACCTCAAAAGGTTGGGAAATTGTCATTTGGCAGATGAAGGGTCAAGTCAGCTACATGACAGATTCTGGCATTTTAACACATCCATACCAGTGAACGAAAGAATTGGAGAATTAGAAGCATACCTACTAAACAAGCCAATGGCAATGTCCAATCTGGGAATAATCAGGCACACACACATCTGGATACATTGCCTGACACTGCAGTTAAACTGAGCATAGTTCATTGAACAGATGAGCTCCAGGCTCCCAGATTCAATCTGTTTGACACATTGCCGGTTAGCCACCTGACCTCTTCTGTTTCACCCTGGAATATATCTACTTAGGTATCTGTAGAGTCATCTGATGATCTTTCAGTTTGGGACCAATATCTGCTTTACCTGTAGGCAAGGTGCAACCTTCTCTTACAAGGGCTCAACTAAGGCAACATGAGGAATAAATCTCCAACACTTAAATCAGTAAAGTACCCAATCAATCTATTCTCGTTATTAAAAAAAAAAATGCTGGTACTGCAATAGTAGGAACTGCAGATGCTGGAGAATCTGAGATAACAAGGTGCAGAGCTGGATGAACACAGCAGGCCAAGCAGCATCAGAGGAGCAGGAAGGCTGACGTTTCGGGCCTAGACCCTTCTTCAGAAATGGGGGAGGGGAAAGGGGTTCTGAAATAAATAGGGAGAGAGGGGGAGGCGGATAGAAGAAGCATGGAGGAGAAGATAGGTAGAGACAGGCTTCGCAGTGGGTTAAAATTGTTTCAGAGATAGTAGGAACTGCAGATGCTGGAGAATCTGAGTTTCAGAGATAGTAGGAACTGCAGAGTTTCAGAGATAGTAGGAACGGCATCTCTCCACCTATCTTCTCCTCTGTCCATCTTCTATGCGCCTCCCCCTCTCTCCCTATTTATTTCAGAACCCCCTTCCCCTCCCCCATTTCTGATGAAGGGTCTAGGCCCGAAACGTCAGCCTTTCTGCTCCTATGATGCTGCTTGGCCTGCTGTGTTCATCCAGCTCTACACCTTGTTATTTCTTATGCTGGTACTGCATTGTGTCTCACCACCTCTCCCCAGTCAATAATTCTTCACTTGCAGATCACAGGCAGCAGTGCCACATGGGATGAGACCATAAACTGGGAAGTTAGGAACAACCTCAGGTCTGTGAGGGGGAACACGGTCATGCCAAAATGCTGCCGATTGGGTCAGGTTCTGCAGTAAATAACAGTAAAACAAAATCTCAAGTACAAGATTAGCATTTCACTAATTAGCATTCTCATTAGCATTTCTCAAACTAAACAGGGCAGCATTAACCATGTAGCCCCTATAGTCTAAAAGGTGAATAAATATGGCAATGTCTCCTTTACAATTTGGCACAAAATGCTGTAGACTGAGTTCTACAAAAATTTGTTCAGTACGAGCTTAAACATTGCTTAAAAGAGACATGAAGTTGCAGCTTCTTTGTCTTACACCCATCAGCATGGAAACACAAGAAAACCAAATCCAGAAAAAGAACAAAACTTCATACAGCACGAGGAAAGAGGGCTTGTTGGCTGTACTATGTTTGGCATGGACATGCAGCAGGAACTGTTTAGTGTCAAATTTACTTGACAGATTAAATTCCATCAAGACAAATCAACTCTGACTGTTCAAGATGTTGCCCTTGGGATGCAGCAAAAATTATTACTTAAATTACTTAGTCCTTTCTTCATTGAGAAAGTTGTAATGTGTGGAGATAACAAGGTGTAGAGCTGGATGAACACAGCAGGCCAAGCAGCATCATAGGAGCAGGAAGGCTGACGTTTTAGGCCTAGACCCTTCATCAGAAAAAAAAATGCTCCTTTTTGCCTTCAGAGAAGAGGATTTTGTGTGTGAATACATGTAGCTTTAAGCACACATAAGGCATGATAATTAATCTTAAATTGAAATGCTCAAAACAGTCAGGATTGTTTAGTAAATGCTGTCCAAAAGCACAATCCCATCTTGTGTTGGATATTACGCTCTAGTTTTTTGCATGTTTGGGCTGATTAAACAGTTGGCATGTTGCTCACTTCAGACAGTCAAAGGAATGTGTTGTTTAAAATGATCTGTCAGTGATGAGGATGTGCAGCATCTATACCTGGTACCATTATGGCACTGAAGTTAATAAGCCACATTACTCATTTGTTGGATACTACCTGGATGGAGGCAGGATATCAATGTTAATCTGATATTGACTCCTGATTGCCATCTCTGATTCTTTTATCTCTGTCACTCATATTTACTTATTTAAGGCATCTTGTCAGACATCTAACCTGTTGTAACGCCACAATATTGATATCGCTCGTTCTGTTCAGTTTCTGGTTAATCATTACACTCAGAATGTTGATAGTAGGGGTCTCAGTGATAGTAATGCCACTGAATGTCAACGGCAATGTTTAGATTCTATCATGTTGGAGTTGGTCATGACCTAGCCCTTGTCAGCCCAAGCCTCGATATTGTCCAGATCTTGTTGCATTTGAACATAGACAGCTTTGGTATCTGAGGAGCCATGAATGGTGCTGAACATTGTTCAATCATCAGCAAACCTCCCCATTTCTGAACTTGTGATGCAGGGAAAATCACCAACGAAGTAGCTAAAGATGTTTGGGCCTAGGACACTACATCGAGGAACTCCTAAACAGATGTCCTGTAGTTGAGATAACTGACCTCCAACAACCACAACTATCCTCCTTTGTGCTAGGTATAACTCCAACCAAGGGAGAGATTTCCCCCAATAACCATTGACACAAGTTTGCTAGGGCTTCTTGATGCCACACACTGTCAAAAGTAGCCTTGATATCAAGATCATTCACTCTCACATCACTGTTGAATCAGTGCTGAATTTAGCACTGTTGCCTATGTTTGAACTGTATTGAGGTTAGGAGCTGAGTGGCCCTGGTGGAACCCAAACTGGGCATCACTGAGTAGGTTATTGCTGAGCAGGTGCTGTTTGGTAGTGCTGTTGATGACACCTTCCATCACTTTACTGATGATCGAGAGTACACTGATTGAGCAATAACTGGCCGGGTTGGATTTGTCCTGCTGTTTATGTATAGGACACACCTGGGCAATTTTCCACATTGCCAGGTAGATACCAGTGTTGTAGCTGTACTGGAACAGCTTGGCTAATGGAGCGGTAAGTTCTTGAGCACAACTCTTCAGTCCTATTGCCAGAATGTTGTCAGGGCTCAAAGCCTTTGTAATATCCAGTGCCTTTAAACATTTCTTGACATCACATGGAGTGAATCAAATTGGCTGAAGTCAGGCATCTGTGATGTTGAGGACCACTGAAGGAGGCTGAGATGGTTCAAAGGCTCAGTAGTTCTGACTGAAGATTGCTGCAAATGCTTACTTTTGCACTGATAATGTTGGGCTCTCCCACCATTGAGGATGGGGATATTTGTGGAGCCTCTTCCACCAGTGAGCTGTTTAATTGTCTACCGCCATGATTCATGACTAGATGCGGCAGAGCTTAGACCTGATCTATTGGTTGTGGAATCATTTAGCTCTCTCTATCACTTGCTGCTAATGATATTTTGCACACAAGGAGCGCTATGTTGTAGCTTCACCAGGTTGACACCACATTTTTAGGCATGTCTGGCTGCTCCTGGCATGCCCTTCTGCACTCTCCATTTAATGGCTGATTCCCGCAAACATGGCTCCATGCTGAGAATGCAGGACCACAAAATTATTTCCTTTTTCTGACTCAACAGTCATGGCATTTTAACATTACAGGCACTATATAAGGGTAAGGATTTTGTTCACTCACAATATTTCCAAACTATATTTAAACTCCAATTGACTTTTCTCCAAAGGCAATCTTTGAAACGTAGTTTATTTCCATGCTGGTCCTTTCGCTGTAGTGGTTCTCATTCTCCTGAACAGAATGTTGATTGTCACTGTTCCTACACTGTTCATTCTGATTTAGTGTTTCTTTTTTCTTGGGGAACGCTTGATCACACATCATTGTTTTCTCAAAACATTTTCAGAATGGCGCCACTTGTGAAATTTGTATCTATTCAAAGTCACTTCTCTGAACTAGTGCTTCTACATTATGCTACACTTTGAATTTGTAGCAGATAAAATTGGACTGGCTTCTCAACCTGTGCTTTTTTGAGACAGACTATTGCAATGGACTAAACACCGACCCTCCGCTTGATCATTCTGGGTTAAAATACAGCTAAAATTGATGGGATGGAAGTGTTCTATTTGCTGAGTATAAAATTGTCCTTTACAAAGGGGGCAATTGTACAGTCCGTGCCTGCTCCCTGGCATTAATGAAGGTGGAGAGGGGTACATACAGAAAGAAGAATGAGCGAACAGCCTGCTGCTTTCACAACCCACCGCTACCTGTCCCTCATGTTATGTTTGGCAGGTAAGGCATCAGTGAGTCTGCCTGCCCTTTGGAAAACTGACACCCTTTAGTTGCCATTTATGGCCCTGTTTACATTTTCATTGGGATGATATGGGAGGGAGGGGAACGTAGAAGCAAATTGGCCGTCCTGCCACTTTCCCAACTCGGGGTGAAAAGCAGGAAGAAGTCAGTGCACCTCCCTTGTGGGGTTACCCATGTCCATCAGAGGCAACCTCCTCTAAGCAGATACCCTCCTTTTGCCCCTTCTTTGACCTCTCAAACCTCAGCCATTGCCAGCACCTTCTCTATCTGTCTGGGTTTACCAGTGAGGTCAGTGTCTATGGGTCTTCTTGTCAGTTCTCTCTTGTAGTCCCAAAACTGGCCATTATAGTGTCCTGGTGCTACTGGGACAACTGAACTATCAGCCATTCAGATAAGGAGCAACTCCCAAAGGTTGAACTTCCTGTCACTGGGAGCAGAGATCCCATTCATGCCTTTTTAAGTATCCTTCCAGAGTTTTATTGTTGTGGGGCAGCCTTTTTAAAGTTGACATCTCACTACCAAATGTTCTACCAGCGAAGGGGAATTGAGGAATAAGAGCCACCTCAATGTATGCTTGGCCAGAGACAATCCAATATTTATTTGATGTTGCAGAGAGCTAAAAATTAAGAATGCAATTGACAGTTTCACTGAAACTGACAGACAATTGCACTGATGATATAGGAAGGGCTTTTCTGTTGTTGGCGCTGGATACTTTGAATATATCTTTTCCCCGGGGTAGGAGAGTCCAAAACTGGAGTTTTAAGGTGAGAGGGGAAAGATTTTAAAGCGACTTGAGAAACTTTTTCACACAGAGGGTCATGCATATATGGAATGGGCTGCTAGAGGAAGTGGTGGAGGCCGGTACAGTTACGATATTTAAAAGACATTTGGACAGGTACATAAATAGGAACGGTTTAGAGGGATATGAGCAGGGAAATGGGACTAGTTCAGTTCAGGAAATCTGGACAAGTTGGACTGAATACGAAGCTTTACTTTGTATCAAACCTTGCCCTATCTGACCTGAAGTACTTAGTGACAACAATAGCTACTCAAATCTGAAAGGACTTCATTCTCAGGCAGTAATTTTTCTCACCTAAAATTCAAAATACACTATAACGTTCAAAAGAATTGTAAAATATAACCATTCCATATTTGTACATCTATATCAAAACTAAATGGTCATTACCTGAATGATGTGATACAGATATTGGATTAACCAGGCAGGATATCATGTATCATACATAGCTTCCCAATTTTAAAAAAGGCATCAGTCATAACTTAATAAAAAAAAAACATGCTGCTGTAGGATGATATTTATTCAGTGAGTAGAAGCAGTTTTGTCATGCATATGTTTTGTGTAGAGACAGATGATATCATAACTGCCAAGACACAAGAGTCTTGACTACTCTTGACTCTTTTGCTCCTGTAAAGTCTGCAGTTTCAGGAAACTATCCGGAATTGGGTTGATTGATGCAAGGATAACAAGAGGTTTCCACTTCAGATGAATTCAGTACTGCAAAAGACAGCCATTACTCAAAGGCATTAACTCAAATATGGCCTTCACTGGCTCAGATCACTCTGTCCTAAATCAGCACTCTCAGATCTACTGAATTCAGTCATCACAACAGAAAAGGCTTCTTCACTGTTGAAAAGGTTTCTCAGCTTGATTAACAAAGCTAACAAAAGAATAATGCTTGTGTGATACAACAAAATTCCTTCCTATTCGGATAAGTGCCAGGTAATGCCCATCCCCAACAAGAGAGCACATAGCGATCTTCCCTTGATATTCAACAGTATTACCATCACTGAAACACCTACTTGGAGATTACCAATGACCAGAAACTGAACTGGATCAGCTATATCAATACTGTGACAACAAGAACAGATCAGAGGCTGAAAACACTGAGGCAAGTAACTCTAAACCCTGAATCCCCAAAGTCTGTCCAGTATCCATAAGATGCAAGTCAGAAATTTGATGGAATAATTCCCACTTGTCTGCAGCAGGTGCACCTCCAACAATACTCAAGAAGCTTGTCACTATACATCACAAAGCATCCTGCTTAACTGGTACCTGCACATGACAATCTGAGATATACCAGGCTCTAATCTTGCTGTTACATTATTGAAAGACTATTCTCTACACATGCTTCTCTCTTCAAATCTAATTAATCATCATAGAATCCCTACAGTGTGGGAACAGGCCATTTGGCCCAACAAGTCCACACTGACCCTCAGAGCATCCCACCCAGACCCATCCCCCTATAACCCACCTAAGCTACACATCCCTGAACACTAAGGGCAATTTAGCATGGCCAATCCACCTAGCCTGCACATCTTTGGACTGTGAGAGGAAACCAGAGCACCCAGAGGAAACCCGCACAGACACAGGGAGAATGTACAAACTCCACACAGTCGCCCAAGGATGGAATTGAACGCAGGACCCCGGCACTGTGAGGCAGCAGTGCTAACCACTGAGCCACCATGTGAGTAGTATGAGCACCATACTGTGCTATTCATGCCCAGTGAGGAGCAGCTTCATAAAGATTGTTCCCGGGCCCTAAAGCACTTACATAACATATGAAACTACTTTTTAAACAACAGTGTTTTAGATATTAATATATACATGCAACATAGATCCTGCTACATGACAGAGTTGATTTACTTTGAAAAACTTTTGGCTGTTGATTGTAAAACAGCGTTTCTATTTAAAAGATAAATCTGTGATAAAAGACAATGTAACTGGAGAAAATAAAGCAACTGTTGTTTATTTCAAACAAGTTTATTATTCCAAAGAAAGTAACCATTCCTGCAATTGTGAAACAGTTACTGTTCTCCTTTATTACATTTATTTTGTTTTTAAAAATTTAGAGATATCAGGCAAAAGGAGCATCATATTCACCAGATGAAGGGACAAATGTTGTGCAGATTGAAGTAATATTCGTGTTACTTTCACAGGTATGCTGCAGCAGTGATTAAATTGGAAATTGCAATGAAGAAAAGAATGTTCTATTTACAGTGATTAATCGTTATTAATGTATCTTCCCAAAATATTTATTTGGCTTACTGTTAATGTAAAGGTAGTTTTTAAGATGTGTTAATCCTGTAAATTAATGCTTGATTAATAAACAATCTCAAATGTCACATAATTTTGATTTCCAGCCCCAGAGACAACAGACCTGCTTCCTATTACATTCTTTTCATATATCAACAGTAGTCAGTTTCACTGGAGACAGGAAAGAGGAACTATGGTTTCTAACAAGAAACTCCAATTAAAGCTCTGCATTTGTGAAATGTTGCTAATTTTTTTCAAAACAATATTTAACATGTGATCCTTGATTGCTCAGTTGATTAAAGCAGCAAGATCCAGGAGTTCATCTTGCTCAATCTTTCACTGATTTCAGTCAGGGTTATGGTGCGACAGCTGCAATATCCTTGAGTTAGGAAGTTGGAGGGAACATATGGTTCATCCTTTTCAATGCTATCAGATAGACTTTGCTGAAAGTTGTTGTGTGCAAGTGTGAGGGCAAGAAGAAGGACAAGGATGATGGTCTTTGCAGTCCAGTAGTTTTCCTGCAGCTACTGTTTAGGGTCACACATGTTGAATTTGATCACTTATTGGAAGTCAATGATCCCCCAAAATACTCTTACCCCAATTCATTCACATTCTCAATGCTGCTGGATAGTGATCAAGACTGGGTTGTTTCGCTACTTTGCCAACATTAATCTGAAAGCAACACCTTTGGCCAAGCAGACAGCAAATGCAGCGCAAAATTATCAACCTGCAGCATTGCAGAACTTGTAGTTTCTGCTGTTCACTAGGCCAACTTACTGTGTCATTGGGTGGGAGCGAGGAGTGTATATTAAACGTAATTTCTTAAATGAAAACTCAGGGCAGAGGGGAGAAAGACAAACAAAATCATAAACAGTCAGTCAGGAACACTGAGACCAAAGGTTAAGCAGATGGGTATCTTTTGAAGACTTTGGGAGTTCACGGATTGTCTAATACAACAGATCATTGGTAACAACTCAAACAGCCCCACAAGATGTAGCTCTGCAATGGTTGTGAGGGATGATTTCATGGCAAAAGGTAATTAATATGGACAGTGCTTAAATATCAGTTAAAGTTTCAAACTTTACCATTTTACAAGGGTCTAATAAGCCCACACACTCTTCAGTGGACTATTGACTTTGTTACGATCCTTGAACAGATGGTCAATTTTTAAGGGAGCTACTCATTGTGAAACTTAATTTAAAACATATTCAAAATTCTATGGTAGGCACTATTAAGGAACCTACTATATAATTTTCATATCACCTAATATGCAGATAAACATGTGTGGCAAGATTACACAGAACATGCTCTTTGATCTTAGTAGGATAATAGGTCGTCACAACATTGTGGGCCGAAGGGCCTGTGAACATAGAATTGCACAGCACAGGAACGGGCCCTTTGGCCCACAATAATGTCTCCCCAATTTTCCAGAGAATGGGAAAGTAAAAGGTACTAAATCCATACTAAGCTGTGACTTTAGAAGTAATGAAAAATGAATAAACTAACCACAGGAATTGTTCTTAAACATAGCACCTTTCTTGTGGTGGACTTTATAACTTTACTTTGTTTGACAGACAATGTGGCCCGCGTTACAGAGAAAAGGCTGGACTTTACTAGCATTAACAATACAGCCGGAAGTGATGGGAAGGGAACACATTAGTGTGAGTTAGAACTCCAGAGTATGTCATCCACTGGATGGCGAACCGTGCCAATTATCCATTTAATTGAAAGGCAGCAAGTGTCCTGCATCCTTTGCCCAGTACCAGAAGGAACTGCCATCAAATAGGTGACTAGCAGGAGGGCTCCTTTATGGATGCTCTCTGGTCCAAGGAAGGGCTCCTGGCATCAATGGCTGTCCATGCTGTCACCCTCCTACTGATGGATGCCTCTCCTGCTGCTCACCGCCATCACTGGGGCATACCTACCAGTCCATAGCTCCCTAAATAAAACAACTCACACAATCTTCCAAGGTTCGTCAGTTTGGAAGCACCTTTTCCTTTGTCTCAGACTTGTCTATCTCCAACAGTGGCACTGTTCTGCCAACTTCAATTGGATGGTGGTCCAGCCAGTGCTCTCCTCACTGTCTACAGCCAGTAAAATGTAGGTAAGGTCCTGAGTTACTGGTAGAGGATCGGGTACTGTTTTTGGTGTGGCTCTTGTTTCAAGAATTCAGCTGACATGCACTTTTTTTTGTTGCATATTCTCTATTTCTCTCATCATCGAGGACTGTTGGCTTTGATTCATTACCTTTGCCTTTGCAGGAATGTACCTAAGTTGTAACTGCACCATTTCCTCATTAAGCATCACTCATTGTTCTGTTACAGTAATTTCCAGCCAGTTTTTGGTTTTGTTTTCTGTTAACTCGGTTCCCTCTCATCCCACTGAAGTTAGCTCTCGTCCAGTTTGGAGACTCTATGTGGGCTTTTTCGTTGCCCTTCTGTGTTACTAATCTAAACCTTATGGTGGTCACTCTTACCCAAATGTTCCACAGAACAGATCTGTCAATGCCTCCTTCCTCATTCTACTCACAAGGTACTGGTCAAGGAGGCAGTTCTGAACACAGGGAGGTTCTGAGTGGAGCTTCTCTGAGATCAGTGCTTGCAGATGGTATTGACCAAGTACCACAAGGAAGCTTGCTGATGCTGTTAGCATATATAAATGACCTGTGACTAAACAGATAGTTTTAAAGATTACAGATCTTATTAAAATGTGGGAAGGAAGAAAGAGGACTGCTGATTGTGTTGCAGTAGACAATGAATTGCAGAAAAATAAGTCTAAACTCATTTAGAACAGAACAGATAAAGGTCAAGATGTTACACATTGGAAAAGTAATGGGGCCGTTCTCAGCGAATGGCATGCAATTAGCTTGAGGAGAATTACAAAGGATCTGGGAGTGATCATGTAGCCAATAATTATCATGTTTAGACTGTTAGACTTTGTTGAAGAGCCAATTGAATGACTCAAAATGTTAGCCAACTTTTCCATTGTTTTTCCTGCAGTCATTTGAAGTTTCCACCATCAGTAATAAAGATTTAAGAGTGATTTTGAAATGCATATGTTCCACCATAATGTGACTGAACTTAATTACCTTGCCTTCCCTTTAACACAATCACTCAAGATTTTTATTTTATGAGTTCAATGGAAGTATCTTAAAAATCTGAAGTGGAATCTTGTGGAGGTGACGTGGCTGCAGAGCCAACGAAAAGCCTTTGTTACTCATTTTTATGACAGCTGGGTATATTTTGTGCCACTCAGGCACTTAACAGGCCTCCACCTGGGACCAAAGATCTGGGGGCCTGGAAGTCCTGCTCACCAACAGTCATCATCAAATCAACCTTAGGACACCACAAGATAACAGGGCAGAACTTGCTTGTCATACTCATTGTATTGTGTCTCCCACCACTGTGGCAGCAATGTGAAGCCTGATGTGGGCATCACTTGGCCACTTAAGACACTCAGTTGGTAGGAGGATGTGAAGGCTGTCTACAGGCGTAATTGTGGTGGAGAAGGGAAGGTCCCTATTAACCATCTTCCTGCACGGCTGAATGCATCTCACTACCAAACTCGCCATGGCGATGGGCACAAAATCCCACCCTGGGTTGAAACTGGATATTTTCAGCTCAACAGTTGGAAAGCTGAATACATTCATGTGTATCGCGTGTATGGTTTGCAAAACTTCCACCCGGGGGCAACCTGCATTTAACAGGCATTACACAATATTCCTCAGCAAGAGAATGTGAGAGTTCCTCTGCTTATTACATCAGATCTCAACAGTCATTTTGGGATTGAAATGCAAAAGCTTTAACTGGGGCCAACATATGGAATGAAAATTGCAGGGGGCATGGTTGAGAGCTCATCCCTGGAATAAAGGGCACTGGCGAACTGCCGGAGCAGAAAGAAGCCTATTTCCCTGGCAGCCATAACCCGCTGTAGGCAGGCTCCATTGGCTAATTGTGCAACTTTCGCTGAGATAAGCCTGCCCTCACAAGATGTCAGCCAAGCCTTTAAAAACACCTTTCCTTAGTGTGCTGTGGCACAACAGGCCCCATATAAATGCAAAGTTTTCTTTCCAATTAATGGGCAAAAACATTTTATAGCCCCTTCCTCTTTACTTACAAATTTCAACAATGAATTTTATTAGCTTTGGTTGTCAACTTTTGACAGCTGTTTTAGTTATATGCGAATTGTAGGTTTTGTTTTGCTTCAACTGAATAGAACTGATTTACTTGCTCCATTCTCACTGTTTGGTTTTGTCATTGTCTGACGCTTCTTCTTTCTACAAACAACAGGCTGGAGTTTTTTTTTAGGCAATTGCCCTTACCATCTCTGTGGCTCAAAAGTCAGGGTTTGCAGAGTCCAGCCACAAGCCCCACGACTGCCCCAGAGTAAGTTAACAAGGGGAACAACGGTAATTGCTTTAAGGTGAGATTTCTGTCCAATCCTGTTTAAAAGGACTACAGGCTGTCCCATCATACTGAAGAGCCCGGGGAACTTCTGGATTGGGGAGTCCAGCCAACAGGAGGGGACCAGTTTAAAATGACTGAGAAAGGGCTGGAGTATGAGGTACGGATGAAAAGGAATAGGGGGCTGACATGAAGACGATGTCTCCAATTGGTGAAGGAGACCTGCAAAGGAGATTCCCCCCACCTTGTCCAACATGAGCCACGGAGCTAAAGCCGCTGGAATTCCTGCATGACATAATTTCGCACCCCTGGGGGTAAATTCCTGACTACAGTCAGGACATTTCACCTCGTTCGCCTTCACTGACTATTAAAATGTCACTAAGAGCCTCAGTAGGCAGTGAAGCTGGGAACATAGGATGGGAAGTTCAGCCATAAACCTTCATTTTCAGAGTTTAATTCTGTTGGAATCAGGATGGTAGGGAGAGGTCCAGCTCCACCAAGATCCCACTGAATTCCCAGCTCGTCCTGCCACTTAGCTCACCACCAGGGAGAGCAGAAGATCCCCACCTGATAATTCCTGTGATGTGAGGCCAGAACTAGGGACATACTTTAAAGATAAGGGGTTTCCCATTTAAGATGGAGAAAAAAGATTTCTTTTTCTCTCTGGCAGTCATTAGACTGTGGAATTCTCTTCTCCAAGGAACAGTGGAGATTGGGTCATTGAATATCTTTTATGTTGAGTTACGTTCTTGATTTGACAAGATAGTCAAAGACTATCGAGGGGTAGACAGGAATGCAGGGTTGAGACCACAATCAGATCAACCATGAGCTTATCAGGCTCAAGATGCCAAATGGTCTACTCCTGCTCCTAATTCTTAGTTTCATATATTTAACCCAATCCAGAAAACTGATATTCCCTTAGCCCTGTTCTTGTCACAAATTAATTATGCTGCTCAATTGCATAGGTTCCTGGATGAATTCACATTGCAGCTTATGCTGACACATCTGTGCAGAAACTTCAGAAACTTAACAAGTGACATTACAAATGAAACAGGAGGTCACACAGTTGTGTGACATACCGCTTCCAACCTGTAAGTGAATGGGTGCCCAGCTGTTCAAAATGGGGATGACGTGTTCTGTGCTGAAAGGGTGCCACGCAATTCATTTATAACTGGTCCAGGACCCATACCTCAAACAGGCATTATTGGCAAGACTGGTGCAATGCCAGTATTTTCTGGGCTCATTTTGTCAATCACACACTTCATGGAAATTGCATGTCTTATAAATTAATGAATAACAAAAATATTTAATATCGAGAATGAAGTTGAGAATATGACAGCATAACCCTGCCTGCACACTTCACCAAACTGAGAATTCTGCAACAGTATATCAAGCTTTTTCATATTTACAGCATGGTATTATTAATAACCCCGTCACTCTTGAGGATCCCAATGGCTTTTATGAGTCGGGTTACTAAGCAGTGTGTGAAAGAGCGAATTAGTGTGGTTACTGATCCTTCCACCAGAAAGGAAGAAATATTTTGCTTGCAGTACACTTCACAATTCCTTTTAGTTCTCGTGAAGAACGAATACATCAAATTATTAATGTAAGAATCCTGCAAGACAAGTAAAACCGAAAGTCACTGCAGTTGTGTGAAACACAGCATCCAGCCTAGATGTCAATGGGTGCCTAGCTTTTCAAAATGGGGGTAACTCGGCATGCTCTGTGTTGAAAGCACAGGCCCATACTTAGAACATGTATTGGATCTTTTGCATATGAGCAATATTGGCTGTCCCAGACGTAGCTGACAATGGTTCTGTTGCATTCAGCATAAACAGGTCTACATCCAGCTTGATCAATGGTCATCAAAGGCACTGTTGGAGGAGCAGGAATTTTCTTTTCTCTCCAGTTTCACAGCAATCCCAAGGCCTGATTTTAGATCAGCCTTTGGGTCTGTTGCTTCTGGTTGTGCTCCCAATGCCCTAACTATTTCATGCCTGTAAACAGGTGGAAACAAATTTCAATTCTCTTATCTTATTGTCAAGTAATAAAAAGATTTTCACTCTTCATGCTCTTCCTGCATTCAATGATATCATGGATGACTTGCCATTAGATTTCATCAACCTTCTTTACTCTAAATGCCTTAAACTCTTCGGCTACCAAAAAAATGATTGATCCTAGATTTTAAATTATTAACTGAGCTAGAATTTCAAATAAAGTACCCCTTCATATTCTATAATACAGGAAATATAATTCAAGTTTACAACCTTTTGTATACAACTTTTATACAACGTAGAACATTGATAACATTTTAGTGAATCTACATTGCAATCTCTCCAAGTCCAACATACACCATCTGAGGTATATTGACCAGAGCTGTACACGGTGCTCCAGAAGAGGTCTAACCAGGGTTCTGCAAGCCCCTTCTTTATATTCTCATTTCCTATTCAAAATATCTAGCATTCCATTGGCCTTGATTACTTTTTTCTAACCGATTTCTGCAACGTTGGTAAGGAGGCATGTGGTGAAATGGCAATGTCTCTGTGTCTGGGTCAGAAGCTAGACGGTTTCTAGCTGTTCAAAATAGGAGCAGACAGGTGCATTCTCTGTGCTGAAAATGCGCCACAAACTCGATTAAAATAAGCATCTAGGGCTCTTACCTGAAACGTGCATTAGGTCAGAAGCTCTGGGTTTGAGTCCCACACCAGGACCTACTGACCATGGAAGATCCATTCATGACATAGCCAAACAGGGTGATCATCAGCCTGTAAATCCTTCCAATATGGCTGAGTAAGAGCTGGTGTGTTTCCTTTTAGAGCATTCTGCAGAAGGCATTAGCAAACCAAAATGCAGCACTTAGGCCATGAGCATAGCCACATCAGTGGAAGTCCATAGCCCAAACCTTGGAAATGAGGATGGCACAAAAAAAAGACTGCAATTTAACGATCACTGCACATTGATCCCTAAAAGCTCTTTGGATCTCTATGTTCTTAGATTTTCACTATTTGAAAATTACTCAGATCCAACCATATCCATTTTGTCCTCTTAATCAATTGATGTCTCTTTGTAATTTTATGCTTCCAACTACACTACTTACTATACCACCAAATGCAAAGTAAAATAGAATGCAGATGATTATTCTAAAATTTATAGATATATATTGATATGGATATAACTGAAATGATACTCAGAAAGCACAACTTTTGGGGAAAATAACAACATTAAACACTAGGTCACTGACAGAGAGCAAGAAATGTGGGTCACTGTTGAAAATGGGCTAGAATTAAGCAATTTAATGCTTGACAAAACCACATCAGCCCTGTTGAGATTGGAGTTGAAGGACCACATCCTACAGCACATTGTATTATTGGAGCATCAAAATACTGCCACACCACTCTATCACATGCTTGGTAATTGTACTACACAGCAAGTAATGTGCATATATTTTGTGTAATTTGTTTGGGGATTGATGATCTTCATGCTAAAACTGTCAGTACAATACTTTGTGTGTTCCTTTCACCTCTGTGAATCAACCAGTGCAGATCTTGATCTCCACACCAATGAAGCCAATTAAATGTTCATTTCATGTCCAACGTTGTTTCCCTCTACAAGTTACCCATAATGGGTTCTCATTGTTGGCCAGCCAATCTACCAACAGTACATTGTTTAGGAGCTTATGACTGCTTCTTTCCATTCCTGGTACAAACTTAAAAGTTCAACAAGATTGGAAGCAAGCAATTAAACAATCCATAATTAACAAGATAACTATAAGACCTTGCATTGACAGTGAATGATGTAAGGCAAACAAAATCTAGAAGTACTTACATAGTATAACTGTCTGACAACTAAGGAATAAGCATAGATAGCAGGGCAATGTCTCCTTAGTAAGCTTTCTCAACTTCTTTGAGGGGGTCAAAAACAAAAGGGCAAAATTTCTGCTTTGGGCATAATTGAGAATTTGTACACAAAATGTTCTTGCAATTACACAGACTGGGTTACAGTTTTATTTCTGCAAAAGTTCATTTGTATAATGTTCCATGAACCAATTTAATCAGAAAGTCCAATGGAACATAATAATTCATTTTTTTTCCATTAAGCATTTTAATAAGAATGCTCAATCCTTCAGTGCATTGAGAGTTATTTGAGCAAACATACTGTATCATTTAGTAGCTTCACTAGTCAGTTTCTTAATGAATTAAGTCTTTCATTGTGAAGAAAAGATTTTAAAATATTACTAATAGTAACTGCACGCCTAAGAAAATGAGCACAACTTGAACAGCATTTCTGAATCAACACAATGGATGAAATATTGCAATTTTCACTTGACCGGAATCTGATTTAGATAAATTCAATCTTGAATCAGTGAAATAGGCCCTCGAGATTATGTGTGCAACTCAAATGACATTTAAAATTCCCTGATAGTGTGTGCTGATTCAACTGATTTGATGCAGGTTGCAGTTAGTGAAAACTGACAGAAACACAACTAAAATAGCTAATCAAGGTCCCTATTGTACTGTATGCTTGAACTTTCAGAATGCCATGACAAGATTTCACATAAAAGGTTACTGGAAAGATGGCAGAAAGGAGCAAAAATGTTCCTAAAGAATGGAGAAGTGCTGGTCTTAGGTGGGGGAGGAAATGTAAATAGAGTGCTACAGCAATCAAATATTTTCATCATCTACTTTTACTTGTTTCTGATTTATTTATTTGTCCATGTGTAGACAAGTGTTCCAGTTACAATCAACATGTAAATAGTGCGTGCAAACAGACAGACTGGAAAGGTTGTAAGTAAGGTTTTGTAGATATTAATGTTCACAAACAACTTCTCAAGGGCATTTAGGAACGGACAGTAAATGGCAGTCCAGCCAGCGATGCCCACTCCTCTGAATGAATATAAAATAAAATTGAGATCCATTGAGCAGATTAAAAATTGTGTATCAACAAGTGAAAAATATTAAATTGTGGAATGAAAGAAGGAGCAATGTAATTGTGCAATGAAAGGAAAGGAATTGGATATTGAAAAGGAACTGAAAGAGTAGACCAATCAATATTGTTTAATTTGTGCTGATGTTAGATCCTTAGGTAAGAAAAAGAGACTGCAACTAGATATAAATGTGATGGGAGAATGGGCCTATATTTAGCAAATGCCATTTGAAGTAAATTAATGCCATGTATTAACATTGATAGAGATAATAGCAAGCATATATGCACCGTACAGAACTTCAAATTAAAGTTGATTAAAGTGAACCAGAAAGAAATTTAGGCTTTACTGCACAAGTTTTTAAAAATTCACAATTAGTACCAGGAGGCTGTAATAATGGCTAATAAGAGTATTGGGATTTCTTAATTGATTGAATGATCCTTTCTCATTCATCATCCTACATAATATTCTTAAATAGCCAATGTTCTGCCCAAATTCCCTAGCCTTCAACTGCTACCTTCATATACAAAACATACATATGAAGCAATTTCATTTGTAATGTGATTATTTGAAGAATCTCCTCACCATTATAAACAAAATTATGCCATGTGTGCACTTCCGGTCAGAACGGCAGACTCAATGGGAATTAGCTACAAATATCCTTCAATAGTTAAAAATATTCCATGCACTCCTGAGAATTAAAGTTTGTAGAAAGACAATTAAGCCTTTCAGATCCTGTCAGACCACCATGCAACAACTAATGATGGAAGAATGGATCACGGACTTAGAGCATTAGGGTCTAAAGTTGTGTGAAACCCAATAAAATCGGAGAGGATTCTGTCTGCGCTTTTCTTCTCCAACCCTTCCTATAAATATTGTGAACACTTTGAAAACATTGCATTATATTAAAAAAAGTCAAGGCCACGCAGACTTCATCTAATCTTTTCAAAATATTGTTACCCATTCAGGCAAAACGAAAAGGTATGCTTTATTTTGTCTAATGTACTTTCATTGCTGCAAGGCTTACACAAGCAAAGCTATGACTTAATGCAATCTTGCATCAGCCATCTAAATAGCTAATCTTTCTGCACCATAGACCAAGATAAATCTGTCTTGCTGGGACTTCCAAGATGGTTTTAATTTTTTGTTGCGTAATGCATGCAGCTCCCAAAGACTGATTCCCTCATTCTAATGGTCACTCAACAAAGTTTATAATAATGTAGGCTAAAAACAGGACAGTTCTTTCCTTGTTTAGATTTGACTCAATAGGAGCTCAGCCTATCTGCTGAATTTCATAGAAGTGAACTCCTCCCCTCCAGGGAATATAAAACAAAGAACCTTCCTCTCCTCCAGAGTCAGGTTTCAATTGTGTCCATAAGCTAAGGCCACATTCACTGCTAATATCGATATAAATATTCATATAATTTACAGCTGAGTATTCCTGAGGAACTAGTGGAACCATACATCTGAGCACTGCCCTCAAATGAACCACTCAGCACGACTGCAGGTGGGTAAGTTCTAACATCTGATTCAATTTGGAAGTTTAGTAATATTTCAAGTTCAGCCTAAATAAAGAACATGATAGTGTTCATCTTGAGAAGGTGATTTTATTGACTGCAAAAAAATGTGAGTATAAATAGTTACCAACTGCAATTATATTGACATGCCTTCACTGTTGCTGAATCAAAATTCAGAAACTCTCTTCCTAACAGAACTGCAGCAGTTAATGCAGGCAGCTCACTACCATTTTCTCCTGGACAATTAGGGACTGGCAATAAAAGCTGGGCCAGGCCAGCATAGTTCACATCCCCCATCAACGAATTTTTAAAAACCCTGCATTTGGTAGCAGACCAATCAGGACAATGTCTTTTTTCACAATGCAAAACAGAAGAGGCACTCCTGCAATGTTCTACTCTTGGTCAAATCCTGTTAAGTATGCAGAGAACTAACTTCTGACTGGGGAGTACACAATGTCAGCATGGAAGACACTTCCAAATTGCTTCAGTATGTGACTTCTGTATTGTATAAACAGTATTGTGACATTACTGAGTAGAAGTCCCATGCAGATCTCTGGGCTGATTCCTCTGTCTCAATATCTTTGGCCAGGTAACTGCCAGCAGAGAGAAAGATACCATCTGCACATTGTAATGGCCATGGCGTAGTATTCAATGTCACACTTAGGATTTGCCTTACGTCGAAAGCCCTGACTACTTTACTGATTTTGGACGGTGTAGAAACCACATCTCTATTAGATCGCTAGGTTCACCTGCTAGTTCATAGCTGATTCTCAGCCACGTTAAACAAAGTATTTTGCTTGATGCACTGTATGTGGTTAACTTACTTAAACCCATCATTGCAATGTGTGTGCACTGCTGCTTGATCATAATCACAATTGGAAAGCAGACAGATCTCGTGGAAACTCTTGTCATAACTCTTGAACTTGCAAGGATTGCAACTCAAATATCACTTCAAGCCTGTAAGAGACAGTGTTGACAGCATCAACAGAAATTATTTGTCCACTTAATACATGTGCTAAAAATTCAAAACAAAAGACCAAAGCGGTAACTCCTGCATCATGAAAGACCCTTACTTCCCCCCCGACTTGATCATCTTAATCTGCACAGTTTAAACAAAGTCAATCTGCTCTTGACTGGAGGCAGATAACTCAGAAAGAAAAAAAGATGCTGAGCATGAGAATGGGAGATACTAGAAAATCAAGACATTGTAGAATCTTACAGCTTTCCCTTCATCTCAACTCCACCCCCAGCAGATTTATAGGCGTGGGGGGGGGGTTACATAAAACAGGTCACTAGCCACCAACTTGCTGACCACCTCCAAGCTGACCCCCATGACACACATACTGCATTGGTAAGCCATCAGACAGCCTGATCATCCCCAGGCCTACCGAGGCCCATAACTGGCCAATTAGAGATCAGGTAAGGGCTTGTCATCATGGCCCCCACCACCATCAGCCCGTGCAATAATTCATGCAACAAGAGAAGTCCAGGACAAATTAGACCAGCCCACTTTGTCATCCTGTCAGGTGGAAGGGCTGGAAGGAAGTGGGGGCTTACCCATCAAGGGTACGCTCCCTCCCCACGATCTTAGCCACCCTCCTTCACATTCGTGCTTCCCCTGTGGCCTCCAATTACACAATCCCACCCTCATCCCAAACAGACCCCACCTTCCAAAAAGCCCTGATCCCTCCTTGACCACAAATACCAAATTTAACTGTAAGCCTGATCACTGTGGAAACTCTTGGGACGACTTGTACTCCTAGTAGTGTCCATAACTGAGTCTTGCCAGTGTTGAACACTCACCAATGGGACTTCCTTTCCCGGAGGGGTTGACATCTCATATTTGCCTGATTAAGGTCCCCCAAAGCATTGTATTATTGCTCCAGGGTTGCTGACTCACAAACATGTCTATCAGGCAGAATAAGCAATACAATGCCCCCATTTCCCTGTCAATTACAGTCAGTCCATTGTTGAAGAGACTTTTAAATGGACTTTTAAAAGGAGAACATTCTGAACAGTGACAGAATAGGGATGGTAAGAAAATTAGAGTCAGCGCTCTATAGTCAGCAGTAGGCAGTAATCAGAGACCAAGGGGGAATGCTGAAATATAGGGCTGACAAAAGGTAAAATAAAATAAAAGGTAAAAGACTAAATAAGGTAAAAATAGATTATGTAGAGACTATAATATAAGGACAATAACTTTGAAATTATTATACTAGAGTCAGACAGCCAGATGGATCTCAAAAGAGCTGAGTTCTATTTGATATGCAAGAGAATGTCTACAGTTCTGAAAGTAGGAGCAAAGTGGAACTGGCTGAATAGCTGTTGCAGAAGGCAGACATGAATTTTGTGGGCAGAGTGGTCTTGTCTAATACTGTAACCATTCAATGATTCAGAGATATAGAACTTTGAATTCGCTGGATTTGTAAAGTGTTGTCATTGAGAATGTGGCAACAGCAACAAGCAGAGGATACAAAGGAATCTGTTTTTCTTGAGGAACATAATAGAGTTGAAGATTAGAAATGGATTCAGAAAAGAAGTCGCACCTACTTGGATACAGCAATGCTGTGGCTGTGTTATTGGAATGGAAACTTAGTGGCTTCACTAAAAATCTCAAGACGCGAGTTCAAATCCCACTATGGCAGTTTGTAGATTTCAATTCAGTTTAGAAACATTCAATAAATTTTAAATAAAAGGCTAACATCAATAATGATGGCCTTGAAGCTATCGGATCATCGTAAAAGTCCAATTGGTTCAGTAATCTCCCTTCAGGAAGGAATCTTACCATCCCTATTAAAACTATTCTCTCTTGCTGCGGTTATTACCATGCTTTGGTGTTCCTTTCCACTGCCTGGTTTCAAAGGGCTGCAGAAAAAAAGGAAAATAGAAACCAGATAGGTCATTCAACCCTTTGAAGGGGCTCCACCATTGTCAATAATATCCGATTTTGTTTGGTTTGATTTATTACTGCCACATGTACTGAGGAACAGTGAAAAGTTTTGTTTTGCGTGCAGTACAGGCTGACCATAGGGTGATAGAACAGAACGATGAATACAAAACAAGATCATTTTGATCTGAAATTTGAGAGGTCCATTCAGAAGTCTAATAATAGCAGGAAAGAAGCTGTTCTTGAACTTTTGGTACACATGTTGAAGCTTTTGATTCTTCTGCCCGATGGAAGAAGTTGGAAGAGATTATAACCAGGGTGGGAAAGGTGTTTGATTATGTTGGCTGCTTTTCTGAGCAGGATAGATGGAGTCAATGGATGGAAGGTTGGTTTGTGTGATGGACTGGGTTTTGTTCACAACTCTGCGGTTTCTTATGGTCTTAGGCAGTGTAGTTGCGTACCAAGCTGTGATGCATTCAGATAGACTGCTTTCTATGGTGCATCTATAAAAGTTGATGAGAGTCCTTGTGGACATGTCGAATTTCCTTAGTATCCTAAAGAAGAAGACACGTGGCTGTGCCTTCTTGACCATCGCATCAATGTGGGTAATCCAGGACAGATTGTTGGTGATCGTCACTCCTAGGAACTTGATGCTCTCAACCATCTCCACCTCAGCTCCATTGATGTAGATAGGGGCGTGTCCTCCTTCGTGCTTCCTGAAGTTGGTGATCAGCTTTTTTGTTTTGTTGACACAGATTGTTACCTTTACACCACACCACCAAGCACTCTACCTCTTTCTTGTGTTTGTCTCATCGCTGTTTGACGAGATCTCCTACCTCAACATCATTTCCCCACACTGTGGCCATATCCCTTAAATCCATCAGTATTTGGAAATTGCTCAATCTCTATCTTGAGCCGATTCAATAACTGAGCTTTCCACAGTCCTCTACAATAGAGAATTCCAAAGATTAATAACACCTTTGAGTGAAGAAATTCTTCCTAAATGACGTGCCCCTCATTCTGAGACTGTGTCCTGGTTCTAGACCCACTTCCAGCAACTGAACTGAACTGAACAAGTGATATAAATCCTAAGACTACCAGAGCAGGTCAGAACTTGGGAGCTCGAAGGCAAGTATTTCACCTCCTAACTCCTCAAAGCCTGTCCATCATCTAGAAGTCTGTAAGACTGTAGTCACACGTCCTCGTTTACCATGCTCTATAAATAGTGACATTCAGAACATTTTTGAAATTCACACTGATGAATGTAGACTACACCTTAACAGAGGGAATACCAAAGCTTCCAGTTAACCATTCATTATTAAGTTTTGACTAATGTGTTCGGCGCTGGATATCTTTTTGATTATTTCGAGTATTTTGGCTACATTAAAGGCAACAAATCAGAACAAAGGGTCTCCCTACTATAGCAAGTTAAACTTGAAAGGGTGCAGAAAAGATTTACAAAGATGTTGTTGGAGTTGGAGGGTTTGAGTTATAGGGAGAGGCTGAACAGGCTGGAACTATTTTCGCTGGAGCGTCGGAGGCTGAGGGGTGACCATACAGAGGTTTATAAAATCATGAGGGGCATGGATAGGGTGAATAGTCAAGGTCTTTTTTTTTCCAGGGTAGGGGAGTCCAAAACTAGAGGGCATAGGTTTAAGGCAAGAGGGGAAAGATTTAAAAGGGCCCTAGGAAACAATTTTCCACGCAGATGGTGGTGCATGTATGGAATGAGCTGCCAGAGAAAGTGGTGGAGGCTGGGTACAATTGCAACATTTAAAAGGTATGTGGATGGGTATATGAAAAGGAAGGGTTTTAGAAGGATACAGGCCAAATGCTGGGAAACACAACTGGATTAATTTAGGATATGTGGTCAGCATGGGCAAGTTGAACTGAAGGGTCTGTTTTTGTGCTGCACAGCTCAATGACTCTATGACTCTAAGCGTGAACATGGAACCAGGTTTTATGCCCATCACAAACCAACTGAATCCTGCCTCAGTTGTTTCAGATGGGCAATAATAAAATTACATCCAAAGGGAATGGGATCAAACTGCACATTTTCCCTGCTCTGAGTAGCTGATCTTTTAGATTGACTGGAATGCTCTTCCCTGGAGTGAAACTAAATAAATCCTCTTCTGCTGTGCACATTCTGGCCAGTATGGGCAAACACAAAAGGGTCAGAAAGATGGGAAACACCAGCAACTTGCACTATCCTGACTGGAAGACGGTTTGGAGATGGAAAACTTAAAAATAAAGATTAAAATATAAATCTTGAAACAAAAGAAGTTCAGCGACAATCTAATGTCACAGGAGAAAATAAGATCTGTCTGAATCAAGACCTCAATTAATGAACAAATCATGAGAAGGATCATAGGATACTAGAACACAATGACCAATTGACATGAAATCACTGATATGTACAATGTATAAGGAATCAGATGCTGGAAGAAAGCATTTTATCCACAATCTTAGAAAATCTATGTAGAAACTTTATTCAAAAAGCTTCAGACAAGGTCAGATTACAGAAGAAGATACTCAAATGTGTATTTTTTGTGCATTGTTTGAAGCATGAAGCCTCCACCTTTCCTGAAAAATTGTGGTCATTATATTTTTCTCTAGTTATAACAATTACAAAAATGAAACAGGCTGCACTATTCCTTCAGATTGTCAACAATTGTTTATAAAACTGCTATCAGATTGATTTATGCTGTCTGTCCAGGATTCATTGTCCAAAGATTCGATTTCAGGAAATAAAGCAATGAGAATTTAGGGGATAATGTCATGAAAGTTTAGAGGATGAAGTTTAGGAATGAGAGTTTGGGAATACAGCAGCAATGATTGAAAGAATAAAATAGCAAGAATTTGACGATGAAGCAGTGAGCATTCAGGGGTCAACCACTGAGATTTTTGAGGGATAAAGCAGTAAGAATTCAGAAGGAAAAATAATGAAGTCTCAAAGGGTAAAGGAGTGATGGTTTGGGGGACAATGCAGCTATCGTTTGGGGTAAAGCAGCAAATATTTGGGAGATAACACAGTGAGTATTTGAGGGAAAAGCAGTGAGTCTTTTGGAAGATAACGCAGTGGTATATGGAGGATGAAGAATTGAGAACTTGGAGAAGGAAGGAGTGAGTATTGAAAGTAAAACAATGAGAGTTCAGCAGATAAAGTATGAGAGATTAGAGGTTAAGTAGAGAGAGTTTGTGAATAAGGCAGCTATTATTTGTGGGATAAAATAGCAAGATTTCTGAGATAAAGCAGTGAGAATATAAGGGCTAAAGCAATGAGGGTTCATGGGTAAAAGTGAGAAATTTTGGGATAAAATAATGGGAACTCAGGAGATAAAATAGTGAGAGTTTGGGGAATAGAGCAGTGAGGGTTTGGGGAAGAGAGCAGTGAAGTTTGGGGGGATAGAGCAGTGAGGGTGT
>NC_063333.1:93624816-93679361 GCF_021869965.1 Rhincodon typus | reverse complement strand
TATCAGTGGGTGGTGTATCAGTGGGTGGGTGAGTGTCTGGGTGGGTGAGTGTCTGGGTGGGTGGTGTATCAGTGGGTGGGTGAGTGGGTGAGTGTCTGGGTGGGTGAGTGTCTGGGTGGGTGGTAAATCAGTGGGTGGGTGAGCGACCTGGGGTTTGGACAAGTTGTGAGGGGAAGGGTGGGTGAGTGAGAGGGTCTGCACCACAGCCCTACAACCTCGCACAAACCTACCCACGAGGCAGGCTGGGAGAGGTAGAACACTCAGGCTGAAAGAAAACCCACATCCAATCCCCATTTTCACTTGAATTCTGCCACGACCAGCGCAACACCAGAGGCAGACCAAGGTCAGGGTCAGTAAAACAAAAATCTTTAGCTCAGCCCACGTCTCCTTGTGAAACCCATGTTAACTTTATGACAACCTTGTCTTTTGAGATTTACCCTACAAACCACAACCCTTCTGCCTCCTGGAGAAAGGTCAGATAACTTCAGTCAAGGAGGAGCAGCCAAGCAGTATACAGATCCCCCCGAACCTCTCTCACTCTCTAACCATTTCAGACACTGGTCAGGATGGTGGTTTCTCAGAGGGCTGCAGTCAGAGCCTAGGCCATGTCACTGTGGGCAGTTCAGCTGCTCAGCGGGGTGGAAGGAGAGAGGAACAGCAGTAGTAGCAGGGGAGCAGAGAGATGTTCCTGCAGGATGGTACATTGCATAGCTCATGTTGGGTCAGCAATGTCACTACATAGCTGCAGGATATTTTTGTTGTGTGGGAAGGAGGAAGGTACACAGCCAGAGTGTGCAGATTGGAAGGAAACAAACCTCACCCCACTATTTAGGAAAGGAGTGGGAAAGAAAACAAGAGACGACAGTTCTGTTGGCCTGATGCCAGCAGCGGGAAACATGCTGAAATGCTGGGATGGGATAACTGCATCCTTTGAAAATAATGAAAGGTTTGGACAGAGTCAAAATGGATTTCTGAAAGGGAAATCATGTTGACAAACTTGATGGGAGTTTTCTGCAATGAAGCTATAAGGTCACAATCCTGGGTCTCCCAGCCTGATAGCACTGTCAGTGTACCCACTCTGAGCCTCAAGAAAGAGGCTCACCACCACTTTCCAAAGGGTAATTAGAGAGGGCAATAAATGTTGACCAATCCAGTGGTTCCTTCATCTGTGCAAGAGGTTATTGAACAGAATTATTGGATATGAGACAGACTCACTTAATTTGAAAACTGTTAACGGACAGAAAACACAAGAGTGGAACTACACATGTAGTTATAGAGTCATACTGTCCTACAGCACAGAAACAGACCCTTCGGTCCAACCAGTCCATGCCGATCATAATCCCAAACTAAAGTGGTCCCAATTGCCTGCATTTGGCTCGTATCCCTCCAAAACATTTCTTATTTATGTACTTATTCAAATGTCTTTTAAGCATTGTAACTGTACCCGCATCCACCACTTCCTCTGCAAGTTCATTCAACACATGAACCACTCTCTGCATAAAAAAAAGCCCCTCATGGCTTTTTAAAATCTTTCTCCTCTCACCTTAAAAATATACCCCGAGTCTTGAAATTCCTCACCCTAGGGAAAAGACACCTGCCATTCACCTTATCATCCTTACGATTTTATAAACCTTTGAAAGGTCACCCCTCAACCTCCTGCACTCCTGTGAAAAAAGTCCCAGTCTATCTAGCCTCTCCTTATAACTCAAATCCTCCAGTCCTAGCAACATCCTGGTAAATCTCTTCTGAACCCTCTCCAGCTTAAAAATATCCTTCCGTTCACAGGGTGGCCAGAACTGGGCACAGTACTCCAGAAGAGGTCTCACCAATGTCTTGTACAACCACAACATAACGTCCCAAATCCTATATTCAAATGTCTGAGTGATGAATGCAAGCATATTGAACATACTTTTTAATGACCCTATCGATATGTGATGCAAACTTCAAAGAGTTATGTACCTGAACCCCCAGGTCTCTGTGTTATACAACACTGCACAGGGCCCTACTTTTAATTGGATAAGTCCTGCACTTGTTTGTTTTACCAAAATGCAATATCTTGTATTTATTCAAATCAAACTCCATCAGCCACTCTTCAGCCCATTGACCCAAACGATCAAGGTCTCTTTGAAATATTAGATGACTTTCTTCACTGTCCACTGTACCTCCAATGTTGGTTTCATCCTCAAACTTACTAACCATGCCTTCTATATTTTCATCTAAATCATTTATATAAATGACAAACAAAAGTGGACCCAGTACTGATCCCTGTGGAACACTACTGGTCACAGGCCTCTGGTCTGAAAAACAACCCTCCACCATCACTCTCTGTCTCCAACCAGTAAGTCAATTTTGTATCCAATTGGCAAGCTCCCCCTGAATCCTGTATAATCTAACTTTACTAATTAGTCCACCACGTGGAACTGTAGACCTGTGAACCTGACTTAGGTGGTAAGTTGTTGGAAGTGATTCTGAAAGATAGGATTTATAGACATTTCGATAATCAAGGAATGATTAGGGATAGTCAGCACGGTTTTGTGCGAGGGATATTGTGTCTCACAAACTTGATTGAGTTTTTTGAGGAAGTAACCAAGAAAATTGATGAGGGCAGAGTGGCAGACAGTGTTTACTTGGACTTTAATAAAGCCTTTGACAAGGTTCTGCATGTTAGACTAATTAGTAAAGTTAGATCATATGGGATTCAGGGTGATCTTGCCAACTGGATACAAAATTGGCTTAGCGGCAGGAGACAGAGAGTGATGGAAGAATTTCACTTTTCGGACTGGAGGCCTGTGATCAGCGGTGTTCCAGAAGAATGATAATTATAGTTCTTGGGTTGGCAGGCTGCTGTAGTGTGGTATTGCCAGGATCAGCGATTGGATGTTCCAGCACTCAGAATAAAAAACAATGATTTATCCATGGGCACCACGTGTAATATTTTAAAGTTTGTTGATGACACAACACTAGATGGGAATGTAAATTGTTAAGGGGATGCAAAGCAGCTTCAACAGAGGTTTGACAGGCTGAGTGAGTGAGCAAGAACACGGCAGACTAAAAAAAATGTGAAAAAATGCAATCATTTACCATATTTGGTGAGAAATAAAAACAAAAATACAGAGTATTTCTTAAATAAGTTTGAGAGATTGAGAAGTGTTGATGTCCAAAGGGATGTGGATGTCTTTGTTCATGAGTCACTGAAAACTAACAGGGGCAGGTATGCAAGTAATTAGGAATGCACATGGTATGCTAGCCTTCATTACAACAGAATTTATGTGCAGAAGTGAATTAGTCTGGATGCAGTTGTATTGAGCTTTGGTGAGTCCATGCCTGGAGTATTATGTACAGTTTGGTTATGTACAGTTTGGTCTCCTTACCTGAGAAAGGATATACCAGCCATTGAGGGAATGCAAGAAAGGTTCACAAGGCTGATCCCTCGGATGATCCCTGGGTGTTTCTTATGAGGAGAGATTGAGGAGGCAGGGCCTGTATTCACTGGCATTTAGAAGAATGGGAAGTGATCTTATTGAAACATAAAATAATCTTGCAGAGATTGACAGGGTAGATGCAAGACTAATGCTTCCCCTGGAATGGGGGGTGCGGTCTACAACCAGGGGATAACGTGTCAGAATAAGGGTAAGCCATTTAAGACTGAAATTAGGAGGTATTTCTTCACTCAGAATGGGGTGATTCTTTTGATCATTTACCTCTGAAGGCCACAAGGCACAGATCATTGTATATAATAAAGATATCAAGGGGAATGGCAGAGCAAGCTCAATGGGCTGAACAGCCTATTCCTGTTCATAGTTCCTTTATTTAAATTTGAAATAAATTGCAAGGGAACAGACTAAGTAAGAAGGAAAATGACACTCAAAGTAACAAAACAAAAGGACAGAGAGAATACTTTAGAAAGAATAGAAAGGCAAAGAGGTGGCCACATGCTGGCTGAGTGTTTTCATTTACTTCTACTTCACTGGTTTAGTATTTAGTAATACAGTAACAGGGCCGCTCATTTGAGCAATATTGATAATTCTTATGCAGCATTGCAGCATATGAGCTGAAGCAAATTGATTCAGAGAGACAAGAATTTTGCAAATTCCGCCAACAATCCAAAAGAGTTAAATTTACACTTGGGCAACAGTGGCGTTTAACAAATGTTATGTTCAATACAGTAGTTTGGGTGAGATCAGAATCTGATCATTCATTGGAGATTGTAAACAAAACAGAGCGCTGTGGGCTGATGTTGAATAATGAATAACTCAGAGTTTAAATCCTTTAATCTGGTCAGGGGATTATGATGACATCAAGAACATAAAGCTGGCATTTGTTTTGCTGACTGGCAGATTTTTCTTAAGGACTGATGCTTCAGCATCTTATCACGATCGCACCCTTGGTGAGAGCAGTGCGGGAAACATTTAAAAAGGGAAGGGTAATAGCAGGCTTCCGGTGGTAATGTCTTCCACTGAGTTAAATTCCCACGTTGGGAAAATATTGCAATTTAAAATCCAGCTCCTCGGTCCACCATCCACTTTCACAGTGGCTGAAACTGGGGGCCTCCAAAGTAAGCGTTAGGGGTGGGGACTGTTTTGCCAGGAGGAGGGAAAGTGAGGGGGAGCTTGGGATAGAGGAATAGTGACTATCCTGCTTTTCCCACCCCATGATGATCATCTAAGACAGAGATGAGGAGGAATTTCTTCTCTCCAAGGGGAGTGAATCGGTGGAATTCTTTCCCATAAAAGGCTGGGCTGTGCCATTAATTATATTCAAAGCTGAGATAGACTGTTTTATCAGGAAGGGAATCCAAGGTTATGGGGAAAAAGCAGGAAAGTAGAGTTGAGGATTTTCAGACCAGCCATGACTTTATTGAATGGCAGTGCAGACTCGATAGGCTGAATGGTTTACTTCTGCTCCTATGTTATGGTCTACGATCATATCATAAAAATAGCGTTGAGATCCTACTGGTCTATTTGGTGCCCAATTTGTCAAATTTTATGAGGTTCCTACCTGCATTAGGTAGATACCTCTTTGAACTGGTCTCAATCTCACCAGCCAACTAACCTGGTTATTTTTAACAGTCAAGTGCCCATTTTCCAGAAGATCAGAAATGTTAAAACTGCATATTTTGATGGCGCCATTCTTCAGGCTAACAGAGAAATAATATCATCAAAGACAGTCATATATTGTAATGTGCATTCAAAGGCTTTTAACATAAATGACAAACTACAAGAAAGAATTAAAACTGCATTTGTGATTACAGGGTTAAAACAGGCATTTGTCTTTTGGGACATTGAAAACATAAACACAGAACATACAGAACTTCAAATGATTTTGAGCCTAAAATTCATTGGTCCTACATAAATGGTGATGAAAAGTCAATACCAACCGAGCACATCAATGAACTTAATCAATGCCAAATTAGGAGCGAAATAACTCCACAGAGGCTGTAGCCAAGTCATGTTTTATTTACATGTGGAGAGACCTTAACACAGATCCACCTTCCTCAGAGCCAGCTCTCAGAGTGAGCATAACCTCTGACACTTGTGTTTTTATCAGTCAGCCGGGGCTCACAGATTAACAGCCCCAGTCAGGGGACTTCATATTCTATGAAGTCCACCTGGCTGACTTCATTACAATCACTACATCTCCCCCCCCCGAGTCCGAGAACATTGTCACTCCTCCTAGCATCGGGTCAGGTTCCTCCAATTCTGCCTCTGATATGGGCAGCATGTAAAGCACAGCAGCTTGCCTCTTGCCCCCAAGCCATCTGGGAAGAAATTCATTTTCTTCTTGAGGCGGTAAAGGCATCAAGGCGGTGACATCTGCTGTGTCAGTCTTAGATTCCGAGGTATCTTTAATGCTTGACGGAGAGGGAGGCCCACGTGTTCCGGAATAGTCAGAAAGGCTGTCGAGGAGCAGGGCACGTTCTGCTCCCTCACCGTTTGCAAGTTTGCGGCTTCCATGTGGTCCACACGCTTGTTCAGGACCATCGCATGTACCCAAACTTTATACATCACTGGACCTGACCTCATATCGACCATGTCTCTTACCCATGCTGGGCCGTTCCCGTGGTTCCTGCACCAAACTTCATCCCCTGAAGTAAACTGTCTCTCTCACTTGGTGGGGTCTTGTGTCCAGCACTGCCATTCCTGATGCTGTTTCACCCTGCCCCCTCCCACCCCCCAGGTTCAGAGAAGATCAGATTTAACCTGGCGTGGGGTCTTCTCCCCATTAGCAACTCTGCTGGAGCTATCCCTGTAGTTGTGTGAGAGATGGTCCTATAATCAAATAGGAACTGGGACAGTTTTGTATCTAGAGAAGCTGTAGGCTGTTTCTTTAAGCCTGCCTTTAACGTTTGGGCTGCTCTTTCTACCATACCAATGGATGATGGATGGTATGGAGCTGCACTTATAATCGAATACCATTCGACTTTAGGAAATACTAAAATTCCCTGCTGGTAAACAATGGCCCATTATCTGTGACCAACACTTCTGGGGTTCCAAGTATCGCAAAAGATGCAGGCAGTTTTTCGATCGCTGTCCCTGTGTTTGATGCTACTTTGAGTGTAGGTCCACAATGACTAAGAACATTGAGTCCATGAGAGGATCTGCATAGTCAACACATAACCGATGCCTGCATCAAAACCTGGTCACCATGCATAACGTTTTGCCAACATCTTCATTTTGGAAATCCCTGAATGACATGGTGGAGTTCAGCCAATACCTGGCAGTGACCTTTACTCGGGTCAATCACTCTTCCTCCCCATAGTTATATGATGTCTTCTACTGTGATCTGGTCTCTCCGGGTCCAAAAAGGTTTCAATTCTGGTTGTGACAGCCCTTTAGTTTCCTCCATCACCACCAGCTGTTTCAGTTTTACCAGGATCAGATCTTTCTGTGTCCAAACTCTGATATTATCAGTTGTGTCTGGAAGTGTGTCCAGAACGTTTAAAACCAATACGGATTCTTCCAGTAGCGGTATCACCGGTGTTGTATCTGCCAGCGGGAGATGGCTCAATGCATCTGCATTTTCAACTTGGCCTTCCGGATGGCATTCCAACTTGTAATTATACCCACTTAGTATTACAGCCCACTACTGAATTCGGCCTGATGCTGAGGGCCCTGTCCTCCGTAAGTAGGCTTAACGGGGGTTTGTGGCCCATTATTATTAAAAATTTACATTTGTAAAGGTATTGGTGGAATTTCCTGACTCCAAATATGACCAGCGAACCTTCCTTTCCTGTCTGCATGTATTTACGCTCTGCATTAGCCAAAGTCCTGGATGCATACACTATTGGGAATTCCTCTCCATTAGGCCACCTACGAGCCAATACTACCTGATGCCATATGAGGAGGTATCGCATGTCAACATGAGATCTCGCTTGAGATCATAGTGTGCCAACTCCTTAGATGATGATAACTGTTTCTTCACTTCCCTGAAGGGTATGGCTTGGCTACGTGACCATTTCAAGGCTGACTATTTTTAACGAGTTGATGCAAAGGTGCCAGGATGGAGGCCAGGTTATGCATGAACTTTCCATGATAGTTCACCAGCCCAAGCAAAGACCTAAGTTCTAGTACTGACATGAGAGCTGGGGCACCTTTGATCACCCTCACTTTATCTTACAACGGTGTAGCTGGTGTAACTGGTCTTGTCTTCTCTGTAGTCCAAGTAGTTCACAATTTTCCATTCTAAGGCATACGCCTGCCTAGGAGAAATCTTTAAGGACTATGTCCAAGTTCTCTAAGAGCTCCTGATTGGTCTCCCCTGTTATTAGCATGCACCTAGACAAATGATAACCTGGGGTAGATCTTGTAAAATGTTCTCCATCGGCCACTGAAAATTTGCACAGGCTGATGATTTCCCAAATGGCAATCCTGTATATTGGTACAAACCCTTATCGGTAGTAATTATGGCATACTTCTGGGAATCCTCATGTGATCTCAATTGCTAGTAAGCATGGCTCATGTCCAGCTTTGTGAAGGACAGCTCCCCTGCCAGCTTTGCGTATAAATCTTCTATGCAATGGATTGGGTATTTATCCAGCTATAAAAAGCAGTTTACCATTTATTTAAAATCCCCACAAAGGTGAACTGACCCGTCTGTCTTCACAATCAGTACAACAGATGCTGTCCTTTTCGCAAACTGGAATGGTTTGATGGTTTCTTCGCTTTCCAAACTTCTGATTTCTGCCTCTAATTTTACCTGTAAGATAAATGGCACTGGGCGGGCCTTGCAGAATCATGCAATTGCTTCCTGGTCAAAGTGAAAGGTGGCTTTGGCTCCTTTGATAGAGCTTTTCACTACAATCAGTGGTAACTGAACCGGTTGTTTTTCATAAGAGACTGAAATTGAAGTTGTACCTTTAATGTGTAAAGGTTCCCTGGTCTAGGTTCTCAGTTCAGCTGAGGTCTTATGCAAACATAAGGGCCGGAGTCCAGAGCAAATTTTGTTAAAGATTCATTTTGCGATCATTGAAACAGCCGTATCGGTAAGAAGCTTCATTCGAACCAGGTGATCATTTCGCCAGACATTTATTTTGACTGTTTCTGATTTGGACATTTCTAAGTGAATTAACTGTTCCAAACCAGATGTAGGTGGACTTTCCAGAGTGTACACTGTTCTGGATAGTAGCCTAAGAGTTCTCTTTCTCCATTTGGGTCTAGTGGAACTTTTTTGCTGTCTTGAGTCCGCATACCAGCAGCAATCACAACGGCTGGCTGGCCTGGAAACTGAAGAAAATTTTAACCTTTTGGCCGAGGCTTGATTTTGTTTTGGGGTGTTGCTGTGGGCTGACATACAGTCCATCTGTTCAGGATATGTCCTGAGTGAGGCTATGTAATTGCCTTCACTCAAGTGGTGCTCCCCAAGCTCAGTCAGACTGGCAACGGTGTCCACATCCATCACAATACCCTGTAACTGATATGGTCCACTTGCTGCATTGACCAATGGTAAAGCCATTGTACTGCCCGTTTGAAATCCAGTTGGGCTTCAGCTAGCAGGCACTTTTACATGGTTATACATTAGTCATTAGTTCAATTAGCTGCCACTGAACTAACTCCACAGAGGCTGTCACCAAGTCACCCTTTATTTACACGTAGAGAGTCCTTACCACTGATTCAATTCCCTCAGAGCCAACCCTCAGAGTGAACAAAACCTCTGACACTCCTGTTCTTATCTGTCAGCCCGGGCTCCCTGATTTAATCAGATTAACAGCCCTGATCAGGGAACTCATATTCTGTGATCTCTCCCTGGCTGACCTCATTACAATCACGACAAGGTGATTTTGTTCATTTGTATTCTAAGGGTTATGCCAATACTTCAATGAAGTTCTTTAATAGACAGTAGCTTCAGCGCTGATCCAGACTCTTGCAAATGATGTTTCGAACTCTGCTTTAGTCCACTTTATTAACAGTAAAGATGAGACAGCGAGATGGTGACATAAATGCAAAAAAGTATGACTCATTCTGTTCCCCACATAAAGATGAAGGGGCAACAAGTTGTGGCCCAATCGGAGGCACATCATTGTCAGTGCACTTAGAGCTGGTGCCACAAAATGGACCTCATTCCAAACAGGGCCACGTCTGAATTCCGGCAAGCTCCAAAAACCAATAAGATCCCTTGACCAGGCTCTTTGGTTTTCTGAGTGCAGTTTGGGCCATTGCAAAGTTGGTCATACAAGTTTACAAATTAGGAGCTGGAGTCAGCTATTTAGCCCCCTTGAGCCTGCTTTCCCATTTAATAAGGTCATGGCTGATCTGTTTGTGGCCTCACCTCCAAATTCTGACCAAATAATCTATCTACCCCTGCAACAAAAATATTCAATGACTCAGCCTCTGATGCACTCTGGGCAGAGTGTTTCTGAGACTCACAAACATTTGAGAAAGATAAAAAAACTCCTAATTTTCATCTTAAAGGTGCAATAACTCATTTTTAAACTGTGTTCTAGTCCCTCCCCCAACAGAAACTATTCTTTCAGTGCTCAACTTGTCAAGTCCTCTGAGAATCTTGTACGTTCCAATAAAATCACCCCTCATTTTACTCCAACCCATTCAAATGAAACTTCTCTGAACAACTTCCAATTCATTTATATCCCTTTTCACCCTCCCCTTCTTTACCACACTTTCTTCCCAGTAACTATAAATGACCTTCTTTCCTCTGGCATTCCCTCCTGCCCTTTTTTAATCTCTGCCTGTGACTATCGCCCCTTTCACTGTTTCTCATGATATTCCTGCTAGTCCCCTGGTTCCACATTCATCCATATCTGCATTCCCATCCTTAACCTGACACTGCCCACATTCAATTCACCTGCTCATTCTCCCTCCACAGCGCAGCCAATTACTCCATTGTCTTGTCCACCTTAAACATGCAGCTCCTACCCTCCGTTTTCCCCCTTGCTCCTATCGCTGTGATTCTCTTCGCTGCATTCCAGTGCTACCTCCATTCCCCAGGATCCACCCACTGTCCTAACAACCTTTTACTTCCATTCCCTAACATTCCTTTCTACCTAATACACATTTTCCTCAACTTTGTCAGTTGATTCTGCTCCCCACTACCACCCCTTTTTGAGTTGAGCCCTCTTTTGAGTTCAGACTCAGTTGCCTGCCCCAGTCAGGTTTGGGACATTTACTGTGGCTGGCTCTGGCAGGCTTGTTGACCCATTGAGGTTTCGACCCATACATTGTTAGTGCTTGCACAAAGGAACAGCTGGGTTATGAAGGAGCCGAGCTAGTGAGGAAGTATGGATTGACTGTATGAAGAGGCCTACCCTATCAGCAACATTTGTGAACATCTTACTTCTATTGTTGCTGAACAGGATTGCACCAGTGAACAGAACTCCAGTGGGATAGGGTGTTAAGAAGTATTCATGTCATGTGAATGGATGTCAAAGAGGTTCCTGGCCATCAAGGTCAGAAAGGCCATCCTGCCTGAAAAGTTCTGAGAACTTAGCACCAAAATATTAACTCACAATTGGGCATCAGAACGTATGCCTCCTGCCTCATTAAGCTAAGTTCCCCCTCCCAATCTTCTAAAAGCTCCAGATGAGCCCAGTAAGTTCTGCTCAATAAGTCCTTCCAGCCTTTCTTTTTGTTTATCAAGAAATTTAGCTACAATATACACAGTTTACATTCAAGTCATTGAGATAAATGTTAAATAATTGAGGCCCCACTGAACCCTGTGGGACTCCACTTGCTGCATCTTGCCAATATGTAAATGACCCCTTCATGCCTTTTTTTAAAAAATTCATTTCCAATGATGTGGGCATCACAAAATGTGGGCAGACCAGCATTTAACCCATCCCTAATTGCTCACAGGGCTGTTAAAGATTCAACACATTGCTGTGCATCTGGAGTCACATGTAGACTGGACCAGGTAAAGATGACAGATTTCCTTCCCCAAAGGACATTATTGAACCATATGAGTTTTCCCTTGACAACTATCAACAATTTCAAGGTCATCATTAAACTCTTAATTCCAGATTTATAATGAATTAAAATCTGCCATGGCAGGATTCAAACCCAGGTTCCCAGAACATTACCTGGGTCTCTGGATTAATAGCCTAATGATACTATCACTAGGCCATCATCTGTTCCCTATTCCCTGTTGCCCAACCAATCTTCTATCCGTCTAAGATGTTACCACTGAGACCATGAGCTTTTATTTTGTGTAATAACCCTGGATGCGGCTCCTTGTCAAATGCCTTCTGGAAATGTGATGGTGACCCTTGGGTAGGTCCAGGAAGGGGGTGAGGGATAAATATGGCCTTGCAGCTGCTGTGGAATGGGGGAAATTACTTCTGTCTCTCCAGGTGCCACAATGAGGTAAGTTAAAACAAGGAACTGACCATTTGCTTAGTTACTTCCAGCAAATTATATTTAAAGATACAGGTTAGATGCAGAAGAAAGGGAAAATCTAAGATGGGATTGCTGAGTTTGAATTTGACTCAATTTTGTCACATTTCAGATTGGGATTATAAAATGGACATTCATACTTCCATTATGTGCAAGGGGCTTGACATCTGTTTTAGGTGGCTGCCAGGAATGCCTGACTATATCCTGAGCCAAGATGGCATTAGATATTCTTCACATGCTGGCTCAAGGGGTGGCACATTGCACTGCAAATTAGTGCCATTTTTCCCTGCCTTGAGCAGAAAGAATAGGTGCAGCAGATTCCAATTTCTCTCTGATGTTTTATAATGTTTATATATTCATTCTTGTATAAACTGGAGTTCATTTTTTTGATAGAATTGAATCCCGACTATGAAATTTATTTCCAACCTTTTGATCTTCCAAACAAAACAAAAAATGAAATTAGGTTTCAGATTTAGCATTTCTAAACAATCAAAAGCAGATTTCAGGTTTAAAAATGTAATTTCAATACAAAGCAACTTACTTCCTTTCAAACCATGTTCAGGATCTGGTTCTGTTATGATAACTGTATCTTGAAAAAAATGCAATAATTCAAACCCTTGTGGATACTGAAACCATCCAGTCATTTTGTACATTTGAAAATCAGAGATATAACAGGAAACTCAGAGAAAAATTCTTCTGCACAAGTGGTATTATTGGCTGGGGATGAAATGGTGTGATTTCTCTTATGTCCAGAGGTGTTATTTTCTTTGGAGAACATTATACGAGGTTAGAGTAATATACCATTTCCCTGCACCCTACGGTAATCTTAGTTTATCCTTGGGATTAGGTCAGGTTTCTGAATGGAGACCATAGCATTTAACAGCACTGAATTTGAACAATTGATCCCTCCTATCAGGGAAAGAGCTATCTAATTAGTTATACTCACCCACTCTTAACTCACAACTTTATTAATTTTCTTTTTCAAGTATATGACCAAATTCTAGGAGCAAATTCCTACAAATGCTGCAATTTGTACTGAAAACAACAAATGCTGGAAATCACAGTGGGTCAGACAACATCTGTGAAAGACAACAAGGTGTGGAGCTGGAGGAACACAGCAGGCCAGGCAGCGTCAGAGGAGCAGGAAAGCTGATGTTTCAGGTCAGGACCCTTCTTTTTTTTCTGAAGAAGGGTCCCGACCCGAAACGTCAGCTTTCCTTCTCCTCTGATGCTGCCTGGCCTGCTGTGTTCCTCCAGCTCCACACTGTGTTCTCTCAGACTCCAGCAACGGCAGTTCCCAATATCTCATCCGTGGAAGACAGCAAGCTAACGTTTCAAGTCTAGATGACTCTTCATCAGGGCTGAAGTGAAGTGTGTAGAGGGACAGAATTTATGCTATAGTTTGGGGGTAGGGGGTCGGGGTAGTGGGTGTAGGGTGCTGGTGGAGAAAAGATGCTGATAGTTCAGATTAAGCATTTGGAATGTGAGAGCGGTAGAACAATGGTGTGTCTCCTGCCAGACTGGAAAGGACAGACAGTCCCCACTGGGATGGGCAGGGAGGGGAGACAGGACATGATGACAAGCTGATTGAAAGGGAAAAAATGGTTCACAATTTGAAGGAGTTGAACTCAATATTAAGTCCCGAAGGCTGTAAAGTGCCTAGTCTGAAGATGAGATGTTGTTCTTCCAGTTTGCGCTGTGATTCACTGGAACACTGCAGCATGCCAAGCTGCAGTGTTCGCCTGACTATCCCCTCAAAAATCTGACTTGACACTCCTCTCCTCCTCAACCTGACTTGACTGCTCCCCAGACTACCCTCTCACAACTGTAACCCAACAATCTAACTACCCTGGGATAACAAAGTGTAGAGCTGGATGAACACAGCAGGCCAAGCAGCATCAGAGGAGCAGGAAAACTGACGTTTCGGGCTTAGACTCTTTTTTTTTCTGAAGAAGGGTCTAGGTCCGAAACGTCAGCTTTCCTGTTCCTCTGATGCTGCTTGGTCTGCTGTGTTCCTCCAGCTCTACACCTTGTTATCTCAGATTCTCCAGCATCTGCAGTTCCTACTATCTCTGAAACAATCTAACTACCCTCCTGCCCTGATTTTGCCACCCACATCCTCACCTCACCCACATTACCCACCGATCTATTTATTACCTCATTCACTCATCCATCATTCAGTCCCAAACATTCAGACTGGACCTTTAAATTTACCATGCAGCTTCCAGTGCTTGTCTTTTAAACTTTGCTTCTTGTTTTTCTGACCTATGGTTATACTGTGTATAGCTGAAATGAAACCTTCTTTTTTCTTCACCTCTCTGTTCTGTAACTAAGGATTGTACCTAGGTACTCTGTATCTAGGATGGCGCCATGTGTAGATGACAGTGTTACACTGTAACTAATTCTGTAACTGAAGAAGCTGCACCTAGGTACCTTCGTACCTAACGTGGCACTGTAAGTGGCAATTTATAAACTTTTCAGTGTGCTCAATAGAGTACATATGACGATAAAGCTAATTCAATTCAATTCAATTCAAAAAGGAGCATGTCCTGTCTTCCCATAACTCCACCCCGATCTAACAGGATTCTTCAATGAACGCTGTGATTTTCTATAAAAAACAGACCTCAGAAGAAATGCGCAAGAGAGCCAAGTTGTGGGAAATATTGAGCTCTGTAGCATTCCCCAGCTATCACTGCTGCTGCTCAAAAGATCCAGGGTCATGACTACCAGCTCTCAGCACAATCTCCATTCTGCATAAGAACATGTAAAATAGAAGCAGGAGAAGGACATTTGGCCCCTCAAACCCTGCCCTGCTCTTCAATGAGGCCGATTTGACTGTCACCTTAACTGCACTATACTGCCACCTCCAGAACTCTTGACTCCCTTGTAGATCAAAATTGTAACTCAGCCTTTAGTATATTCAATGACCCAGCTTCTCTTATGAAAACAATTCCAATGACTAATAACTCTCTGAGAGAAGAAATTCATTCTTTCTCTCTGTTTTAAATGGGAGCTGCATTATTTTGAAACCATGCCCTCTGGTTCCTGATTCTCCCACGGGGGAAAGCATCCCTTGAGCGTATGCTCTCCCAAGCTCATTTCTCGTTCATTTAAACTGCAATCTAGCCACAGACACCACCTTTCTTCATCAGATGAACCCTTCATCCAAAGAATCAAGCTACTGCATCTTTTCTGAACTGCCTCCACCATAAGCACATTTACAGCAAGACTTCCTCTCTTTTACACTCTATCACCCTTGTGACATACAAGAGACATACATTTCCCGAACCTTCCTAATAAATCGCTGCAGCTACGTAACTGATACTTTGTGATACCCAGATCTCTTTGTACTGCAACATACCATACTCACTCCATTTAAATAAAATTATCATTTTCTATTCTTCCCACCAAAGTGGACAACCTATTTTTACACATTATAATCCATCTATCAATTTATATCCCATTCACTTAACCTATCTTCACCTCTTTGCAGACTTGTGTCCTCCTCACAGTTTGCTCTCCCACCTATTTTGTATCGTCAGCAGAGTTACCAACAACACAGTTCTTCACCTCACTTATTAATATAGGTCATAATTATCGAGGCCCCCAGCATTTATCCCCACAGCATTCCCTTAGTTACAGCTCACTATCCTGAAAAAGACCAATTATCTGGATCCCCTGCTTCCTGTTTGTGAGTCAACCTTATAACCAAAGCAACCTTTTATCCTTAACACTATGAGGTCTTATTTTGCATAGTAACTTGTTTTGTATGGCATCTTATCAAATGCCTTTTGATAATCCAAATATCCTACATCCATTGGGTTCCCTATATCTATCCTGCTTGTTACATTCTCAAAGAATGTTAATGAATGTCAAACACCATTTACCTTTTATGATACCATGTTAAATTTGCTTGTTTGTATTATGATTTTTAATTGTTCTTTTCCGACTTTATTAATAACAGATTCCATCAATTTACTTAATTGGCTTTTAGTCGCCTACTTTCTATCTCTTTCCTTTCTTGAATAGAGATGTTACATTTTACACTGTTTCAGTGGCTTTCCAAACCACTGGCACTTTTCGAGCACCTAGAATCCAGAGAATTGTGGAAGATTGCAAACAATGTATCCAATGCATTGATAATGATGCAGTGCAATGATAACATCGTCTCTCTCAATGTTGGCAAAACAAAAGAACTGATCATCGACTTCAGAAAGAAAGGAGGAGAACATGCCCATCTACATCAATGGAGCTGAAGTGGAGAGGGTAGACAGTGTCAAGTTCCTCGGAGTGACGATAACTGACAATCTGTCCTGAACTTCCCAAATAGATGCAACGATCAAGGAGGCACAACAACGCCTCTTCTTCCTCAGGCGGCTCAGAAAATTCGGCACGTCCATAAGGACCCTCACCATCTTCTACAGATGCAACATTTAAAGCATACTGTCCGGGTACATAACAGCCTGGTACAGCAACTGTTCTGCCCAGGACCATAAGAAACTACAGAAGGTGGTGTGCACAGCCCAGACCATCACGGAGGCCAAACTTCCATCCATGGACTCCATTTACACTATTTGTTGCTGGGGAAAGGCTGCCAACATCATCAGAGACCCACCATCCCACCCGGTAATGACCTCCTACAACCTCTTCAGTCAGGCAGAAGATACAGAAGCTTGAAAACATGCACCAACAGGTTCAAGAACAGCTTTTTCCCTGCTGCTATTAGACTAATCAATGGACTCTCTAACTTCAAATAATGTTGATCTTGTTAATGTTGGTCTTGATTCACGCACCTCCTGTGCAGCGTAACCTGCATGCCTCGCTCTGTCTAAGCACCCTGTGATCTGTATGTCCATGCTCACTATGATCTGTCTGTACTGCTTGCAAACAAAGCTTTTCACTGTACTTAGGTACACTTGACTATAACAAATCAAATCAAATCACAAAACCTCACTGACAAAGTCCAGACTATTTGTCTTTGTGCCAACTGAGGATGAATGAGAGTTTTCGCAATCTTGGCATGAAACGTGACCCGGAGGTGAGTTTCCAGCCACATAATCTTGCCTCCACACCATCACCATATGTCACCTCTGTTTCAGCTCATGTCATGCTTAAACTCAAATTCATGTCTTTGTTTCGTTGACATCTGACTATCCTCAATGTACATCTAGCTGCCTTCCCATAGTTTACCCTCCATACACTTCATGTTATCCAATACTCTGCTGCTCATGTCTTAATTTGAATCAAGTTCCATTAACCTATCGTCCATAGTTGATGACCCATGTTGGCTTAAAATTCACATCCTTGTTTCAAGTCTCTCCATGGCCTCAACCCTCCCTGTTCCTAACAGGATGTCTACAATCCTCTGAAATCTGCATTCCTTCAAAAATGTTCTCTTGAATATTTCTAGTGCTAATATCTCCAACATAGGGAGCCATGCTGTTTACTGACAAGGACCTTGGCTCCAAAAGCCTCTCAGTCTATCTTTCATGCTACAATATGCTCTATCTCTTTATCTGCCCTTTATCCTACCTGCCCTACTATCTCCTTCTATGGTTCAGTGTCAAGGTTTGCTCCCTCAGATGATTTGCGATGTTGAAGGTACTATACAGCCTAAGTTATTGTTGTTCTTCAGTTTCTCCACAAAACAGAAATCCTTCATTCTTGGTATCTGCTTTGCACCCCCTCCAAGGCTTTGATATCCTTCATGATGTGTGGTACCTGGATCTGACATATATCTCACTGGGGGCCTAAATAATCATTTATTGAAGCACAAGCATAACCCCCTTCCTTTTACATGTGATGCTTCTTTTCATAAAACCTGGGATTCTGAATGTGATTTTTTAACCAGCCTTCTCACTCATTCTGCCAGTTGGAAAGATTTGTATCCATGAACCATATGTTGTATATATGCCATTCTTCTAAAATTGCATCATTTAAGTTTATATTGCTTTTTCTCATTATTCTTTCGAAAATCACATCATATTTCTCAACATTACATTTTACCTGCTATGACAAATCCATATATATGATGTCTGGCTTTAGGCAGCCTCACATTTAGGAATCTTTACATTTCCATTTTATAAAGACACATATTTTTGGTGGATATTTGGATCAGACACAGGATGCTTCTTTTTTCAGTTCAGCCAATTAGGTAGCATGCAAATCTCGGGAAATTGTAGGAACCAATGTGTTCCTGCCTCTCCATACTTTTGGCAGCGTGAACTGAGTCAGATGATGGCAAACTGACTGTCTATGTTGGGAAACAGATGAAGGGACTTGTGAAATAAATGTTCAGTAGTTTTCCCCGTATCGGACAATGTTGTCGGTGGTGCACAAACTCCTGGTGAGTTAGCACCTCAGAGGAAGTGGCTGCTCAGTAGACAGTGGGAACTGTGTGAGATTATGTGCAAGAAGTGGTGGGCTGGAACACTCCCTGTCATGTAAATAGCGTGCTGTGAAATTTTTGGGAGCAGTGCTGTTTTGCATAAAGGCTTGTGGTATTGCACTTTCACAGAGGCTTGGCACTGCAGTCATGCAGTAAAGAGGCACACAATTGAAATGGCTAACGAAATAGCCTGCCTGCCTGGAGACATTCCCATGTTAGTGTGTGTTTTAAACTCAATAGTTTTGGATTTTTTTAATCTTACATCACTTATCTTAGATTCGAAGAAGATATGGATAAGTTCTTTACCAAAAGAGGCGATTCTGCTGCTAATTTTGCCAATGAAACATCTGAACCCGAAGGAAAAAGAAAGCAAGCAAGAGCTGTTCAGAGACAGCATAATGAGAGATATCTGGCTTTTGGATCTTCATGGACAGGAAATGCTGCTTGCTCCTGACCTGAATGTCTCATCTGCAGTGGGATGCTAGCAAACACTGTGATGTTAAGACACTACTTACAGATGAAACATCTATCTCTTGTGAACAAAAACATTCAGTACTTTAAGAGCTTGACAGGTCAAAACATCAAGCAAACCCATCATTTAATGGAGTGTGCATCAGTATCAGATAAAGCTTAAGAAGCTAGTTACTCGGTGGGTGAGCTTGTAGCAAAATCAAAGAAGCTTCATACTATTGTCAAAACCTTAATCATATCTGCATGTAAAATAAATCCTAGGTGTGATATGAACTGATGCTCTAAAAGAGACCGACAAAATTCCACTCTCTGATATTACAGTTAAAGGCGAATTGACAACGTGTCAGCTTATGTTGAGTAGGTGCTGTGAGAGAAGTTAACTACTGATGGGACGTTTGCTTTGCAATTTGACAAGTTCATGCCAAAAGCAGACAGTGCCAGCTGCTGGCCAACATTCAGCACATAGATGGGAACTCCATTCAAGAGATTTCTTTCGCCTTTTGTAAGGTGCGGTCAAGAAATATTTCAGCTAACAGATGCTTACTTGAGGGAAAACAAGCTTACCTGGGTCATGTGTTCAAGCATTTGCACTGATGGAGCAACCTCCAGAACAGGGCAAGTCAAAGGATCTGTCAGTAAGCTGAAAGAGCAAAATCCTGACATTGAGATCCCCCACTGCATCGTCTGCTGTGAAGTTCTTGCAGCCAAAACACTTCCACTCAAGTTAACTGGAGCATTAGAGCAAGCCGTGAAAATTGTGAGGTACATAAAGTCACAGCCATGGAAATCATATTTGTTCACTATTTTATGCACAGAGATGAGGGCCTAGCATCAGAGTTCATCCTTACAAACCCTGGTTATCACAGGAGAAGGTTCTCTTCTGTGTTCGTGGGCTCTGAAAATGCATGAACTGCCTTATAAAGTGTTACTATCTGATAATTACTGGTGGGCGAAGCTGGCATATCTTGCAGACATTTTCAGCCATTTGAATGAGCTGACTATTAAAATAATGGGGTAGAACATGACTATCCAGACCTTCGCAGATAAACTGTAAGGCTTCAGGTTGAAACTGAGCTTTTGGCAAGAGACAGTGGCAGGGGTCCACTCGAGATATTGCCACCATAATCATCAGCAGCAGAGACTGTTGTCAGGATGCACTGCCTCATATTAAAACATCTTAAAGCACTGCAAGGGAAGATTGGATTCGACATCACCTCAACAAATATGACTGGATACGTGATCTGTTTAGTTCCCTGTCTTCTGATTATCACAAAACCTGACGTTAAAACGAAAAGTGGTATTTGCGGAATTACAGATAGATCATGCAATGAGGTTGAAGTTTGGAGAGATCTCTGACCATGTTGTTGCTGTACTCTTGTTGTTTTCAAGCTTGCATTTTCAACACTGGTCTACACAAAAAAACAACAGGAAAGGTGGCTTGTCATTGCAGCAAGAATTGTAGGTGGGCCTCTCATTAATTTATCTCTGGATCAAAAGGCTCTGTGCACACTATCAGAACCCGATTTCTCACTAGCCCGGTAAATTGCAATTTCCTCTACTTCATGATTTACTCCAACCCATTGTTCCTTAGAAGCTAGAATAGTTGAGTTGAGCAGATTTTAAAAAAATGTGTCTATGTTCACAGTCGAAGACAGTGTATTTTTGCTGGTGGATTTGAATGTTTATTTACTTTGTATGTGCTATGTGGTCCTTACTAACATCTGGAGGCTAGTGCCAAAATTTGGAGAGTTACCCCACAGACTAGTCAAGCCTGCCATAGCCATACTCATGGAGTGATACTTGACAAGACGATGTCCCAGACCTACCATCACCATTCCTGGATATGTCTGGACAGACCCAGCAGAGGTGGCAGCACAGTGGTATACAGGCGGGAGGGAGTTGCCCTGGAAATCCTCAGCATTGACTCTGGACCCCATGAAGTCTCATGGCTTCAGGTTAAACATGGGCAAGGAAACCTCCTGCTGATTACCACATGCCGTCCTCCCTCAGCTGATGAATCAATAATCCTCCACGTTGAACACTTAGAGGAAGCATTGAGGAAGGCAGGGGCACAAAATGTACTCTGGGTGGGGGATTTCAATGTCCACCACCAAGAGTGGCTCAGCAGCAGTATTACTGATCGAGCTGGCCGGGTCCTAAAGGACATAACTGCTAGACTGGGTCTGCAGCAGGTGGTGAGGGAACCAACAAGAGGGAAACACATATTTGACCTCATCCTTATTAATCTGCCAGCTGCAGTTACATCTGTCCATGTAAGAGTGACCATTGCACAGTCCTTGTGGAGATAGAATCCTGACTCCATGTTAAGAATACTCTCCATTGTGTTGTGTGGCACTATCACCATGTTAAATTGGGCAGACTTCACACAAATCTAGCAACTCAAGACTGGGTATCCATGAGGCGCTGTGGGCCAATAACAGTAGCAGAATTGTACTCCAGCACAATCTATAACCTCATGGCCCGGCATATCCCCCACTCAACCATTACCATCAAGCCAGGGGATCAACCCTGGTTCAATGGAGAGTGTAGGAGAGCATGCCAGGAGCAGCACAAGGCATATCTGAAGATGAGGTATCAACCTGGTGAAGCCACCAAACAGGACTACTTGCACGCTAAACAGCGAAAGCAGTAAGTGTTTGACACAGCTAAGCAATCCCACAACCACCGGACCAGATCTAAGCTCTGCAGTCCTGCCATATCTGGTTGCGAATGATGGTGGACAATTAAACAACTGACTGGAGGAGGAGACTCCACAAATATCAATGATGAGACAGCCCAGCACATCAATGCAAAAGATAAGATTGAAGAATTTGCAGCAATCTTCAGCTCGAGGATTATCTATCATACCTCACTTATAACACCTCACTTTCCGCTTGGGGACCCTGCAGCCCTCTGGACTCAGGTTCGAAAGTTAAATAATTTTAGGGCCTAAACTCTCCCATGTCCTAGCCCCCCACCTCACATACCAGGCCTTGTTATCACATATTCTGCCATTACACACTACCTATTGTTAGTCACTAACAGTCCCCATTAACAACCAATCATCCTCCTAGCCAGATTGTTATCCACTCCTTTTTCTATCCAACTGCTCTTTTCTCTCTTTGGGCTGTAACCCTAACTATTGTTTACTCCGTACCCCCTCCCCCTCCCTATCTTCTGCATATAAATCAACATTTTCCCAGCTACCATCTGTTCTGAGGAAGGGTCACCGGACCCGAAGCATTAACTCTTATTTTTCTTCACAGATGCTGCCAGACTAGCTGAGCTTTTCCAGCAACTTCTGTTCTTGTTGTTATTGACTAACTGTAAAATGCACTGCAGAAATTCACCAAAAATCCTCAGACAGCACCTTCCAAACCCATGACCACTGCAATCTAGAAGGACAAGGGCAGCATATATATTGGGACACCACCACCTGGAAGGTCCCCTCCAAGCCACTCACCATCCTGACTTGAGAAAATACTGCTGTTCCTTCACTGGTGCTGGGTTAAAATCCTGGAATTCCCTCTCTAATGGCATTGTGGGTCAATTCACAGCAGGAGGACTGCAGCAGTTCAAGAAGGCAGCTCAGCACCACCTTCTCAAGGGCAACTAGGGATGGGCAATAAATGCTGGCTAGCCAGCGACGCCCGCATCCCACAAAAATGAATTTTAAAAAATCATCAGCATGGCCTCTTTATTGAAGAAAAACATTATCAATTTATTATTAAGGATGTAACTTTAGCAGAACACATGAAGAACAAAGCAATCTAATTAATAGCTACTGTCTAATCCTGTCTTCTTTGAATATAAAACCCCCCCTCACAGACAGTTACGGGATATGTTAAAAAAGGAAATTAACAACTCATAATTTGTCAGTTCAATAACCATCTTAACAATGAAAACAAGGCCTTCATGAAATTCTATGATGATGGGTTGTTAAACAGATATATGAGACTGATCATTTTTGCTTACAAACATGGGGTCCAAAGTCAGTTATATGTAATGTCTGGTTAGGAGCCATTCAGCATGTTTGAGGGTCATTGCATGTTATAAGATTGCTGTGTTGTGAATTCAAAGTGAGACTGATTCAGTTTCGATTGCTGTCTCTGTGACCTAACACTGATCCAAAGCTCTTTGTAGGATAGAATTTCATTTTCTTAAGTTAAAAGATATTACAGGCAGCATGGTTCGGATAAAAGTCTACAATCATCAATGTGTATTTGGGTACTGCAGTGGCCAGTTGACTTAAACTTAAATACCAGTACAGTTGGTACAGGAAATGGCAGCACCCCTTACAGAGGGCACTTTGATTACAGAGCTACCATGATTGAATGAGAACATATCCAATGCTCAGTGACAGATCTATCCTTGAGGACTCAGTGTTCTTTGCGTAGACTGAGGGAGCATAGCTCTTCATCAGATCGGATTATTTGCAGCATGGGTACACTTTCAGCTGATATATCTGAAGTCATCAGGCAATGCAAAAGAGACCTCTGAAGGCTTCTCCTTATTTCTTACAGATTGGGATTTTTTTTTTCTGAGAACTTTCAACAAGTCGATAACTAGAGAATAACTATTAAGAGCAAAACCGAAAACAACTTCCTGGTCTGACAACTGCTAAAGCAAAATTGCCTCATGCCCAAAAACCATAATCAGAGCCAGTATGTGTCTTTTTTTTTCATTTTCTTTTTCAACTTTCTCAGTGGTTGGTTGCCCAGGATCCATCCTCCCTTGGTTGACCATTTCAACATTCAACCAGCTACTGGTCCCTGAACATAACATCTCAGTAAAGAATCATCTTCAGTCTCCTTTGAGCAATAATTGACCTGCATTATCTTTCCAGGCCAATTCCCAAGAGGAAATGTTTTTCTTCTGTTCTCTCTTTTTTGAAAAACAAACTGCTGTTCAAAGTTCAATTCTCAACTGCAACTCACAGTTCCAAACAAAAATTAGAAAAATAGAAGAAAAATAGTAATGGTCACAACATCGGACAAATAGAAATTTCAATTATGTGGATTTAGTTTATTGCCTTGGCTTACAGATAGATCATTAACAATCAATTTCTACCTGTGTCAAACATATGCTGACTAAAAAATATCCCGAACTGAAACAACACCAGTTATTTCATCAGTGCAACATCTCCTTGTGTTTCCTTGTCTCACATTGCCTAAGAAGCGGAATTAACTAATTCAGTGAGAAGTTAAGGGGCACTCTCATGTGGTAGAATTTTATATGCTCAGAATTCCTAATCCAAATCCTTTAATTAAAAATCTAATAATTAACAACGAAAACTCCATCAATCTGGGCGAGATTCAAATTATGCTCCAGAAGGGCACGTAGCATGTTATCAAAAATTCAGCCTCACAAACGCATTTAACTCATCTAGCTGCCTGACCCCCAACCCCTCAAAAAGGAAGGTCCATTTCAGATCATTAAAAATGCTGTCCTGCCCATTGTGTAAACCTTGACCCAAACTCTCAAGATAGCTATGCATCAGCTGTGCTAGAATTCAACTCGAGCTACAATCAGTGTTTAAGCACTAGCGCCTGATACCATTGCAATCTGTGCATAAGTATTCTCAAGCAAATATAAAATCTCTCAATCCAGCAGACCAAAACTGCATTTGCAATGTTACAGTTGCTATAAAAAATTGCTGCAAATTTAACAGTTAATTTGCAATTAAAATCTCCAGCTCTGATGGTGGAGCTGTTTAATCCAATTTTAGACTGACATTAAAAACTCTCAGCCTTTAAAGTGAATTTGAGTTGAGCTGTGAAGCAGGATGTTCACATTATTAGACTATTATAAATATCTAAATTTGAATCTCCTGACAACTGTTCTGCAAGTTATTTTTTCAAGCTACATACATAGGGATTTGTAATTTCATATAAGATTCATTCAAACAAATAGCAATGAAGGAAGGAGTTATGACTGAGTAACTACATCCACTTAAGATCACCTGGATTGATTCTCACTGAGTTTTTATAATGGAAACAAAGCTGAAAAATATTCAGATATACTGTCTTGCAGTATTTAGAGATGTCTGAAAGTACAAGATGGCACTTGTTTATGGAAAAGCCTGTCTATAAATCACATTACTGGTGTCAACATGCAAACAAACTGGACAAGCATTCTCTGATGAGACTAAATCTTCATTTAGTGATCTAATCTACTCTCAGGTCATTGTGCGTACGCAAGTTAATTGTCCAAAGAGTACAGTTGTCAACTTTTATTGAAAGAGTCTTTATTAAACTCACATATTTATTCCTTTGGTTAAAATAAGCAAGCAGGAATGACTATACTCCTAAGTGATCATTCTCTAAAGACTTACCTACAAGCTAGACGTAGAACTGCAGACAAGCCAAACTTTTGGCAAGGGCAGATTTTGGCTGACCTCTTGAACTGACAGTCATGGGTGAGTCCCTCAAGTTTTCATACCATTTGTATCAGTTTTCTTCAAAAGCATCTCCAAAGGTGTGATCTCTACCACCTAGAAGGACAAAGGAACAGATGCGTAGGAGAACCACCACCCGCAAGTTCTCCTTCCTGCCACATGCTGTCTAAATCTGGAACTATATCAGTGTTTCTTGATTGCATTGTGTCAAAATCCTGAAGCTTCCTTCCCAATGGCATTGTGGACATACCTTGCAGAGGTTCAAGAAGGCAACTCACAATCACCTTCTCCAGGGCAATTGGGGATGAGCAGTAAATGCTGGCCAGCAGTATCCACCTTCCACGAACAAATAAAAATAACACAATAAACTAAGCAATATTTCTATCAACACATAGGCAGCATTAACAAACTCTGGTGCTCCAGTGGCTTCAGAAATGCAATGCTCTACAGCTTGTGATCCCAGCTAATTTTATCACTAGAGAAGTCAATCCTGGACTGAAGTTTGGCTTATTTATCATCATATTTTGTTTTTTGTTTTTAATGAGGTGGTCTTTCACTTAAACACAATTTTGCAGATTTGGTTATAACAATAAACCAGAAGTTTATTACAAAGAAAAACTGAAAATAAATTAGAATAAACAAAACTGTTAATATATAATGCAAGTTTAAGGATTTGAAAACACATGGTAAAATAATTGCAACACCACTCATTTACAGTGCCCATACCAGACAGGATTCACTTCTCTATCATATCTACAGGGCTCAGTTTAACTGTGCTTCAATTCCTGGCTTTGAGTCTTCATACAACTGAACTAATCTTACTCACCTTCATACAACACTTCCAGGGTTTTATCCAAACATTTCTGATCTGGAACTTTAAAACGAGACTGCTTACACCAAGGTAACCTATTTTTAACTGTTCTACATTGTCCTCCTTCTTTTGGAGTAACTGTTTGACACAGCCAGCTTCAGGCAAGACTTCTGTAAAACTGCCAAATTTGAATTCAAAAAGGCATTCTTCAAGCTATGTGTGTTTCCTTCAATCCAAAAAAAACAATCTCTAACCTTCTGAACTGAAAGTCTCATCCACAACTGTTTATTTTGTTCACTTGCAAAATTCTCCCAATGTATAGAAATTTCCATTAGCCTCCAAGAACTATTTCTCTCAAGCTTGTGTCTTTTAGAAGTACGTTTTGACATATTCAATTTCAATTTAGGTGACTAAATGCATGTTTAAAAGTTTATGTTCGCATATGGTCTCAGAAAGACTGGCTGGACGTAAATCAATCAAAAATTAATCTGTGGAATTGTTTTTGATTCTTGATATTTCAAGGTTTGTGCTACCAAAATTATGTATAACAGGCCTTACACAATTTCCAAGGTTAAGTGTTTTAACTATTTACAGCAATACTCATTGTTGTTCTTAAATGTCATGGAAGAATGTCTAGGTATCTTCTCTTGTATATGTGCACAACAATAACACCCACAGGATGACGGGCATTATTACGATGTAGCAAAACTGTTGGGCGCTTTCTTTCTGATGCCAGTTATCCATGGGGAATATGAATAAATTGTTTGACACACTACATCTGTTATAGGTTTAATGCTTCGGTGTAATTCAATCTGTCTGGAATCACTGATATCCCTTGCTGTAGCATCAAAAGAGTTTGAGGGCTGAGTTAACATTTAGTGCATGAATCCTGTGTCATAGTTACAACTCTCACACTTCCTCACTTAATCAAATGGTGACCTGCATAGACAGTGGTTCTTAGATAATTAGTTCTGAAGAAGATGAAAAAGAGTCTTACGGAACTCAAAATGTTAACTCACTTTCTCTTTCTATAGGTGCTGCCCGCTCTGTTGAGTTTCTCAAGCATTCTCTGTGTTTGTCTCAGATATTCCATTTTCGTTGTCCATAGCCCCCTAAACATTGGTGTAGCAGGTCAGCGAAGTATGTAAGTAACCCAGCTCTGATGCAACTGAAGCTGCTTCACAGTCCATCTTTAAACCTCTTCTTCCTCTTAAAAATGCCACAAATAATTAGGAAGACCCAAAGTTAACGTCCAATGTGATTTGCAAAAATTCGGGCAAAGAAAATAAAATTGCCAAAGAAAAGCATTTAGAATTTCATTGTACATAACAATTCATGATTATTGCCCACTTTAGCAATTCACCATTTGGAAAACCCAACTGGAAACATGTTTGAGCAGTCACTTGCTCTTATCCCTGAATCAATATAAGCTTCAAAGCTCATTTTATCATGAGGAAAAACATGAAGGAGATACACCTACCCTAAGCCACGATTATATCGAATGGTGGAACAGGTTTCAAGGGCCAAATGGCATATTCCTGTTCCTAGATTCTATGTTTCTATATTTACTATAATGACATGAATTTCTGGTTTCCCAGCCACTGGTCATGGCTCCTATCAGAATTGAAGCTACTCACTCGGAAGTAGGATTTGGAAAACAAAACACAGCAGTTCAGCAGGGAAAAACAAGAGAGTGAATTTGTGATGTATAGAAACATTCGAGATGGACACTCAGAAGGCTGAGGGAGAACTTGGAAATGAGTGCAGCCGGGGCCATATAATGCAACAAAAATAAATTGTTTTAATACTACAACAGCTAGAAGAGGTGAGGATCAGAGTACATAATGACTGGTCCAAAATTCAGGACAAATCCTAACACCAGGAAAGCCATGGGCAAACCACACTCCACAACTGTCAAAAATATGATAAGAATGAATGAGTTTGACATAAACAAGATGGATATCTACCTAGTCTAAAAGTACTCAAATGAATATAAAGGCAAAAGTAATTACCATATGAGCAAATCGTTGAAGGTTGCTAGACAGTTTGAAAATGCTGTTAAAAAGGCACAAAAATATTCTATAAACATTCCACATTGTGCCTACCACAAATATGAACAATGATGCTGCCTGGCATGTGTCTGACATATCTCAACTGGAAGATCATATCAATTTCCTTTGGCTTTCTTGTAATAACTGAACTGTATTGAACTTTGTTCTAATTTTACTTTTTTAAATTATTATGTGTGACTTCTGTCAATATGGGCACCCTGGTATGGCAACTCATAAAACCTTCATGGTATTTTTAATGGAAAAGTACACGTGACAATAAATTTCTATTCTATTCCAAATAGGAAGAAAAACGAAGGAACTTATAGTGAATCTTTTCTAATCACAGTCTAGACCTCAGTTAGAATATCATGTCCACATTTTAAAAAGGACATTGCAGCCTTAGCAAAGATACAGAAAGCATTTGCCAGAATGATAGCTTTCCAGGCAAATATTTATACCTCAACAAACATCTAAAAGCACATGGAAAAGCTCAGCAGGTCTGGCAGCATCTGTGGAGGAGAAAACAGAGTTAACTGTGTTCTGAGGAAGGGTCACCGGACCCGAAACATTAACTCTGTTTTCTCCTCCACAGATGCTGTCAGACCTGCTGAGCTTTTCCAGCAACTTTGTTTTTGTTCCGGATTTACAGCATCCACAGTTCTTTTGGTTTTTATCTAAAAGCAGATTATCTGGTCATTATAAAATTGGTTTTATTTTGGGATGTTCCTGTGCTTAAATTGGCAGCCACATGCCCTGCAGTACAACAGAGACTACACTTTAAAACAAAACTACTTAACTGATTGTAAAGTGCTTTGGAACAGCCTGAGCTGATGAAAAGTGCCAACATAAATGGAAGTTTACTGGTCTCATTCTGCATTGGATCATTCTAACAATTTTGGTATGAAGTTCATGTCAAGATACGTGAACAATGGAATTGGTGATGTCCACTACTAGGCTGAGGAAATTCTTCTCAAAACAGACTAATGTGGTGCCCATTAACAAAATCAGAGAGAGTTCTGAATTATTACAGATGCATCATTTTCACATTAATATTGGATAAAATAATTCAAACAGTTTTCAGCAGTAAGCCAAGTGATGACTGAGGGTGTGACTCATATGGAGACCACCATGGCATCCTGATCCAGGGGTGTGTGTGTGTGTGCGTGTGTGTGTGAGCGTATACCAGGTGGGAAGTGCCAATGCCAGGGTAACACCATGTGATGGGTGTGGGAAGTGCCATGGACATACACAGTACATCGCCTGATGGTTACACGCAACCTGCATTCTTTCCCATGTTTTAACTAGTTAAAAAATGACTTACCCACTCCTGTCTGCTTGCCATGCCAACCATATCATGGCATTGGCAGTGCAATATTTCAGTGCACTGCCTTGGCAATAAGCTCAATTGCCTGTTAATTATCTATTTAAAAACGACATGGGGTCTCTGATTTGTAGCACATACTATTTTAGGGGGGTGGTTGGGAAAGCAATGGGCTAGCCACCCATTGTATTTTATATGTCTGTCCTTTCACTCTGAGGCCCCACAAACCCTACAATAACATATCATAAACAGTAAGTAAAATAAAAAAATTGGAAAGGTGAAAAATTGTCTTTTAAGGAGATGACATTAAGGTGGATGTTCAGGGTTAAATATCTCTAGCTTTGCTCCAGGACAACTAGATGAACTTAACATTCAATTCAGTTCTCTGTGCTGAGTTCATGGTCCAAGTTTATTCAGGTCTGTATTATGGACAAGTGAAAGCACTTATACAGAAAACACAGCAATTTGATACAAGTCATCCATAAGCAATTAAGAAACTTGAAAACTGCGCTGCACTTGTGCATGAGCTCAGCTAGCTTCGGCTCATCTCTGTAATCAGCATTATTTTCAATTGCATCTTTTACTGCAACAGCCACAGCATTGAAACTTACTTAATCCATGCCATGTTGAAAACCTATGTTCGAAAGTGCTCTGGAGAGAAAGAATGAATTGATAGTGTTTTCAAGCTGCAGTTTTTTCATTTCTGGACATTGCATAGATCCACAGTGGAATCTATGACAAAAAATACAATATATTATCTTGTGGCCAATAGCCTGGAAATTTTGCACAACTATATTTATCCAAAAGCTATTAACATTTCATTGGAGTAATAAATTTTGCAGCAGTTACATGGAAATGAAAGTCATTGGTTGACAGATTGATGCACTGCAAGCTTCATGGGTGCCAGAAGTGAATACCAACCTGCTGCACCGAATAACACTGACTTACACGTATGCTCACAGAATTACAGGGCTAAAGATATCTTCTCGTAACATCTGCACTTCTTGGCATCACAGAGCTGTAAATTCTGCCTGGTCATGGTTAGCAACATCAGAAGTCTACAAAACCTACATTTGATAGGATACTATCACTCTGTTGATTGTCTGCCATCTACTGCTATTGAGTTGGACTGAATGTGAATGACTTATTCCAAGCCTAAGTTTATCGTCTACAATATTACAAAAAACATGGCCACATTGTCCAACCCTCTATGAAACTACAGCTGCATGGTACCCCAAGAACCACCTGAAATTCAGCCAAAACTCTAGTTCATGAATAAAATTCAATATAACCATCTAGCAATCATATCTGTAACCATTACATGTCAATACAATAAAGTGTTTCTTTTTGCCATCCCTGTCTTGTCCACATCGTTGGACAGGCCCAGCCTCATTGCCCCACTCTGTGGGATATTTTACGGTTTTACTCTGATTTGTCTGAATGCAGGCCGTGTATCTCCAGTAATGGCTTCTCTCCACATTTGCATATAGTCAGCTCCAGATTCAAGAGTCTTTCACTGATCCATCTACATGCTGCTCCTTCCTGACATCATTCCCAAGCCCAGTACCAGCTTCTGTATGTGCAGGGATGATGCACAGATCTACCGCAGCACTATCTGAGCTTCAAATTCCCAATCCTAAACAACAACTTCTTTTTTACCTCAGTACCACTGCTACCCAAACTCTACCTCATTGAAGCCCTAATGTGCAATTTTGTTAGCTCAAGTACTATCCTGTTCACCAACTTCTGCAAATTAGTTCTGAGTTTACTTGAATGATATCAAACACCATTTTGAATCCATCATGTCATATTTTAAATGGATCTCTGTAAAACCCACGCTCTAGGGTTATGTCACCTCCAAAACCCTCTGGACTCCAAGCCTAAGTTTTTTCCACACCTCCCTCCCTTTCAGCTCAGCAGAACTGTTTCCCATTCCAGTTCTACACTCTGGAATTCCCTCGATAAGTCTTCTATCATTCCACTTTCAAAAATTAAATCTATCTTTCCAAATCAGTTTTTGGTTTCCCAGTCTAACAGTTCCACAGTAGCCCACTATCTGTTCCCTTATTCCTTTTGGATTTTCTTCTCATCTTTTGGAAGATTTTCTGCTTTATAGGGACTATGCTATACCTAAGGAGATGTTCTGAGAAAGGGTCACTGGACATGAAATGTTAACTCTGATCTCTCTCTCCATAGATGCTGCCAGACCTGCTGTGCTTTTGCAGCAATTTCTGTTTTTGTTTCTGATTTCCAGCATCTGCAGTTCTTCCAGTTTTTACCAGGAGGCTGTGGGACTTATCATTCTTGTGCTATCTATTTAAATGCAAGATAAAGAAATGCAAAAAAATGTACAACACCAGCATGAGAAATGACCATTTTGTACCAAATAACCCTTGCACATCAATGAATGTACTTGAATCAGAGAAGGGAATGAACTGAAAATTGGTCTGCAATCAATTTTGGCTGGGCAGTGTCACCCATTTTGGGTTGCTTCCTCATTTCAGTGACTTTTGCAGCGGTCTAGTCCATCTGTTCCAGATAATCTTCAGCTCATAAAGTCCTCCCCTTCAACTGTACTGAATCATTGGAGCCTTTTGCCGAATTCTACAATAGAGAAATCAACAATGAGCTTTACTGTTGTAGGATGGGAGGCTTTAGCTATGGAGACGGACAGAAAGAGAATCTATTTTCAAGGTCCTTAAAGGCAACCTCTTCCAGAGGAAATGGAAATGTGAAGTCATTGCCTGAAGTCTGGCCAATGATCAAGATCAGAGAATGCATCTCATACCCTGCAAACCGACATACTGCTCAACATCACATTCATATCACACACCCAGCAGCACCTTCTTACATTCAGGACTCACACCTAAATGCTTCAGCTCACACTCACGCACCTTTCAACAATGCTGACCTCACACCTAACTCCCATGGCCTGCCAAACCTCTAGCTGTTCAATGACTGCAGGCATGTCACCCAAACACAGTACCACTGCCAGGGACATTCTGCTCTCTTCTGTAGGACAAGGTGCTCGAAAACAGGACAGAGAGGCTGAGAGCCAGCAAACAGACTTGTACCCACTGAGTTATGTATGAAATGCCTTCTCATTCTCCTTGTCACTCTCCTATTCTGGTACAGATGCCTCCTTGATCTTTCATGTGCTCTGATGAACAACACGTACTGGGAAATATTCAGAATGTTCCTGCTCCATCCTGGAAAGACCCAGATGCATTAAAGTTAAAGCTGCCAAAATCAATTTGACAATTACCGGTGAGGTCACTTTGTTTGGTTACCACAGTCAGTGTTTGCAGTGTTAATCTGGAGGAAGTTGAAGTATTCCCAAGAAACCTGTGAGGAGTAGAACTTGCTGTGGAGAGTCGGCTCCTCTGACCTACTCACAGAGCTTCCTTTTTCTATAGTTTTCTCTTCATTTGCAACCAGAGCACTAATTCGTCAGTGGTCTATGGTTTTAAGTGCCAGCCATTCAGAACACTTTCAAATACAAAGTACTCTACTTCCGCTACCTCAGCCAAACCAAAGATAAATCACAAACGTCTCATCTGCAAGTTGATGTCTATCACTGTAAAAATGTATTTGGAGCAGGAATTATAGCTGTTGTGCTACTGAATCCCTATTCAACTGGGAATGATCAACAAGGGGCATTCAATGGACAGGTACATAAGAAGCTCCTGAATCGAACTATAGATCAGCTAGAACAGCAGGTCGGCATTGTGATAGTACCATTCTGCAAGTTTCCAGCACCGAATAGAAGCAATGTCATTACAGACAGAAGAATACATTTAGAAAAACTTTTAAAAAGTGATTCATTCATAACTTTACACCATAATAAAAAAAATCCTCCAAATAAAGATGTCAATTGTTCATACTTTTACAAGTTTCAATACCTGAAACTGTAAGATTTTTAAAGCTACTTAATCTGATGTAAATGAATTTTGTGAATTGATTGCAGAGATCAGGCATCCAGAACTATTGACCAAGCAGGGATCCAGATGTTTCAGCACTCTATTGGAATCCTGATCTTTCAGCCAATGAGGTTTTGCTGAGAGCCCAGGGAACCGTTATGCTTTTTGAATAACTGAGTCGGTGGAGGTCAGTGCCTGAAGTATGTTGGATCATATCAGGATTCAACGCAAGAAGTTCTTTCATGACTAAGTTCTGGTTTATCTATATCCCTTAAAGTACATTCACATTACCATTTTATTCAGCCTTTTCCTTTGGCTCATTGAATCTGTGCCAGTCAAAAATAAGCACCTAACTATTCTAATCCATTCTCCAGCACTTTGCCCATGGCATGGCAAGTGTACATCTAAATATTTCTTAAATGTTACAAGGGTTTCTGCCTCTACCACCATTACAGGTAGTGTGTTCCAGATTCCCACCACCCAGTGGGTGAAACAATGTTTTCCTCACATTCCTTCTAAACCTTCTAATTCCCTTCCCTTATTCCTGATCCCTCCTTCCCTATTATTTCCCTTCCCTTCTTCTCTAATTCCCTTCCCTTCAATCTATGCCCTTGGTCAGTGATCCTTCCAATAAGGATCCTTCCTGTCTCCCTGAACCTACGTCCCATATACGTTTTTACATGTCAATCATGTCTGCCCTCAGTCTCCTCTGCTTCAAGATAAACAACCCTTGTCTACCCAAAAAAGGGAGGAAGGCAATATGTGGAAAATTACTGACCAGTTAGTTTCACATCTGTTAGAGACAAATAAAAATTGCGGATGCTGGAATCCAAGGAGGCTGGAAGAACACAGCAAGCCAGGCAGTGTATAGAGGAAAGGAGAAGTCAAAGTTTTTGGTATTACCCTTCATCAGGCGTGGATGTGGGGGTAGGGGGAGCTGCAGATAAAGAGGTGGGGGAAGGTGGGGATAGCAGAATGGTGGTGATAGGTGGATACTGGTGGTACGTACAACCTGGTTGGTCAATGGGAGGGATGAATCTGGTTGGTAGATGGAAAGGAGGGTCAGTGGGTGGAATGAAAGGGAGGAGGTGGGGCTGGAAAGGGAGTTGGGGGATGGGTGGGAAGGTTACTTGAAATTAGAGAACTCAATGTTGAGTCCTTCGGGCTGTAGGGTCGCCAGGCAGAAGATAAGGTGTTGTTCCTCAAATCTGTGTTCTGAATCGCTGCAACACTGGAGGAGGCCGAGGGCGGACATGTTGAAGGGGGGGGTGGTTGGAGGGGAGGGAAGTTGAAATGGGTCATGACCGGGTGGTTAGGCTGGCCAATACGGGCTAGGCGAAGATGTTCAGCGAAATGGTCACCTTTGGTCTACGTTTGGTCTCACCAATGTAGAAAAGACCACATCGGGAGCACCGGATGCAGTGGACTAGGTTGGAGGAGATGCAGGTGAAACTCTGTCTCACTTGGAAGGGCTGTTTAGGGCCCTGGTTGGAGGTGAGGGAGGTGGGTGTGGACAGGTGTTGCAACTTTTACGGTTACAGGGGAAGGTACCGGGGGGTTGGAGTGTTTGGTGGGGAATGTGGTGTGAACTAAGGAGTGGTGAAGGGAATGGGCCTTGCAGAAGGCAGAGAGGGGTGGGGAGTGGAAGATGTTCCGGGTGGTGGGGTCTAATTGGAGTTAGATGATACGTTGGATGCGGAGACTGGTGCGGTGGAAAGTGAGGACTTTATTATGTTTGGAGGGGGCTGGTGAATGGCCGTCTGGATGACAGAGGGGACAAAAAGAGTGTTACTTGAAAATGGCGGACATCCAGGATGCTTGGGAGAGGAACATCTCCTCGTCAGAGCAGATTTAACATCTGTTGTTGGCAAAGTGTTAGAATCAATTATCAAGGAAGCAATATCAGGACATTTGAAAAGTCAAAATGCTATCCATCAGAATCAGCATGGTTTTATGAAGAGCAAATCATGTTTGACTAATTTGCTTGAGTTCTTTGAAGGTGTAACAAGAAAAGTGGATAATGGGGATCCTGTAGAAGTAATATATCTGGACGTGTGGAAGATGTTCGATAAGGTGCCACACAAAAGGTTACTTCACAGGGTTGGATCATATGGATTAGGGGTAATTTATTAGCTTGGAGAGGTGACTGGCTGATGGACAGAAGACAGAGAGTCAGGATGAATGAGATTTCCTGGATGGCAAGAAGTAACAAGTGGGGTGCCACGGGGTTCGGTCCTTGGAGCCCAGCTATTTACAATCTACATTAACGAGTTGGAGACAGGGATAGAAGGCTCTATACCCAAATTTGTGGATGTCACAAAGATAGGCGGAATGGTAAATTGCAAAACAGGGAATAAGAATCTTACAAATAGATACAGATAGATTAGGAGAGTGGGTCAAAAAATGGCAGATGAAGTTTAACGTGGATAAGTGTGAGGTCATGCATTTTGGTTGGAAAAATGGGAAGGCGATCTATTATCTAAATGGGGAAAGACTTCGGGGTGCTCCGGTGCAGAGGGATCTGGGTGTCCTCGTTCATGAGTCACAGAAAACTAACATGCAGATACAGCAGATAATAAAGAAAGTGAATGGAATGCTGGCTTTTATAGATAAAGGAATGAAATATACAGGTAGGGAAGTGAACAGAGATTGAACAGTTTTGGCCTATACTCTGTGAAATTTAGAAGAATGAGGGGAGATCAAATTGAGGTATTCACGATGATAAAAGATATGGATAAAATAGATGGGAAGTGGATGCTTCCTCTTGTGGGGCATTCTGGGACAAGGGGGTCACAGTCTTAGGATAAGGGGAAGCAAATTTAAAACAGAGTTGAGGAGAAACTACTTCCCCCAAGGGTTGTGAATCTGTGGAATTCACTACCCCAAAGTGCAGTGGATGCAAGGACGGTGAGTAAATTTAAGGAGGAATTAGACATTTTTTAATCGGTAATGGGCTGACGGGTTACGGGGAAAGGCAGGAAAATGGGGGTGAGGAGTATATCAGCCATGACCGAATGGTGGAGCAGACTTCGATGGGCTGAATAGCCTAATGCTGCCCCTATATCTTATGCACTTATGAACACTCTCTCTTCATAACTAAAATTCTCCAGCCCAGGCAACATCCTGGTAAATCTCCTCGACACCCTCTCCAATGCAATCACATCCATCCTATTATGTGGATTGCAGAATCGCAAACAATATTCAAGCTGTGACCTAACCCATGTTTTATGCAGTCCCAACTCTTAAAATGTATGCCTTGGTTAATAAAGGCAAGCATCCCTTATGCCTTCTTAACTACTATATCCATCTGTCTCACCACCTTATGGGATCAGTGGGCATCCACACCAAGGTCTGTCTGATCCTCGGTGCTTCCCGATGTCCTACCATTCGTTATGTATTGCCTTGTCTTACCTGTCCGGCGGAAATGCATCATCTCACACTTATCTGGATTGGATTGCATTTGCCACTGATCAGCCCATCTGACCAGTCTGTCTACATCCTTCTATAATCTCAGGCTATCTTCCTCACTATTTACCACCCCACCAATTTTGTAAAATCTGTAAACCTAGTGAACAATTCTTGAATTTGTTCTTTTCTTTAACCCAAATGAAATCATATATTATTTACAATCCTGTACCAATTTCCCGTGTTGCTCATTGTTGCCTGCCAGGCAGAAATTCACTTTTCAGTCATTTGTGGATAAATACAATGACCAGTTGAATGGATTCCCAGTGGCTGGTTACCTGGTGGCTGTGTATGGGTGAGGTACGTGTCAGGAGATATAATTTGTTTGAGACACCTTTAGTGAGTCACTGAAGCTTTGAAATATTAAGGAAACCCTCATATCCTGAGCAGCAGTGTGACTGGCTGGTGGGGCATTGCAGGGTCCCAGTTTCATTTCTTCTCTCAATTGGAATCCTCGTTAAATAGTCGATCGCTTGATTCTCTTGCCTTGCGTCCTTGCTGTTGCACTTTTTATGCAGCATATGGTCCTTAGTGATTATCCGGGAGACGTTCATTGGCAAAAACTGAAGATCATCTCCACCTCTGCTCAAGCGTCTGAAACACATCCGGAACTTTCCGACTGTTCACTCAATGACACATCTGGTGTTTTCCCGATTTTCGGAGGTGCACCCTTGGAATTCAAAGGTTCCTCAAAGGTGACATAAGCCAGGTTTGAAGGGATATCCCTTGTCACGTAATGGGCAATCATTAACACTGCTTACAGCAATGAACAGGTCAGGGATATTGGAATGCCTCAATATGATAGCCTCATGACAGTTTGCAGGGAATCCACAGCAGCCCTGCTTTTTTATTTACCTTTGCTTGTGGTTACATTGATGGAATGAAATCCCATGACTATTACTCTGAGTCGGTCTGCTTAGATTGTCACATACGTACACTCTATAACTCACTGTCAGCATGGGAAGCCAGTCAGAGATACTATGCTGAATGGCTGTTCATTCTAGCTACTGTTGTCACAGAGGAAATTTATGTCAAACCCAGCCCTGACAAATAACCTTGTCACTTGCTTGTGTGTTTATATGAAGAACACTGCACGACTCTCGAAATGTCTGCAGTAGCACTCTGGGGGAGAAACAAACAGAGCCAAATAAATTGAGTGCAGTGATGACTTTCACAGTCACTGTGACCAGCTCTGACAGGTAGCAGCTTTTCCCAGAGGCTGCAGATGTGTGTGACCACCTGAATTCACATACTGAGCTTCCGGAAGCAATGCTTTTGCAAAGACATTCAAGGAAGCAGTATCCTATTGGTACTGTTTCCTATAAGCTTGGTTTCTCCATTATTTCCATCTCTGTTATTTACTTGTAACACTCTCCGCAGCATGTCCCTGTTATAATGGGCGTTGCTTGTCTTGTTCATCTGAAGTCCAACATAAGGCAGTTGTAACATTGCCCATCTTGATGTCCTTTGTGTAAAGACCTCTAACCTGTAGAAATAGATCCCTTCCAATACTGTCACCAGCCTGGTTGCAACAGAGAAGTGACAAATGAGTCTTTATGAATATTCTGGCTCCTGAACTTTAGCGAACCTCCATTTAAAATTTGACATTTTCGAGACCCCTGGACACCTCTGTTAAAGCTGTTAACTTCAAATCATGGGAAATATGTCTGTTTAAATATTTTAATCAGTAACCTGTCTCCCCAAAGGGGATTATTCATGAATACTTAAAATGTTAAACCCACACCCACGTTAAAACTTGAAATGGGTGCACTGGAAGTGACTTCTGCAATTTTAGCTGCCCCTCCCATCCTCCTCCCACTTGGTGAAGCTCTTAAAATTGCCCCCAAAGTGTTCCATTGACCACAGAGAAAAACCAGCTGAGGGAAACTGTCTGGGGAGAAACTCTGGGCACTGTTACATTTGACAACAGTGTGAAACGATGGTGCAGGATTACATGCAGTCATACAGCCTGGTTCATTGTCCACACCACTGAAATTAACACTTGGAGTGGTGTTTGATTGGTAGCCAAAAGTCTGTTATATACTATCGCCAGTGACCACTCCTGTGTTATAATAGAGGGATACAGCTCATGCTTGATTTTGGCATTTTGCCTCTGCACATATCTCAAACTAAATTTGCAGCTACATTTCATTTTTATTCCTATACGTGAAACAGTCATTACATTAATAACTTCAATTGACCAATGAAGGTTATAAAACAATTAATTTTAATTTTGTAAATGTCTGGGGAGAAACATCAAACTAATGGAAATCATGGTGACAGAGATTGTCTGAAAACTACCTTATTTGGATGGCAGCTTCATGTAACTTTACTATCGCTTAGTTACATTGTAATACCCTCCCAGATTAAGATAATATATTTATCTTAAATTCTCATAAATAACAGAAGATGACAGAAACTATTGCATTATTTTAAGCTGTCAATGTCACCTGCTGATATTGTCACATTGAAAACTGAAATAACAAAATACTCTCTCCTAACATGTTTCCATTTGGAGATTATCCTGATTTTCAGGCACAACAGTTACTGCCATTTATGTGTATCATCACCCCAGTAATGATATTTTAATTTAACTCTTTTAAAGTGTAATTCTGGTAAGTTCGCATTATAAGTTTCCATCAACTTTTTAATTTTTGGTTAGAGTGCACCAACAGGGCTGTCTAATTTGATTAATGTTTATCCATTTGACAGAGTAGACACAAACATGTTATGCAAATTCAGAGCTAAATGCCCTGTGATATTTGGGAGAAGGACACTGATATAAATGATTCTCCTGTTTCATCATGTGGGCGAAGATAATCATGGAATCAAAAGGAATGAAATAGAGAAGTTGCTAATTGTATATCTGTGTTTAATCATATGCTAGTAAAGGGCATTAATTACTTGAACACATCTAAAGATAACCATTAGCAGCCCGGGAACAATATTTTGCTTTAATTTTCAATTAAAGTTTTGTTTTTGTTACAATGTTCATTTAAGGGTCTGTCAATTAGTTCATTGCTTTAATTGTTAAACTGCTGCCTCAAAAGAGTAGATCCTCTTCAATGACCTGGGTTGGAGGTTGTTGCACTGACAGTGTCCTACAATCACAGATTGCGGTGCTTCATGGACTCCCAGCCCAATTGCATATTTTGCGGCACTGTTGATTCTGTAGACCATGTGTATATTGTGCGTGGGCATTTGCACTCCCTTTCTAGTTACCTGAGAAACGTTTTCTTATGTTTTAGGTTGCACGTCAGCCCCGGGCTCCTGATCTTTGGGCACCCGATGCAGACGGGTGCAGGCAAACAGGTCCAAGCAGCAGGCCATGGAGGGGGGTTGTCTCTGCCAACTGCCTGCCCCTCTTCCGCAGTTATATTCGAGCCTGTGTGCCCTTGGAGAGAGAGCACGCAATGTCTACTGACGCTCTTGATATCTTCAGGAAGAGGTGGGCACTGCGGGGGATGATGTGCTTTATTTCCTCCTCCTACACTATTTTGATTTAGTTTCCTCTTTCCCCCCACTTCACTTTTTTAACAAAAGCATTGCCCTTGTCAGGGTTTGCTTGCTACTGTTTCAGTCACCATATAGCTGCTTTCCTGGTGGTGGAAAATGTTGAATAAAGTTTTGCACAATGGTGTCTTTTTACTAAGTCACTATGCATTCACACACCTCCATGGGTGATGTGGGTAAAATATAAACAATACTGCTGGGGCCCCTTTGGGTGCAGTAGTAATGTGGGGAAGAAAAGACCCTCTTTAATGACCATTAGGTACTCAGGTGCGTCAGGAAGTGTATTATTTTAAATGAGTACATTTTCTTTATAGTTCATTGTTTTTGTTCTGTGTTGCAGTGATCCCTTAAGGAATGACTTCTTAATTATTTGTTTAATTGTCATACTCAATTGTTTTATTAAAATGTAAAGAGACACTTACTGAAAATGTGGGGTGGTTGAATCTGGAGGAGAATGTTACAATATTTCATATTGCAAATAAATTCAACACTCAGGAAAGACTGGCTCCAGGATAATCCATCACCAACTGGTTTTCCCAAATAACACAAAAGTAATATTTCCTTTCCAAACCGAAAGTCCCTTCCACCTTGCTGCTCGGTCAGAAACAGCAGAACAACTGGAACACACTGTAACTTGCAGTAACAAAGTTCATTGCCACACTGGCTGATCGAGACATTGTGGCCTGAATTAGAAAACACAATGTTGTGGGCTCTTGTGGTGCAGTGGTATTGTCCCTACATCTGGATCAGGAAGCTGGACCTGTTCAAGTCCTACCCTCCTCCCCACGTTTGTTATAACACATCTGAACAGGATGATTCGCAAATATCTAGAAAATCCAATGCCTGTTTGCTAGCCTTTAAACACTTAGCATATTTAAATACGCAACAATATTTTCAGAAATTTTTTTCAGAACTCAGAAACCCAAGGGATATTACTGGTAGCAAATGGAGCTCAGTGAATATATGACCCCTGCCACACCCCAGAAAAGGAAATGTAAGGAACACAGGCCCAAAAGAGAAAATGCCCACATGACTTATAAATGAAAAAAAAGTCAAGTAAAAGAGAAGTTATTTGTATCATAGTACCGAAAAGGGAGATGAATTACAATTTCCTTTCATTAAATAAAAGGTGTCTTTTTTTCTGTTCATTGAGGCGTTTGACAAAAGTGCTACAGAATTCAAAGTAAAAACCATTTTAGGCATGTTGTATCAGTGTCACCTACTTCCCAGTCGGTTGCCAGTCACAGAGTAAGCCCTGAAATTCCATCTAGCAATTTTACCAAATGAATGTCTCCAGATTTAAGCTGCTGATGCTCCGCATCACTGACATTGCAATAACTCAGATCACCCTCAGGTCTTTTTTCTAGAGGAAAGAGCCCGAGCCTATAAAATATTTCCAGATAAGTGTATCCTCTCAGTTATGCCATTATCCTAGTTGATTGCAACACCAGAGATATCTCACGTTCTCTTCATCAGAAGAATATTAGGATCTTTTACAATGCAAAGACAGAATCTCAGTTTAATGTCGTCAACTAAGTAAAGGCTTACTATCTATAATATTACCCTCTGTCTGAAATTTCAACAGCTAGTTCAGTTTTTGAAGACTGTCTGGAATGTTTATCTCCAAATAGGATGTTAATATCTCAGTTTTAAAGTGGATAAGCATAATTTTAATACTTTTACATCTTACAATCCCTCCTACCACATCCTCTCCCACAGACTGCACCCAATCCAAACCTCCTATCTGATTTGCAAATTGCTATGCTGACCTAAATGTAACTTTATTCACAGAGTCTATGTGAACCTTACTTTTCAAAAATTGAATGTTAATTCTCCAGTGCTCTGAAACTTGCCATAAGTAATTAAGAACTTGCAGATCTACAATAAAATATACTTAATCTTTTTTTTTCTGGCCAGTTGCAGAATTTTAGCAAAACGTTGCAATTCATCAAAAAGCAGTTTTACCAAATCAGCAAAAAGGATTTTTGAACAGGCATCATAATTGCTTCCACAGCTGGAACTAATGTCAAACTAAACTTTGAACATTACTGTGAATATGGATAAAAATACCAAAGCTGCAACAAGGGAGAATTGTCACAGCTCTACATTCTGCACAATCCTACGCCCATTTCATAAGCTATTTCCACATAAACTATGTAATTATTATAGTATCAGTGTCACAAATAAAGGATTAAAAGGTTTTGTCATGTACAACCCTTTATAGGTCCTGACATGTTTGCGTCAGACGCAAAAGTAGCAATGAATTCAAATTTGTTTTTTTAGACCGTAACTGAGCTTACTGTATGGTAAGGAGTTGTCATGGGAAATAGATATTTCAACAAGTGACAGTACACAGGCAACACAACTGTGTTATTTTTATTTATAGTCAATGGGGTGTGTGACAGATACAGAAAAAACATCTCCATACATGAGTTTCCAAGCTCTCTTTGTGAAAATTACAGGTTCTCGGTTTCTTAAATATGGAGATCAAGCTGTCTCCCTGTAGTGGCATTTACCCAGTTCGGAAAGCTTTGGTATGGATCAGCAAGAGTGAAGTTTGAGATTCCTTCCTCAAGTGTACGCAGGGCTATAACTGCAGTTTAATCATCTGAAAGCAAACTGTTTGTAACACAGAGTATTGGGAATCCCCCACTATCAATGTCTTGGGAGTTACAATGGACTAGAAACTGAAATAGACCAGCAGTCCTATTTAACCACGCTCTACCAAGTACTTTGCAATCTCATCCTTAATAATGGACTCTAAAATCTTACCTACAACTAACATCAAGCTAACCAGCCTATAGTTTCCTCTCTTCTACTTTCTTAAACAGAGTGTTACATTGGCCATTTTCTAGTCATTTGGAACACTCCCTGAATCCAGTGATTCTTGAAAGATCACCACCAATGCCTCCACAATCTCCTCAGCTATCTCCTTCAGAACCCTGGTGTGTAGTTCTTCTAGTCTGGGTGATTTATATACCTTCAGGCCTTTCAGCTTCCTCAGCAACTTTTCCTTAGCGGTGGCCACTACACTCAACCCTTGCCTCCGAGTCTCTTGAAATTCTGGTATGCTGCTGGTGTCTTCCACCAATACTTCCAAATTGGCTTTAAGCATCCCCTAGATATGAGTGAACTGACCTCTTACTGCTGTGTTCACAGCTCCCTGACTGACTGTCCATGATTCCCCCAACTGATGGTGCTGACCCTACAAGGACTAACTGCTGAACACTTTCCAGACTGCACTGGAACAGATCCCCTGACCATGAACCTCCCAAGCAGGCAACTGACTGTGTTGAAGCCCCAAAACAGTGCACAAACTGTTAGCTAATGACTGACAAACCAGTTTAGCTGGTTTGGGGAGTTGATGAGATAGGAAGCTGAATATTATGAGGCAAGTTGTGGCATTGATGATGTGGTTAACATGCATTAATCTCACTGCTGCCAAGTGAAAAGCAGAAAAGATTGAACAAGTTGGTGTCAATTCTGAGATGGCCCTCTCAGACCTCTCACCATGGACTGTGCTGGGTCAAGAAGGCAGCTCACCTTCTCAAGGGCAATTAGGGACAGGCAAAATGAAAAGAAAATAAAAAATGGTCCACATCATTCAAAATACCACATGATTCTGCCCATAGTGATTACAGAACAGATTGCTTTTCTTTGCAATAGGTCTACATTGGTGTTTACATCACACAAGCCTTCTGCCATTTTGCTTCTTCTCACTGATTAACATATTCTATTGGAGATAGTAAGAACTGTCGATGCTGGAGTTAGAGATAACACAGTGTGGAGCTAGAGGAACACAGCAGGCCAGGCAGCATCAGAGGAGCAAAAAGGCTGACATTTCGGGTCGAGACCCTTCTTCAGAATTTCTGAAGAAGAGTCCTCTCCTCTGATGCTGCCTGGCCAACATATTCTATTGTTTTCTTTCATGGCTTACCTGCATTCCCTTTAAATGCATGTTTATTATTCAATTCCTTACGGTAGGAGTGAGATCCACATTCCAACCACTGACTAAGATCTTTCTCTTGAATTTCTAATTGAAATTATTGTTGAAGCAAAATATCCCAGAGGAGAAAACTGTAAGGGCTGATCGAAGATCGAAGGAAAGAAAGAAAGAAAGAAAGAATCTGGAACAGCAGATAGAAAGTTCACACAAATAGACACCAAGTGCTTTAGGGTTGAATCCAGTGAGACCAAAATGCTGAGACAGTGAAAGGATCTTCAGGATCAGTGCAGGTCTCAAACAGGTTGAAACTGTTGATTTTCATTACGCGTACACACAAATAAAAATTAAACAGCAATGAATTCCTACATAAATCTGTTTATGTTCCTTCATAATTTCTTACTTCTCCTCCACGCGTTAAAGATTAAAGATGTTTCCCACCCTCTACATGTTATTATGTTAAAGAAGAGCTGCTTAAGAGATTGTAATATCTGCCACAGCAATATGCCTGATGGTGTCTCTGACTGAAGAGATGTTCTTTTCTTTGTTTGGTCGCAAGTTAGTTTTGTTTCATCTCTGTCATGTTTTTAAACTTTATTTTCAGTAAATCTCACTCCAGATTTCTGTGGCCGCAGTCAGTTACACGGATGGCACTGTTTCAAAATGTGAGTAATATTCAATTCTACCTGGCAATGGGGGAAGCTGTCATTTCAAGGTTTTCAATAGGTCACTCAGGGCACTTCAGGGTCACTGAAGATGTGTTTAAAGTTTACACGCAGCTGTAAAAGAGTATGGGAGACACACAATGACAGGTGTCCACTACATTTTCAGAATGCAGCAGGTAGCTGTACTGCTGAGGAAGCAGCTGAACTACAGAGATTCTGTATTGGAAGGCTCAATGAGGAGTCGAGAGCAGCAGGCTTGCTCTGTGCTATTAGAACTTAGGAAGAAGTTCGAGAAATTAGTAGGCAGTAGAGTGTTTGACTCAGGACTGGAAGTCCTGGAGAGCTGAGAAAGTTGGAAAGTCACTGGCTGTAAGTAAACAGAAACCGTGAGGGGCTTGGAAGATGACTCAGAACATTAATACTTCAGTGCAGCTGGGATGAGCAAAATTGAGCTCAAGAAAAAACCATGAGTAAGTGCTACTTGGTGAAGCTAGCTGTTTTCATTTAATTCAGACATGGGATGTAAGCATTTATGGTTACACCAGCATTTATTGCCCATCCGCAATTGCCCAGTGGACGGTTATGGATCAAGCACATTTCTGTTAGTTGGGAGACATATGTAGGCCACACCTACATCATTAGGGTAATTATGGCAGATTTCCTTTCTTAGAGAACATTAGTGAACCAGATGGATTTTTATGACAATCGACAGTAGTTACATGGTCACCATTTAGCTATTTTTAATCCCATATTTTTCCTCAAATTCAAATGTCCTTACCTGCCATGATGGGCTTTTAACCAATGTCTCCAGAACATGAGCTTGAGTTCTGGAGTATTAGTCTAGAAATGTTACCGCTTCACCACCACCTCCCTCACCAGGTCATGTCATACACTTTTCAGTCAGGTCAGGGATCAGGACAAACATAAATTAAATAACTGCTTAGAGAGGTACTGAGAGGAGGCCTATTCAGATATGCACCCCAGCCATATTACCAAAACATCTCTAACCAAACGAGCAAAAGGCAACCTATTGATTGAGATGAAGGTGAACTATTCCTCTTTGTCCTTCTTGATCTATTTGCATACTCTGTCAGCTGGCCATGTCATCCTCCTTTAATGCCATTCCACCCACTCAACATGGTGGGATTGTACATGCCTGATTCTTTTCCTTTCCAACCAACTGTAGCCAAAGTATCACTTGTAAAACTTTGTCTTTCTGCACCCACAACCATACAACTGATGTCCCACAAAGATCTATCCTTAGGCCTCCCCTATGTCTCATATAGATGCTGCCCATCAGTGACACCACCTGAAAACTCAGTGATGTAGAACATATATGCTGACATATGACACCCAGCTCCAGCTCACCACCAACTCTCCTGAGTTTATACTATTAGCCACTATATTATCTGACTGCTTATCCAAAGTCCAGCACTGGGTCAGACCAAATCTCCTCCAACTAAATGGAGGGCAAGTGGAAATCATTATCTTTGGTCCCACATTCCAAACTCCATTCCCTCATTACTGACTTGGTCCTTCATCCTCGTCACTTCGAGACTAAACCAGAGTCTTTGTTGGCATTTTAATAATAATGGCCTGATAGTCAATTGTACTTCAGGGACTGATGAACTCTGTGGGTTAGTTTATTAAAACAATAAAACCTATTACATGTTATGAAGCTGACAGGACAGGAACTGATTTGTGTGTGTGTGTGTGTGTGTGTGCAGCTTGCAGACCCACAGCGAACAAACTGACAGACAGAGTCACAATATTGTGTACATTCAGCATGTAGCGTCATAAAGATGAACTCTCTTAAAGACAAAGTCCATACAACATTTGCAATTTTGGTATCATATTTGACTTTGTGAGAGCTTCTGACCATATACACATGCCATCAATGAGATGGCATATTTCCACCTTCCTAACGGCACCTGACTTTGCCCCTGTCTTAACTCAACCAATGCTTAAACCTTCATGAAAGCCTTTGTCACCTTCGAAGTTAAATATTCCAATGCACTTCTGGCTGGTTTCCTACACTCTACCTTTTGCAAACTTGAGGTAAGTTTCATTTCCTTATTCTACTTGAGGTAAGTTTCGTTTCCTTATTCTCACCAAGTCCCATTAACCTATTATCAGTGTGCTTACTGACCTGAGATGGCTCCTTATCAAGCAACGTCTTAACTTTAAAATTCTCATCCTTGTTTCTAAATCTCTTCATGGACCTACTCCTCCCTATCGATCCTTGCAATCGTATCCATCCTCAAAGCTCTCCAAGGTATCAGAGTTTATCGAATTCTTGCTTGTTGAGCAGGCCAATTTCAAATGCGACACCATTGATGCCCATGCTCCAGGTGTTCTCTCTTGAAACCTCTCTGGCTCTTACCTCTCTTCCATCCTTTAAGATGCTCTTTAAAATCTACCTCTACGACCAAAGTTTTGGCCATGTGCCTTCACATTATCTTATGGGGCTTGGCATTTAAGTTACTTTTTAATCCTCCTGTGAACTGCCTTGGGCCTTTTTTTTATAAAATCACATTTGAGGCACTGTGTGTAAGATATTACTGTTGTTGAGCTGCACGTCCTGACTGAAGCCTGCACTCATTTCTTGCTTAAACAGATCTGGAGATAGCTTGACAACATTTATCCTTCTGCCAAACACCCCCAACCTCAGTAAAAATCTTAGCCTGCTAGTGAGGGTATATATATCAGATAATTTTTCCACCAGACTAAATAAAAAGGGTTTAATTGAATGCAAACTTATTTATCTGTAAAAGAGATAGATAATCAACGAATTCTACCAAATAATTTAAGGATGCAAAACTCCTGAAGCCAGTAGTCCGGTCTCTCGCAGTATTTTTGCAGGAATTTGTGCTTGGCGATAGCAATAAAAGAATCTCTGCTGACAGAAATTGTTTAAATGTCTTAGAGTTAAAGCAAAAGACTGGGATCAAGGGATGGGGCAATAGCACCACCAAGCTGTCACACAATTGTCACCTCAGTGCATCTGGCAGCACAATCAAGGTCAGCGGGATCTGGTCCTTACCCCAGTAGGTATTACTTTAAGGAAGTTGAGGGGATATTTACAAAGTCTTTCCACAGATGACAAGTGTATCAACAACAGCAGCAATGAGGAGACTAAGAGCAGAATGCAGAGACATTCTGTGCCCTGAAAACTCATGTCACCAAAATACATCTGTATAAATCAGCACATTCCAGAATAGAAATTGACAGGTATTTTATGAAGCTCCAACACTGGATGACAATATGGGTTATGTCATCCCTAGCTGCAAGGAACACATGCCCTGTAACAATGTCTCCATCTGTGAAATGCAGATAATGTTATGGCAGCTGACAGATGCATTAACAATATCCTGTATCCTAGCTTATGGGTTATTCCGTTAATTAGAACATAAGAACTCTCTGCAAATTTCTGATCTGCAAAGAGGTCAGCATCACTGGCTAACAAGATGATCCTCACTGAACTAACCACTTTATGCTAAGTTACTGGCTGAACTCCCATCAGAAATACACGGCCCAGTCAACAGTTTACTTTTTCATTTTGTTATTTCTTTTACTCCAAAGAATACAAGGATTAATCTTTATTTTCACTCAATTAGATCCATCTCAACCACTTAAATCCAAATTTCTGAAATTTATCCTCAAGGTGAATGAAATAGCTATGAAAGGAAACTGACAAGAGCCTGATTCATAATGCATGACATCAAAGTGGCAAGAATCAAAAAGGCAATAGAATAAATGAAGACAATTCACTCAGGATTCAGTACTAGTGTTATTAGTAACACTATACATAAACCATTTGGAAATGAGGAAATATAACTGTCCCTTCTCATTCATTGCATGGGGGAGTTACAAATAAAATGAATAAATGAAGCAAATCTAGAAGGATCCTGAGAGGGTTGAGCTGAAGGCATAATTGAAGCCTTGATTTCTACCTATTCATCCCAGCAGGAATAGGAGAGGTTCAGACAGTAGATCCGTTCTACGTCTTGTCAATTGCCCATTCCCATTCGTCAAAACCAGGGCATGCTGGGAAAATAGAAAACAGCAGCCCTGATGTTTAAAGGCAAGTTGGACCTCAACACCGGTGCCCTGAAAGTGATGTGCAGGCTAGGTGGGTTAGCCATGGAAAATGCAGAGTTACGGAGTAGGGTCGGTAGGTCTGGGTGGCCTGCTCTTTGGATGGTCGGTGTGGACTCAATGGGCTGAATGGCCTGCTTCCACTCTGTAAGGATTCTATGATTCTATGATCCTTGGAAGCAATACAGATGCAAAGTTGGGCTTTACAATGCTAAAATATTGAGTGGAGTATAAAAAAAGAGTGGTTCTGAACAGTTCCTGTGGTCAATCTTAATTAACTGATTAAACTCAGACAAGGCTGGTAATTAATTAGCTGACTAAGATTGACAGTTAACAGTTCCAGCCCTATATCCATGCCAACCATGGCTCAGCCAATTAGCACTGTTTTCTCTACCTGTATTGATTGATATTCCCTTTCTGAGTTTTCTTTCTTTAGTGTAGTCCTGATTAGTGAAAGACAAAAAAAGCTTTAATCTTATGTCTCATTTTATCAATGTTTCGGTTTAAGCATTTACTTATAAAAATATTGTGGCAGTTTTCAGGATGCCATGCACATACAATCAGCAGCACCCTGGCATGGAATACAAGGATTTCCTACGTGTCAGGCTAATGCTCTATGACAATGTGGGAGCAGCTGATATCCCACTGTATTGTCTCTGCGACATCACATCCTCCGGGAGGTTTATGTGCTCCCCTGCTCTGAGCATTGAGGGCATCTGTAATTGCCCTGACGCAGTTTTGTGTGTAGCTGACCAAGATCAGCTGCCAATGTCTACTGCTGACCTCTGGAAAGGGCTGGCAGCAGAAAACTTGGTGGTGCTGAGATCTTAAATGGTCCTGGCAGCACATGTGGATCTGCACAGAATGGTGCCAGGTCTGAGCTAATCTGAGTTTTCACCTCCACAGGTTTTCCATCATATCCAGATATGTCCACGACAGTCAGTAGAGATCCTCCCTCAGGGTACAAACACGTTATCATACTGAGAGATACCAAGAACTGAAGATGCTGGAGTCAGAGATAACACAGTGGGGAGCTGGAGGAACACAGCAGGCTAGCTACAAAATGCTCTGTGAGTCTACGCTTGGTCTCACCAATGTTGAGGAGGCTACGTCGGGAGCAGCGGATCCAGTAGACCACATTGACGAATGTGCAGGTGAACAGCTGTCAAGAATATGATTCCCTACTCCCAACTCCTCCGCCTTCGCCACATCTGCTCCCGAGATGGAGTGTTCCACTCCCAGACATCCCAGATGTCTTCCTATTTCAAGGGCCGCAACTCCCCCCACTCCGGTGATCAAAAATGCTCTGACTGCATCCCTCGTGTTTCCTGCACCTCTGCCCTCACATCCCCTACCCCCAACAAAAATAAAGACAGACTCCCCCTTGTCCTCACATATCACTCCACGAACCTCCACATCTAACATATCATTCTCCACCACTTCCGCCACCTACAATCCGACCCCACAACCAAAGATACATTTCCCTCCCCACCCCTATATGCCTTTCGTAGGGACCGCTCTCTCCGCAACTCCCTCGTCAGCTCCACGCTCCCCACTAACCCCACCACCCTCGGCACCATTCCCTGCAACTGCGGGAAGTGCTACACCTGCCCCTACACCTACCCCCTCATCTCCATCTAAAATCCAAAGCAAACCTTTCATATCAGACAGGGGTTCGCCTGTACATCTGTCAACTTGGTCTACTGTATCCGCTGCACCCGATGTGGCCTCCTGTGCATCGGGGAGACCAAATGGAGACTTGGAGACCATTTTGTACAGCACCTACGCTCTGTACGCGACAAACGACAACACCTTCCAGTCGCGAGCCTTTTTAACTCCCCCTCCCACTCCCTGGGCGACATGTCCATCCTGGGCCTCCTCCAGTGTCACAATGACACCACCCACAAACTGGAGGAGCAACGCCTTATATTCCGCCTTGGGAGCCTACAGCCCGATGGCCTAAACATGGAATTCACCAGTTTTAAAATCTTCCTACTCCCGGCCTCATCCCATGTCCAACCTTCCCTCTCATCCTCACCTCCTTGACCTGACACAACCTGTCCATCGTCTCTCCCACCTATCCACCCCATCCATCCCACTGACCAATCCCCATCACTCCCTACCTGCACTCATCTATCACCATCCTACCTACCTTCCCCAGCCCCACCTGTCCTCACTCTATTTATCTCCCAGCTCCTTTCCCCCTCCCCCATTTCTGAAGAAGGGTCCCGACCCGAAACGTCAATTGTCCTGCTCCTCTGATGCTGCCTGGCCTGCTGTGTTCATCCAGTGCCACGATGTCATTCTCCTCCTTCTGCCTGGTGTACATGGCAGTGCCAACTGGCCTTGGCCCCTCCCCTGGCTGCCTATTTCTCCTACTTACATGCCTCTATATACGAAGGGATCATCCCCATTTTGCAGTCTCCTCGATGCAATGTGCACTCATTCCCTTCCATGGCATGCTCTCCCGCCTCTCATTGGATAACCAACTCAGGGAAGCCGAAGATAAAGGTCTTTCCAAGGCTACAGACCTCACGCTCCAACAGCTTCTGCGTTTCAGCCACTCACTTGGCTTTGAAAGGGTGAAATCTTGGTGGCACTGCTTGAAATCTTTTTGAGTGCTACAAAAAAGGCACCCTGCCCTTTTCAAAGATATCTGTGAGCTTTACGACTTTCACACAGAGTCATGAAGTCGCACAAGGTGGATTCTGGAAATGGCAATGAGACAAACTGCTTCTCCTCGCAGTCAGCTGCACTTTCAAATGTTCTGCTGCTTCCACATATCATGTAAATGGCAAGTCTGTCTGTCTTGGCTCAGCTCCTCCAAGGATCCAAGGACCAAGACCACACCAACCTAACGCCTGATCATGACCAATCCTCTGGACTGGCATGGAAGGCTGCGCCTGCCTTACAATGCCTCGAGCCTCTATCTGACAGGTGCCTCCATGGACTACACCCCTTAGATCTGGGATACATGACCCTCACTTGCTGCATGTTTGTAGCATAAGCTGTTGGCACGTGGTGCTGGGGTCGGATTGATGTAGCACAATGCTGTACAGCAAGATGTACACTTCCCGGGCTGGCAAGGCAAGTGCCCTCTTTCTGTAACAGCACTAATTGGCACAGCGAGGCAAGGTAGGGATGCTGTAAGCATGCAGGTAGTTGGCTACGGGAGCGGGCACGATAAGAGTAAGTGCACAGACCCGAGATACAGCCTGGTCCAGTCTACGAGCTGGGTGCCCGTCCCCAGTAAAAGTGTCCCCATTTTACACTTTCGATGTAAGTTGCTGTGCGCTCTGCAGTGCTTCCAGAGTACACTTCCATGTATGGTGGATAGGTTGGCAGATGTTGTATACAAATGTCCATGGAGGAAGAATGTGTTCAGCTGGTGCCCATGGATGGTGCCCTGAGATGGTATTGTCCTGTGTCCAACATGGAGGTTGTTCAGAGCAAGCAGTGATTGAATCAGTCGAGTACTTGCTCTGGCTTCTTTGTTGAGTTTTTCCCAAAATCGAGCCTGTTCGCTGAGTTTGTTGAGATTGGAGTCTGAATATTAATGAAGTGAGATCTGGCTTAATAAGGCTTTTGGCAATCAATGGTTATTGTCAATTGGCATCTCACTCTAACTAAGGGAGAATCTTACCACACTGCTTGTGATAAATATAAAAAGATGCAGAGATGATCTTGACATTGAGATGGGCATCATCACACTTATTGTCCAATTCTGCCACACATCTCGCTATAGGCCTCATCACTCAGACCCATATAAGATTTATCAATGATTTGCTTCAATCAAACAGTATGAATTGCCTTTATGAGGAGCGTGAATTATAATGTCGAGATTATAATGATAACAATGATATTTTTAGAGTACTGGCTGTACCACATGTTATCCCGTGGGTTCAGACCAAGTCATAAAATAGACAGATTACATTTAGTGTTGGTAGTTCTTTGGTCTTTGTTAGGAAGTATTTAGACAGTAAATACTGTTTATCAGGACAAGATGCCTGTTGTGAGAAATAGGAACATGTCACTTGTGCCGGAGGGTACTTCTCTATGCTGGCGCCAAGGCTCAGTACTGGCTGGGGCAGACAGAGATCATTAATGTGTGTATTTAACAGTTCTCTCTGACTTGGAAACATCTGCTGTTGGTTTTGAGTGCCCAAAATAATGAATGTTTCATTCCACAGACTTTGCCGTGCCTCATTTCTGAAAACAAGATGGGTTCAGGGTGTGCAGCTGTCAAGCTTTGTTCTTTTGTGATTTTATAATTCTGTCATATCCTCAAAGATATAAGCTTCCATTAAAACTGATGACATACCATTCATTTAATTGGGACATCTCACACAAGTGGTGAGAAATACAATGGTTTATCCAGTGTGCATAAACAATTTGGGGTCCAAAAGTCCTAGAACCACTTGGTATGCCAAATTGCCAACCCCTTTCCTGGCTTCAGCCATTTTGGGGTTGGCAAAGCGCCTCGCCCATTCGACTATTTACCAAACCTGGAATGCTACCAGGATACTGCAGAATGGATTCATAGAATCCCTACAGTGAGGAAGCACGCTATTTGGCCTATCAAGTCTACACCAACCCTCTGAAGAGCTTCCCACTCACAGCCACCTACCCTATCCCTGTAACCCTGAATTTCCCATCAGCCAATCCACCTAACCTGCACATCCCTGGACGCTATGGGCAATTTAGCACAGCCAATTCAACTAACCTGCACATCTTTGGATTGTGTTAGGAAACCAGAGTACTCGGAGGAAACCCATGCAGACACGGGGAGAATGTGCAAACTCCACACAGACAGTTGCCTGAAGGTGGAATCAAACCCAGGTCCTTGGCTCTGTGAGGCAGCAGTGCTAACCACTGGGCCACTGTGCTGCCCAAATTAGCATCACCTTTAAAAGGCCATTGTGCTCCTGGACATGTACAGTTAGGCCAAGCTGCCCAGCATGACTCCTGACATTTCCCCTGTACAAGGAAAACATGAGAAATGTGGCACCCCAATTTGTTGGCAGTGACTAGGAGGTCCTAGGGTGGTAGAGAGATGAAACATCTTCTTCCCCAGAGACCAACAGTGGAGGTCACGACAGCAGATCATGCCAGCCTTGTCCAAGGTTACCACCCAGGTCAGTGCACATTCAGCTGTCTGGGGGAATGCCCACCAATGGAGGAAGATAGTCAATGACCATTATTTGAACATTTTGATAGTGAGTGCAGGTTGGAGAGAGGAGGCAGCAGGTTTAAAAAGAGTGTGGTGAGCAGGGAATCCCTTCATTTTCAACAAGAAAGGCTGGGTGTGAAAATAAAATCTGAGATTGATGTCACAGGAAGTTGTAAAGTTTATCAGTTGGTGACAAGCTGCTGTATCAGTTGAGTCTAAATAGCTTAAAAATATTATACATATCATTTACTAGATAGAAGGCACTGCCTGCATTTCAGGAAGAAACACTGACAAACAGGAGGGAAAACTGAATCAAGCCAAAATAAAACAAAATAAATTAAAACTGAAGGAAAACAAATTTAACGAGTGAAATAATATTAAACTGCTAGAAGTTTTCATAGATAGTAGGAACTGCAGATGCTGGAGAATCCGAGACAACAAGGTGCAGGGCTGGATGAACACAGCAGGCCAAGCAGCATCATAGGAGCA
>NC_063333.1:93558752-93604816 GCF_021869965.1 Rhincodon typus | reverse complement strand
AACCGAGGCATATAAATAACAAGTGGGACAGAACACCAACACTTCACTGGAGGCGCACTGACAATGTTACCTAGCAGGGTGGCGAAACGTCTGCAACCAAACACAGCAGCTCAGCGAGCAAGTCTACAATCTCAACCACAACCCAAGCTACAAATCTTCTCAAAAAAAAACTTTAGATTTTCCAAACCTCTGGAACTTTTCCTGAATCTACTGGGTGTATTCACTATCTCTGTCACTGCTTCCTTTAAAATCCTAGGATGCATTCAATCCAATCCAGGGGTCTTATGGTCTTTAGCTCTATTAATTTCCACAGAAATGTTTCCTTTAATGTTGTTATTGTGTATATTTCCTCTCTCCCTTTAGCCCCTTGACTATTCAGTAATTTTGGAATGCTATTAGCATCTTCTACTGAGAAAACTGATGAAAAGCATTTATTCAATCCTGTGCCATTTCCTGGACCCCAGTAAGTTTTCCCCAGCCTCGTTCTCTAAGTGATCTATGTTCACTTTGGCCTCTCACTTCTTTTTTAAAGAAGCTCTTACTATCTAGTTTTATCCAACTTGCTAGTGTGCCCTCATAGTCTATTTTGTCCCTCTTTATTACTTTTTTATTCATCTTTTATTAGAATGCAAAACTTTCCCAATCTTCAATCATTTCGTGCGTTTGTGTTGTTAAATTGTTAATTGCTGACATGACATGGAATTATGACACCTGCAGAGACAGATGTGGAGGTGGAACCAGGGGGTAAAATGAAAGGTTCACATCAGAACAGCAGATCGACATGTTCCACCTTCAGGGCAAACCTAGCGGAAGCATGGTCTGGTTGGCAACTGCTCCCTGGCCCAGAAGTGGTGGGCAGGCAATAATAACCAATTGTGAAGCGAAACAGTGGAATGGGAAGGACTCTAATGTAATCTAGCATTGAGAATTCGAGATATTAGATTAGTTGAAACTTAGTTCAACCACACTTGGAATCCTGTGTTCAGTTCTGATTGCAGTATTCTAAAATGGATATGGGGCACTAGAGAGGGTACAGAAATGATACTAAAGATGCAAGGCCATATCTACATCAGGAAAGGAAAAACAGGCTGGTTCTCACTTGGTGAAGTGTGTTCCTAAACTGGGCAGTATTAGTGCTGTGTGCTCTCTAAACTCGGCAGTGTTAGCAGTTTGCCTTCAATTCCAATTGTTGATGTTATGGAGAGTGCAGGGTTTCACTATGGGGTCTTCTGTGACCTCCTGGGGCAAGATTCCGATATCTCCAAGATGACACGCTTTCACCTGGATGGTACTTAGCTTTTCCTTGAAGACCTTGGTGCTGCCATTCAGTTGGTGGGTCTGGTTTGCCAAGGTTTGAGTCTTAAGCACCTTAATCCACCAGCAGTTCTTTAGCAACTGAGCACTGGTATGCATCTCATCACCTTGACAGTAAACCTTCTGGAGCTGGTGTACTAAGATCACGTCTGACACTTCAGTGCAGTACTCAGGTAAAGCTGCACTGTTACGAACAGAATCCTTTCGATGTGACTTCAGACTGAGACCAAGCTGCCTGTTTAGCTGGATTTAAAACATCTCATTGCACTACATGAAAGAAGAGCAGGAGAGCTTTATCCTTTCATCCTTTATTTCATCCTTTCCTTGAAAGAAGTTAATCTTGAGTTGCTTCGCATTTATATACAATTCTGTGACTTCAGCCTTACTGTTTTGCTGTAGACTGACTGCTCACAATATTTAAACTTCACCTTCAACAAAATCATTCATACTTATATCATAAAACAGTTGTCTTGTAAATGCTTTGCAATAGGAGTATTGAGTAATAAATACATATGAAATGTCTACGTGTGTATTTTTCAATAATCTGTACGATTTCATCAATATATTTAATGAAATCTGTAAGTTGTTGTGTACAAGTAATGAAATGTGGAAAAGAAGTGAAATGATTGATTGAGATAGCAAACGTACAAAATAGGAACATGGTTATATGATGAATGAATGTTCAACAGGAGATAAAATAGTGCCATACAGCAAGGAGGCAATTTGCAGCTGATTGTCTGCTTCTTGCCTAAGAAATGGCCCGCTGACAACTGAATATGATGGCCAGGCCTGCTCAAAACTGCCTGCACAAGTGCCGTTGTAGGCCCAGGATCACTGTCTCTTACCCACCTCACTTAGCCTGACATCTGCCAGCTCTTCCCCTCCCTGCATCAACCAGTGGTGGAACGAGCATGGCAGGATTCAAATGAGGTACCTGCCTCATATTGGTCAGGGCCTATCAAGGATGGTATCAGCTGCCCCGAATCCTTCTCAAGTAGAAGTTCATAACTTGAGGGTGCAGTACATTTTTCAGGGAGGTGATGGCCTAGTGGTATCACTGCAAGACTATTAATCTTGAGACCCAGGTAATGCTCTCGGGACAAAAACAGAAACTGCTGGAAAATCTCAACAGGTATGGCAGCATCTGTGGAGAGAAATCAGAGGTTCTGAGGAAGGGTCACTTGACCCGAAACATTGACTCTCCACAGGTGCTGCCAGACTTGCTGAGTTTTTCCAGCAATTTCAGTTTTTTGTTTCTTTTTCACAGCATCCGCTGTTATTTTGGTTTTTATACAGTAATGGTCTGGAAACCAAGGTTCAAGTCCTGCCATAGTAGATAGTGGAATCTGAATTCCAGAAAAATCTGGAATTAAGATTCTAATAATAATCCATTGTAACATGTCAGGAAAAACCCACCTGGTTCACTAATGGTGTTTAGGGAAGAAAATCTGCCTTCCTTAAATGCTTCGGCCTACATGGCACTCTGGACCTACAGTGGTGGTTTCTGAGGAAGTGTTCTGGGTTCTGAGGAAGGGTCACCAGACCCGAAACGTTAACTCTGACTTTTCTTCACAGATGCTGCCAAACTCGCTGAGCTTTTCCAGCAACTTCTGTTTTTGATTCTTACCTGCTGTCTGGGCAATTAGGCATGGGCAATAAATGCTGGACGAGCTAGCGACGCTGATATCCTGGGAATGAATAAATAAAATAACTGGACAGCAGGATGTTTTCAACCTGGAATAGCTCTCAGTAACTGCAGTCTCTGCAATGTGAGGGCTTCATTCTGTTAAGGGGTCAAGTGGTTCAATGACGAGATGAAGCAATGTATAAAACCAAACCATTTATTTATTTGCTTCGACTTCAAGCTGTTGGTCACTGTGGAGGAGAGGCATGTAGAATTTCCAATAAGGCATCAGCATGTACATGAGTACATTCACAACTATGTCACTCTACCATATTCTCAAGATATTTCCTTAGCCATGTTACAGATGAGATAAGACCAATTGGGCACTGTAAAGACTCCATATGGATCATTCCTGGGACACACCACCTCAAAGGATCCTGCTCTATAATTAGCACAATTCACAAACCAGTCTCAGAAACTGTGACACTACAAGGGATAAAGCAGCTGATGTTGTCCCTGGTTTTCTGAATGAGAAGGAGCCGGAGGTCACAAGTGTATGATGAGAAAATAACGTTGATACTACCATCTGGGTAAATAAGTCTCTGCAAAAACAGAACGTGAATGTAAAATTTTGTTGGAACAATCACAAGGCACATGAGAAAAGCAGACTTGCAAAACCTCTTAATGTGTTAAAATTCCTCTTAGAATCTGTTACCACATTTGATTTTAATAGCCTGACAGCTGAAATGCAATCTGTCATTTTGTATACTTTGCTGACAAACACATTCAGCTTGGAGGATTGCTTTGTGTGACAATAGGAGAAGATTACAGTCTGTGCTGCAAACAGACTTTGGAGTGAGAGACAGTAGGAACTGCAGATGCTGGAGAATCTGAGAGAACAAGATGTAGAGCTGGATGAACACAGCAGGCCAAGCAGCATCAGAGGAGCAGGAAGGCTGATGTTTCGGGCCTAGACCCTTCTTTAGAAAAATTTGGAGTGACCTGTTTTATTCTCAGTCAGACAAATAAATGGGTGGTGCAGAAAATACAGTGTAGTAGGATATTGAATCAATTAGGTAAGACAAAGGAGACTCTGTTTGGCACTGTGTTTGAGACACTTTGGGATTCAAGCTACAAGCACCATTATGAGTGCATCAATCCAGCATACAAAGGAAGTATACATACTGGAGAGCCAGTATTTGAGTTGTAACCTTACCTTTGACCCATGCGCCATTTCTGCAGAGATCCGCAGTGGGAGCTTGTGCTCGGTGCCTTGACTTTCAGTTTTAGCTCTGCCTCTGAGTTAGAAGATTGTGGGCTCAAGACCCATTTAGCACACATAATCTGAACAGGACGAACAAACTTTTGAAGGAATATCTGGACAATTCGCTAGAGCAGGAGTGGGGAGAGCAGAGTGGAGCTTTAAACTGACTGTAGGCAGACATTGTATTTGCATGCGTCTGCTACCAGGCATCTCTCAGCACAGGCGCCCATCCCTCCTGGTGGTCACTAAAGCTGTGGTCCTGGGATTATCTTTCATCACTTGCACTCCCATTACTCCCAACACTCCTTATGCACCTCGTGAATGACAGTGGGCACTAGTCTGCGTCCTCAAAATTAAAAGGCAGCAGAAAACAGAGATACCCAGGAGCTGGGTATCATTGCTGGGTGGAAGTGCAGGACAAAAGGCATCTTGGGGCAATAGATGGCTGGGTAGGGGAGGGCAGACTTTTTCTTCCCTTCAGATGGGAAGTTAATGGCTAGCCAGATAGATGGCCGACCCCACAATGGAAACCCACCTTCTGGAGCTGCAAGAGCTCAGTAGTGGGTACAGCCAGGATGGTACCCGTCCCAAAAGGAAGCCCCAAATGATCAAAATCAGAAGTTTCTGGAAGCTCAGCAGGTCTGGCAGCATCTGTGAAGAAAAAAATCAGACCGTTCTGAGGAGGGGTCATCGGACCCGAAACGTTAACTCTGATTTTCTTCCTCACAGATGCTGCCAGACCTGCTGAGCTTTTCCAGCAACTTCTGGTTTTGTTCCTGATTTATAGCATCAGAGGTTCTTTCGGTTTTTGTTTAAGTCCCAAAGGATCCTTGGACCCAGGTAAATAGGGGCATTAGTCACAGCATCTTAGGTGGGGAAGGTGGGTTTTAAACTCAAGCCGAGGTGTATGGGGGGAATACCATCTTTCCTGGGGGGCCTGTGATGGGGTTGCCACTCAGCCCACCAGTACGCATACCCTCTGAAGACAGCAGTATCCTCCTTCTGTGACCTTTTAAAGAAAATGCTGCCCACTCCTGCCCACCTGCCAATGCTAACCGTGGCCAAAGTAATCATGAGCTCAACTGAGCATTTAGCAAGCTGTTAAAAACGCAACTGACCTACTTCTCTCTGCTGGGTGGGATGCAGAAATTGGCATCCTGCCCAGCTACCACCACTTCAGATATTATGAGGGTCAGCTCAGGAGTGACAGGCAAGATGGTGGGCTTGGCACTGCCCATTTTACATGCCCGGTGCTGAAAACATAAACATCCAGTCTGCAGTACGGGACATGGGATAAACGGACAAAATACAGTCCAATCCCCAAATCCATAGGGTGTCGCTCATATGAAATTTAAAACTTGTGCAGAGCTGAAGTGATATTTGTTGGAGGTTGGATTTTCAGATGAGACTTCAAATCAAGGCCCTCTCTATCTCCTTGAGTGGAATACGGTTCTATTTTCAAGGAGAATAAATATCCTGGTAAATATTTCTTCATCAATCACCATCATCAATCAGATCACTTGTATTTTACTAGCATTTACATCACCTCTATCAAACACATGACAGCACAATGTACTTTCCAGTCAGTTCAATACTTCTTACGTGTAATAATGGTTAGAATGGATATATTAGGGCAGTAAATTGGCTCAGTGGCCTCACAGCACCAGGAACAGGGGTTCGATTCCACCTTTGGTCAACTGTCTGTGTGGAATTTGCACATTCTCCCCGTGTCTGCATGGGTTTCCTCCGGGTGCTCTGGTTTCCTCCCACAGTCCAAAGATGTGCAGGTTGGGTGGATTGCCCATGTTAAGTTGCCTGTAATGTGCAGGGATGTGCAGGCTAGGTGGGTTAGCCATGGGGAATGCAGTGTTACAGGGATAGGGTAGTGGGGTGGGTCTAAGTGGGATGCCCTTCAGAGGGTCAGTGATGGGCCTGATGGGCCAAATGGCCTGCTTCCACACTGTAAGGATTCTCTTTTATTTCATTGCTGTTAGGGCAACTTTACTGTGAACAAAATGGCTGCTGCCATTTAAGAGCATATTCCTTGACAGTAACTTTTTGGATGGCAGGGACACTGCCCTTTTTGATGGCTGCCCTGCAGTCACCTAGTGCTGAGTGGAATAATAATTGGGGAAGCGGTGGGTGGCTGTCTGCACCTGGCTGGGAGGGTGTTCCATCTCAGAGAGGCTTTCCATCTCAGAGAGCTGCCAGACCTTTGATGGCCGCCGTTGAGAATAGAGTGCGCCCCCTTGGAACAAAGAGCTGGGAGACCAGGACAGAGGTTTGTCATAGGAGCATAGGAAAAGGAGTAGGCCATTCAGCCCCTTCAGTCTGTTCTGCCATTCAATAATATGGCTGATTTGTGGCCTAACACCATATGCCTGCCTTGGGCCCATATCCCTTGATGCCCTTGCTCAATAAAAAAAATTGTCTATCTCAGATTTAAATTTAACAACTTCATTAGCATTGACTGCCATTTGAGGAAAAGAGTTCCAAATCTCCACTACTCTTTGCATGTAGAAGCACTTTCTAACATCTCCTCTGAATGGCCTGGCCCTAATTCTTAGGCCCCCTGGTTCTACAATGTTCAACCAGTGGAAATAGTCTATCTTTATCAACCCCGTCTTTCCCTGTTAACATCCTCAAGACCTCAATTAGATCATCCCTTAACCTTCTAAATTCTAGAGAATAGACCCAATGTTTCTAATCTCACCTCATAACTTAACCCTGGAAATCCAGGTATCATCTTTGTAAAAACCGAAAGAACTTAGGTTGCTATAAATCAGAGCAAAAGCAGAAGTTACTGGAAAAGCTCAGCAGGTCTGGCAGCATCTGTGGAGGAAAAAATCAGAGTTAACGTTTCGGGTCCAGTCCTCAGAACCCAGTTTGAGGAAGGGTCACTGGACTCGAAACGTTAACTCTGATTTTTTCTTCACAGATGCTGCTAGACCTGCTGAGCTTTTCCAGCAACTTCTGTTTTTGTATCATCTTTGTAAAGCTGCATTGAACTCCCTTCAGGGTCAAAACATCCTTCCTGAGGTGTGGTGCCCAGATCTTTTTGCAGTACTCTAAATGGGGTCTAACTAGCATTCTGTATAATGGCAATATAATGTCTGCATCCTTCTACGGCAGCTTTTTAAATATGAAGGCCAGCATTCCATTAGCCTTCTTGACAATTTTCTGCATCTGTTTGCGATATTTTAAAGATCTATGCACATGAATCCCCAAATCTTGTTGGACATCCACTGTGTTTAACTTTGTACCTTCTAAAAAATACCCTGATCTATCCTTTTTCGGTCTAAAATGGACAACTTCACACCTTGCTTAAATTAAAATCCATCTGCCACAGCTTTCCCCATTCACCTGTTGTAATTTTATGCTGTCATCAACACTGTCTACAATGCTGCCCAATTTTGCGTCATCAGTAAATTTGGATATTTGATTTTTTTATGCCATTATCCAAGTTTTAATGAATATTGTGTAAAATTGAGGCCCGAACATAGATCCCTCTGGGACGCCACTAATCATGTCCCACCAGCATGAGTACTTGTCCATTATTCCAACTCCTATCCAAGTCAGTGATTTGCTCTCAATTATGTGAGCTTCCAACTTAGTTAACAGTCTGTTGTGTGAGATTTTATTCAAAAAAATCTTCCGAAAGCCCATATAAACAAAATCCATCGACTTACCTCTGTCCACTACTTTTATCACCTCTTCAAAAAACTCTATGAGGTTTGTCAGCCATGACTTACCCTTCATGATTCCAGGCTCACTCTCCCTGATTAACTGAAATTTTTCAAAGTGAGGATTGAGGGTTTCTTGGCAGTGCCAAGGGAGGAGGCTGGGAAGGTGTGGGTGGAGGAGGCCCTTCCACACTTTCCCAGCCAGACTAAGCTTTTAGGTATTCCCATAGACCCTGCCTGCGTATGAATAGCAGTTGGATGGGAAGCTGTACTTAAATGCACTTACAATGGCCACTGACCAGACTCAATTGGAATGAGGGTGGGTAGACGACGCTCAGGTTTGCCTGCCTTTGTAAAGTATTGCCAAGTCAGGTGATGCAGATAAGAATCAGGAAGGGCAATGGCAGAACTTCATGGCCCCACCTAGCTGCAAATGGTGGGGTGCCTTAAAAATCTCTCCTACTTTACAAGAATACAGCATTTGTCCAATGAGGTTTGAAACATTATGAGCTAATTTTTAAAAATAGACTAAAATGGCAGTTACCCAATGGTATCAATGTGGACTTCACAAGCTTCAAAATCTCCCCTCCCCCGACCACATCCCAAAACCAGCCCAGCTTGTCCCTGCCTCCCTAATCTGTCCTTCCTCCCACCTATCCCCTCCTCCCACCTCAAGCCCCAACCCCATCTCCTACCTACCAGCCTCATCCCGCCCCCTTGACCTGTCCGTCCTCCCTGGACTGACCTATCCCCCTCTAACTCCACACCTACACTCACCTTTACTGGCTCCACCCATGCCTCTTTGACCTGTCTGTCTCCTCTCCACCCATCTTCTCCTCTATCCATCTTCTATCCGCCTCCCCATCTCTCCCTATTTATTTCAGAATTCTCTTCCCCTCCCCCACTTCTGAAGAAGGGTCTAGACCCGAAACATCAGCTTTCCTGCTCCTCTGATGCTGCCTGGCCTGCTGTGTTCATCCAGCTCTACACCTTGTTATCTTAGATTCTCCAGCATCTGCAGTTCCTACTTTCTCTGAAGCAGTTCTTTTTATCTTGTTTTTTCTAATTAGCTGTTGACAAAGACTTACAGAAAGTGAACTGCACTGTTTCATCTGCTACTTCTAGTTTATGACCTCTTAATGAAGACTTGGCTGCATCTATTTTCCACTCTAGCAGAATGTAACCTTTAGTCATACACACAGGTTACTGTGACAATAATGGAGATTTTTGTCGACAATAGATTATTTATTGATTTCTTTGCACTGATTACAGTATAGACAGGGTTAATATTTGTAATTAACAGTTATTCCTGCAAATATCACAGTGTGCTGCCCTATAAACTAATCTAAGGACAGGACATTTATACCACAGGTGACATTACCCTTTGATGGGATCCTATCTTACAAATAATAGGTCAAAGCATCCCATCAAGATCAAACATCCTAAGAACTTTTCTAAATAACTGCATTGTTTGACAACTGCATCTTTTGTGTTGATGACTTTAGTCAGGCCTGAGAGGGCTCAGGGCCGTGAATCATTGACACTGAGCTCGATTGTTGAGAGTTCCAGGTCATAGCATTGCTCAGCTTACCCATCAACCCATCAGGACCCATGGTGATAAGGATGTGTGTAAGAAAGTGTTGGTTTTATGTTAAAGGTTAGCACAGGGATTCTTAAAGCTCTTGATATTTTAAAATTAATAGAAGTTTGTACTTCTGCTATCCATTATCTGGTACACCCACAGTGATGTTAAGGTGAGCATTCCAAGATTTTAACCCAATCACAATGAAGGGCTAGTGATGGCGTTCCAAATCAGGATGCTGTATAATTTGAAAGAAACCTCCACGAGGCAGTGGTACTCCTGTGTATCTACTGCCATTCTCCTTCTAGATAGTAGGGGCTCACAGGTTTGGAAGGTGCTGTTGACTGAGCCTTGACAATTTGCTGTAGCAGATCTCGAACATGGCTCTCATAGCTGGTAGTGAAGACTGTGAATGTTAAAGGTGCTACATGGGATGCCAATCAAGCAGCCTACTTTGTCCTGGATAATGTCAAGCTTCAAGAGTGTTGTTGGAGCTGCACTCATCCAGGCAAACGGGGAGTATTCCTTTATACTTGATCATTAGTGCCTTGTTGATGGTGAACAGGCTTTCGGGAGTGAGTTAGTCACCGCAGAATTCCTAGCCCTGTCTCACTGATGTGGCTATCGTATGGGTATGATTGGTACAGTTCAATTTCTGGTCAATGGGAACCCCCCAGGATGTTGACTGTCTAGGGGAGACTGTTAGTTTCTATCTTACTGGAGATGGTCATTACCTGGCACATTTATAGCACAACTACAACTTGCCACATATCAGCCCAAACCTGAATGTTGTCCAGGTCTTTCATTCAGACATAGACTACTTGAACATTTCAGCAATTGGGAGTGATACTGAACAATGTACAATCACTACTGAACAACCCCACTTCTGACCTTATGTTGGTGGGATTGCCATTCATGAATTGGTTAAAGATAGTTAGGCCTAGAACATCACTCTGAGAAATGTCCTGACAATGAGACGGTTGGCCTCCTGTAACTAGAATCACCTTCCTTTGTGATACACAAGATTCCAACTGATTGAGAGCTCCTTTCTCCACCTTCATTGATGTTAAGGGTGCAAGGGATCCTTGAGGACATATTCAGTCAAATGTTTGATGTCAAGATTAGTCACCTTCATCTCATCACTTGAATTCGGCTCTTGGGAGTATATTTGCACCAAAGCTATCATGATTAGAGACAAAAAAAATGACAGATGCTGGAATCCAAGGCGGACAAAAAGGAGACCGAAATAACTGCAGATGATGTAAATCAGGAACAAAATCAGAAATTGCTGGAAAAGCTCAGCAGGTCTGGCACCATCTGTGAAGAAAAAATCAGAGTTAATGTTTTGGGTCCGGTGACCCTTGAAGGATCACCAGACCTGAAACGTTAACTTTGATTTTATTGTCTTCACAGATGCTGCCAGACCTGCTGAGCTTTTCCAGCAACTTCTGTTTTTGTTGTAGACAAAAAGGAGGCAGGAAGAACACGGCAAGCCAGACAGCATCTGGAGGGAAAGAGCAGTCAGCGTTTCGGGTATTACCCTTCTTCAGGAATGGATGTGGGGGTAGGGGGAGCTGCAGATAAATGGTGGTGGGGGGGGTCGGGCGTGGGGGGGAGGTGAGACAGGTAGAGCTGGAATGGTGGTGATAGGTGGACACTGGTGGTAGGTACAACCTGGTTGGTCAATGGGAGGGATGAATCTGGTTGGTAGCTGGAAAGGAGGGTCAGTGGGTGGAATGAAAGGGAGGAGGTGGGGTTGGAAAGGGAGTTGGGGGATGGGTGGGAAGATTACTTGAAATTAGAGAATTCAATGTTGAGTCCCTCGGGCTGTAGGGTCCCCAGGCAGAAGATAAGGTGTTGTTCCTCAAATTTGCGTTCTGAATCGCTGCAACACTGGAGGAGGCCGAGGGCGGACATGTTGAAGGGGGGGTTGGAGGGGAGGGAAGTTGAAATGGGTCGTGACCAGGTGGTTAGGCTGGCCAATACGGGCTAGGCAAAGATGTTCAGCGAAACCGTCACCTAGTCTACGTTTGGTCTCACCGATGTAGAAAGACCACATCAGGAGCACCGGATGCAATAGATTAGGTTGGAGGAGATGCAGGTGAAGCTCTGTGTCACTGGGCAGGATTGTTTAGGGCCCTGGATGGAGGTGAGGGAGGTGGGTGTGGGCAGCGGTTGCAACTTTTACGGTTACAGGGGAAGGTACCAGGGGGTTGGAGTGGTTGGTGGGGAATGTGGTGTGAACTAAGGAGTGGCGAAGGGATGGTCCTTGCAGAAGGCAGAGAGGGGTGGGGAGTGGAAGATATTCCGGGTGGTGGGGTCTAGTTGGAGTTGGTGGAAGTGTTTGAGGATGATACGTTGGATGTGAAGGCTGGTGGGTGGAAAGCGAGGACAAGGGGGACACTGTCTTTATTATGTTTGGGGGGAGTGGTTTAGAGCTGTGGAGCATGGAATGGAGGAGATGCAGTGGAGGGCTGTCTGGATGACAGAGGGGGGAAAACAGCGTTGTTTGAAAAAGGCAGATATCTGGAATGCTTGGGAGTGGAACGTCTCCTCATCAGAGCAGATGCGACAGAAACGGAGGAATTCGAAAAATGGGATGGAGTTTTTGCAGGATACAGGTTGGGAGGAGGTGTAGTCTAGGTGGTGTGAGAGTCAGTGGATTTATTGTAAATGTCGGTCTGTAAACTGTTGCCAAAAATGGAAACAGAGAGGTCAAGAAAGGGGAGGGAGGTGTCAGAGATAGACCAAGTGAATTTGAAGGCAGGGTGGAAGTTGTTTGCGAAGTCGATGAACTGCTCCAGTTCAGCCTGGATGCAGGATGCAGTCATCGATGTAACAACGGAAGAGTTGGGGAACAGTACCAGTGTACATACTGAAGAGGGAATGTTCGACATAACCGGCAAACAGGCAGGCGTAGCTCGGGCCCATGCGAGTGCCCATGGCAACCCCTTGGATTTGGAATAAGTGGGAAGAATTGAAGGAAAAGTTATTGAGTGTGAGGACTAAGTCGGCAAGGCGGAGGAAGGTATTGGTGGTGGGGGGGGTACTGGATGGGTCTGTCAGAGAGGGAAAAAATGAGGGCCTGTAGGCCATCCTTATGGGGTATGGATGTGTGTAGGGATTGCACGTCCATAGTAAAGATGAATTGCTGGGAGCCAAGGAACTGGAAGTTTCCAAAGAGGTGGAGGGCGTGGTTTGTGTCCCGGATGTGGGTGGGGAGTGTCTGAACCAAGGGGGAGAGGATGGAATCGAAGTAGGAAGAGATGAGTTCAGTGGGGCAGGAGCATGCGGAGACAAATAGGTTGGCCGGGGCAGTTGGGCTTGTGGATCACGGGGAGCAGGTAGAACGGGGCAGCGTGGGGCTAGGGGACTATAAGGCTGTAGGCGGTAAAGGAGAGGTCACCAGAAGCGATCAGGTCATGGACACTGTGGAGATGATGGAAGTCGTTGAGCTTGGGGCAGAGGGGCACAAACGTGAGCCCTTTATTGAGGACAGACCGTCCGGCCACAGAGAATTCAAGGTCGGGGGGGTGGTGAATATGCGGCAAGGTTCAGGGTGGGGATTTCGTGGGGATGGTCTCGAGGAGGCTGACGGAGGGGAGGGGCGAAGGGCGATAGCATGTGTTGGGTGAGGGTTGGACGCAGTGTGGTGGGATGGAGTGGCTGTGGGAGGGAAAGGAGAGTGGGAGGGTAGTGGGCTGGTAGATGGGATGGAGAATGGGATGGGGGACGGGTGTGGGAGAGATGAGGTGGAGATGAGGGAGGAGAAGTGGAGGGCAAGGGCTTATTGTAGGGCTGGACAGATGAGGAGGGTGAGGTGTGTTGGCTAGCTGTAAGCTAACAGTAGGACCCAGGAATGGCCCCGGGGATAGGAGTCCATGTGTTGATTGGAGAGTGGGTGGAGTTGCAGGGAAGTTGAGGCAGCTCCCAGTCCTTTGGTCAGCGGAATCTGGGGCAGCGTTTGTGGATTTGTCCGGAGCAGAGACAGAGGTTGAAGGTGAGTTTCTATAGATCCCTGGTCGTTGGTTACAGAGGCTCAGGTGCTGGACTGGAACTGGAAGCGGCATGAGGCTGGAGAGGCCCAGTGCAGGATGAGGTCTGTATGTGAGTAATGGTGGCGGTAGCGTGGGGGGCTGGGAGGTGGCCAGAAACAGGGCACGGATTGTGAATGGTGAGTGGGTTCTCTGACTGGAAGTGAGTAGAGGAAAGTCTTGCAAACTTACAATATTTAATGTCCCATATGAAGCAGAAAAGTCATTTGTTGGGCATGTGGATTCTGTGTCGAATGTAGAAGAGTAGAGGTCCTCTGTAAGTTTGGGAAACGGAGGCCTTGAGCTGGGGGAAGGGATGAGGAGAGGGAGTGGAGGCGGCGGCGCGTTGCAGAGAGTGTTGAGCAGAGAATCCAGGGGAAGAATTGTTTCTGGAGGCATTGAAGGTTTTGTGAGTATGGAGCTTCGAAGGTGGGTCCAATTTCTGAGGGTTTTGAGGCCTTGAGGGATGAGATGGTAGTGAAGACAGGAGCTGAGGAAGGTCACGTGGCTGTAGAAGCGGGTTCGTTTCATGATGTCTGGAGCTGAGTGTGGGATGGGAATCCTATGTTCAGCCAATCCTTGGAGAGATAAATGGCTACGGGTCAGCTGGGATGTACTTCCTTTAACTCCTTAAGTGTTCCCCTCGCTTTCTCCATGGTAATGCTTTGATTATTTAGCACTGGCTAGTCACCCAATTAGCTTTCTTTTCTCCTGTGGTGTAAACTATGATCCTTAAAAATTTGCATTCTTTCACTTGTCCTGATGAATACAAGATGATAAACTTTGGCCACACAGCTCTCTTTTTGGCAACGTTGGTAATATTTGTGCTTGTCAAATACATATATGTGAATCAATTGATGCCACACCCACATCAATAAGTTCTGTTTCACAGTACTTTCTCATATTTAGAGAACAGAAGGGATTTTCGGCAGTATCGTCTGAAATTACATTCGATTTATTGCCTGTTAACATTTGGAGCCAAAAAGCACTTACTGACAACATTTCTGAAGAAGGGTCCAGACCCAAAATGTCAGCTTTCCTGCTCGTCCGATGCTGCTTGGCCTACTGTGTTCATCCAGCTCCACACCTTGTTATCTACTGACAACAAAACATTGTTTATCTCCTCTTTTCTTTTATTTGTTCAAGGGACGTGGGCATCGCTGGGTGGGTCAGGATTTATCTCCTCCCCTTAACTGTCCTTGAGATGGTGGGGAACTATCTTTGTGAACTGCTGTACTCCATGGGATGTCCCATGCCCACATCGCTGTTAGGAAGAAGTTTTACCTATTGACAGGAATAGAGCATAGACTTTTACTCCCATGTTTTTTTTCCAGACATTACAGGAGTCATTCGTTAATTTCCCACTAGTTGTGGAGATGTTGATTACAGAATATTTACTGCTGCATTAAGCCAGCTGAGAATTGTGGCTAGTACACACTGAAAGTTTCAAAAGTCTTGTTGGCAGGAAGTCTACTTGGCAGTGAACAAAATTGGAAAGTTAAATTCAATATGTTCTTCTTGTTGCTTTCAGGACAGTTTCAAAACAAAATACTTGCAGTCTTCTGTTTTTTAGATAAACTGTTCTTGCGCACAACTGGAACATGCTTTCCTTCTGAATGCTTGGCATTTGCAAATGCTAGTGTGTGAAGTAAGGGCCATCTCTTGAGAGGGATGTAGGCCACAGAACTGTGTCTTGCCTTCATACGTATAAAATAAATGAAACTACATAGAAATGTGGAGGCAGTAACATTTCTGATGATTTGGGCAAGGTAAATCGGAAAATAAATCCCCTCTAACTAAGATGGTGAACTCTCGAAAAAGCAAACTGGAAGCCTCTAATCAGAACCCATATCTTGGTTAAATTTTTTTTTCTATTCATTTGTGGGATGTGGACATCGCTGGCTGGTCAGCATTTATTGCCCATCCCTAGTTGCCCTTGAGAAGATGGTGGTGAGTTGCCTTCTTGAACCGCTGCAGTCGTCCTGCTGCGGGTTGACCCACAATGCTATTAGGGAGGGAATTCCAGGATTTTGACCCAGCAATAGTGAAGGAACGGCGATATATCCCCAAGTCAGAATGACGAGTGGCTTGGAAGGGAACTAGGAGGTGCTGCTGCCCTTGTCCTTTGAGATGGAAGTGGTCGTGGGTTTGGAAGCTGCTGACTGAGGATATTTGGTGAATTTCTGCAGTGCATCTTGGAGACAGTACACACTGCTGCTACTGAGCGTCAGTGGTGGAGAGAGTGAATGCTTGTGGATGTGGCGCCAATCAAGTGGGCTGCTTTGTCCTGGGTGATGTCAACCTTCTTGAGTGTTGTTGTGGCTGCACTCATCCAGGCAAGTGGCTAGTATTCCATCACACTCCTGACTTGTGCCTTGTAGATGGTGGACAGGCTTTGGGGAGTCAGGAGGTGAGTTACTCACCGCAGTATTTCTAGCTTCTGACCTGCTCTTGTAGCCACTGTGCAGATGTGGTAAGTCCAGTTGATTCTCCAGTCAATGATAACCTCCAGGATGTTGATTGTGGGGGATTCAGTGATGGCAACACCATTGAATGTCAAGGGACGATGGTTAGATTGTCTCGTATTAGTGATGGTCATAGCCTGGCACTTGGGTGGCATGTCACTTGCCACTTGTCAGCCCAAGCCTGGATATTGTCCAGATCTTGTTGCATGTGAACATGGACTGCTTCAGTATCTGAGGAGTCACAAATGGTGCTGAACATTGTGCAATCATCGGCGAACATCCCCACTTCTGACCTTATGATGGAGGGAGGGTCATTGATGAAGCAGCTGAAGATGGTTGGGCTGAGGACACTACCCTGAGGAACTCCTGCAGAGATGTCCTGGAGCTGAGATGATTGACCGCCAACAACCATGACCATCTTCCAATGTGTCAGGTATGACTCCAACCAACAGAGAGTTTGCCCCCTGATACCCATTGATTCCAGTTTTGCTAGGGCTCCTTGATGCCACACTTGGTCAAATGCAGCCTTGATATCACGGGCTGTCACTCTCGCCTCACCTCTGGAATTCAGCTCTTTTGTCCATGTTTGAACCAAGGCTGTAATGAGATCAGGAGCTGAGTGGCCCTGGCGGAACCCAAACTGGGCGTCACCGAGCAAGTTACTGCTGAGCAGGTGCTGCTTGATTAGCACCGTTAGTGACACCTTCCATCACTTTACTGATGATCGAGAGTGGACTGATGGGGCGGTCATTGGCTGCATTGGATTTGTCCTGCTTTTTATGTACAGGACATACTTGGGCAATTTTCCACATTGCCAGGTAGATACCAGTGTTGTAACTGCACTGGATCACCTTGGCTAGGGGAGCGGCAGGTTCTGGGGCACAAGTCTTCAGTACTATTGCTGGAATGCTGTCAGGGCCCGTAGCCTTTGCAGTATCCAGTGTCTCCAACTGTTTCTTAATATCACGTGGAGTGAATCGAATTGGCTGAAGACTGGTATCTGTAATGTTGGGGACCACTGGAGGACGCCGAGATGGATCATCCACTTGGCACTTCTGGCTGAAGATTGTTGTGAAAGCTTCAGCCTTATCTTTTGCACTGATGTGCTGGGCTCTTCCATCATTGCGGATAGGGATATTTGTGGAGCCTCCTCCTCCAGTGAGTTGTTTAAATGTCCACCACCATTTACGACTGGATGTGGCAGGACTGCAGAGCTTAGGTCTGATCTGTTGGTTATCGGATCACTTAGCTCTGTCAAACACTTGCTACTTTCACTGTTTGGTGTGCAAGTAGTCCTGTTTGGTGGCTTCACCAGGTTAACACCTCATCTTCAGGTATGCCTGGTGCTGCTCCTGGCATGCCCTCCTGGAACTCTCCATTGAACCCAGGATTGATCCCCTGGTTTGATGGTAATGGTTGAGTGGAGGATATGCCGGGCCATGAGGTTACAGATTGTGCTGGAGTACAGTTCTGCTACTGTTATTGGCCCACAGTGCCTCATGGATGCCCAGTCTTGAGTTGCTAGATCTGTGCGAAGTCTGTCCCATTTAGCATGGTGATAGTGCCACGCAACAAGATGGAGGTTGTTCTCAATGTGAAGGCGGGACTTGGTCTCCACAAGGACTGTGCGATGGTCACTCTTACCGATACTGTCATGGACAGATGCAACTGCAGCTGGCAGATTGGTAAGGATGAGGTCACGTATGTTTTTCCCTCTTGTTGGTTCCCTCACCACCTGCTGCAGACCCAGTCTAGCAGCTATGTCCTTTAGGACCCGGCCAGCTCGATCAGTAGTACTGCTGCTGAGCCACACTTGGTGATTGATATTGAAATCCCCCCACTCAGAGTACATTTTGTGCCCTTGCCATCCTCAGTGCTTCCTCTAAGTGTTGTTCAACAAAGAGAAGTACCGATTCATCAGCTGAGGGAGGACAGCATGTGGTAATCAGCAGGAGGTTTCCTTGCCCATTTTTAACCTGAAGCCATGAGACGTCATGGGGTCTGGAGTCACTGTTGAGGATTCCCACGGCAACTCCCTCCCGACTGTATACCACTGTGCTGCCACCTCTACTGGGTCTGTCCTGCCAGTGAGACAGCACATATCCAGGGATGGTGATGGTGGTGTCTGGGACATTGTTTGTAAGGTACGATTCTGTGAGTATGATAATGTCAGGCTGTTGCTTGAATGGTCTGTGAGACAGCTCTCCCAATTTTGGCACCAACCCCAGTTGTTAGTGAGGAGGACTTTGCAGGGTCAACAGGGCTGTTTCTGCCGTTGTCTTTTCTGGTGCCTGGGTCGATGCCGGGTGATCCGTCTGGTTTCATTTCTTTGAGACTTTGTTGCAATTGTTACAACTGAGTAGCTTGCTAGGCCATTTCAGAGGGCAAATGAGAGTCAACCACATGCTATTGGTCTGGAGTCACATGTAGGCCAGACCAGGTGAGGGTGGCAGATTTCGTTCCCCGAAGGACATTAGTGAACCAGATGGGTTTTTCTGACAATTAGCAATGATTTCATGGTGATCAGTCGATTCTTAATTCCAGACTAATTTTTAAAATTAATTTTTTAAATTAAAAACAAATGAGCTGAACTGACCTGATAACTATAACAGTAATGACTTTTAACATCTGTACTGGATAGGGTATTAGAAACAAATATCAGATTAAAAAAAAGGCATTTGAAGAGGTTTGAGATCATCAAGGAGAGCCATCATGTATTTGCAAAAGCCAGACAGTATTTGACGAATTTAAATGAGATTTTTGTTTGAAGAGAGTGCAGTGAACGATGCCTATGTGGATTTGAAGAAAACATTTGACAAAGAAAATTTTGCTGCCTGGCAAAATGGATGCTTGTGGAATAGGAGTATGAGTGTCCAAATGAATAAAGGGACAAAAATACAGCAAGTGGTGACAAATAGATTTTTTTTTGAGTGGTGCTTGGGAGTCAGTCGTGTCCCTCAAGAGTCAGTGCAAGGGCTAACATTCTTCTGATATAAAAAAGACTTAGCTATCAGAATGCTAAACAAAACTTCAAAACACGTCAATGATGCAAACCTTGGAGATGAGGCAAACAGCGAAGATCTTGCCTCTTGACTTCAACAGGACAGAGGAAGATTAGCAGAATGGGTAGCCAAGTGGCAAATTGTGGTTGATGCGAAGAAATGTGAGGTGATACAGTTTGGTAGCAGGGTTAGGGTGCAACATTATAGATTTATAAGATATAGGGTTAGGGTTCTAATGGGATCTTAATTCTGAAGAGAATACAGGAACAGAGGCACCTGGGCATTCATGTACAAAGAAGGTGGCAGGACGTGTTGGGGGGAATCTTATTGTGGTGTTGGTTCTCAGTAACCAGCTGAAGAGCTGGTGACACACCTGTACTGCCTCTTTTCATGAAGAACCACAAGCCAATCAGATGGCGACAAGACCTTCGCCTTGAATCAGCACACGTAATGGGAGTTACCAGTGAATCAGAGGTTGGCAGCAGAGCCACTGAAGAGATTATGGTGGCAGTCAGGGCTTCAGAAGCAGATGAACTGAAGCACGAGTTGCAAGGATGGAGAGGTGGAAATATGTGATCTCAGTGATGGCATCAACAAGTAGATACAAACTTCTGGTGTACTCAAATGTGACACTGAGATTGTGCACAGTCTGGTTCAGCCCCAGGCAGTTACCAAGGAGAGAAATGGTGTCAGTATAGAACAGAGTTGACGACAGGGAGCAAAAGGCAACAGCTACCCAGTATTGAACTGGAGGAAATTTCTGCTTCTCTAGAATTGGATGTCAGATCGAGCAGTCTGACGCTTTAGTGACAGGAGATTCGAGAGAAGTGGTGGTGACGCAGAACTACATTTTTTTTTTAGCAACATTCTCACTAAGCTGCCTGTTTGTGTAGTCTTGCAGCCACCTGAAAGTTACCATTTCGTCCTTCTGCATTTAAAGATTGCCCAGATTAAGCAAATCAATTTAAAGGGATTGAGTTGGCCATGCAAAACAGCAAAATTTTCAACGGATCGTAGACTTGAAGGAGAAAGATACAGTGCTTGAAGAGATAGAATAGTTAACAATAGCAGCTCACCCAGGAGCCAGGAGAGCATTAGATAATGATTAGTTTAATGTTTTGCATGTAATTTTAAAAATTATTTGTTCATGGGATGTGGGCATTGCTGGCTATGCCAGAATTTACTGCTGATTGGGAAGCCAAGAGTCAACTGCATTGCTATGGGACAGAAGTAACATGTAGGCCAGACCAGGTAACGATAGCAATTTTCCTTCCCTAAAGGGCATTGGTGAACCAAATGGGATTTTAACAACAATCACTTTTTATTCCAGATTTTTAAAGACTGAATTCAAATCTTATCACCTCCCATGATGGAATTGGAGTCCACATTTCAGGACATCAGCCTGGGGTTCTGGATTACTGGTCCAGTGGCATTGCCACTACACCACCAACTCTCAGCTATATATAGTGTTGTATTATAAGCTCCTAAGAATTAATGCATTGTGTAATCATCTGTTTAGATGTTTCTTATTGGCTGTGGGTTAAATTAAGAAAATTGTAGAGTGATAGACCTTGAGTTTCATCATGCTTCACATCTTAAGAATCACTGGCACCGATGATCACTTGGTGATCCTCATCAATGTGCATCTGAGTTCAACATTAGAGGGGACCTAACTTGCTTGGATCCCCTTGTCAAGAATTTTGCTTGTATTTTTTGTGAACACTTACTTCTGTAAATTGCTATGTCAATATTTCCTGTTCAGTTTTCTTTTGTTGTATTGTCATGACTTGAATGCAGGGTCAGGCCACTTGGTGGCTCTGTGAAGAAAGTTTTTGTATTATCTAGTCACAAGTCTATCGAATGTTCAATATAAAGAAATTATATTCTTGAATTTCCAAAGATAACACTGTGGCCCATTTAAAAGTAACATGTTTTTACAAGAACTTATAACCTGACAGTATTGCAACAAGTTGTAAATGAGTTCATTCATAATACCCATATTTGGCGGACTTCAATTCACAGTGGACCGGAATACTGCAGTTTATGTTGAGCACGTCAGTTAAACACGCATATTACTGGTCAGGTCCTGGTATCACTGGTGGGGGCGGGGGTCAATATTGGGATCACTGATGAGGAAATCAAAGCTCCTCTCTCCCAGTAAATGTTCCAAACTATTGAGAAACATTTACTGCTGTGTTTCAACTGTCATTACGGCCTTTGTGATTTTCCTGAGGTTGTAGGAAATAAGAGCTGAGGCGGTGGCCGTCAGACACAAAGACAATGCTAACGGAGACATTTAAGTTGACTGCAACAGCAATTTCAAGACTCTACTGGATGCCACTCTGCCCAGCATCTGCTGATAGCCCAACAAAAGGATGCTCAAAATACATTATGATCTGACTGGCAGATCACTACATCTTCTTCCCATGGTCTGAAGTATCTAACAGTTAATGTACTTCACTAAGCTTCTTGATCACTTTGAATGGACCACTGAACCTTGCTTTCAGAGATTGACCTTGTAAAGTTAATAACACTTACATTTCATCTCCTGTTTGAAATGTTCTGGTTTCAACATCTGCACAACTGAGGGGTCCCACACAGGTCACCCATCGCTCCCTGGAAGGAGCCAGTCACACTGCTGTTCAAAGCAACAATGACCTTCATGGTCATTGGGAGAGGATGGTCTCTCAGTTCTGATCTTCTCAGGTCACACTCTGGCAGCTGGCATTATTCTGTCACAGTGTCTAGGGACATATGGAGCTGCATTGGCACTGCGCCTCAGTCATCCCCAGGAAATAAAGTCGAGGCCAAAACACTCTGGTCCTCCTGCTGACCTATGCATCCTGACATAGGCCTGCGTTTACCATTTAATGCGATGTAATCCCCTTAAGTGTGGGAGTAGATGCACTGGTAGTAATTTTCCATTTCCAATTCTCATTGTCCATAAATATCTGTGTGCTCCCAACAAGTATACCTTTAATTTTACAGGGATGCTATCACACCAGATTCCCTCTCCTCCCAACCTAGCTTAGGGAGGAGAGTGCTCACAGTTTACTTTCAGCCCATTAAAAGGGCGATGGGTCCAATGTATATTCTAGGACCATGGTTTCATTGATGGTTGAGGCTACTTCCTATTTAATGTGGGGAACCTGGCTCCCATCAGAAGGTCCTTAATCGGTGGTAGAGCAGGATTACAGTGTCCATCACTTCCATGTTGGCCTCATTTCTGTCCTGTAGAGCAAAGTGAGTTAAAATCTCATCCAAGTGTTTTTACAAGTGTCCTTCTGTCCTTGCTGTTGTTCACCCATTTTATATGGATGAGATTTATATCGGGAATAATGACAGAAGATGGAACTTCTAGAATCAGTAAACAATGGGCACCACATTTAAATATAACCATGCACCTTTAGAGGGAGAGAGAAGTGACTTGTGAAACTGGACATTCAAAACGTAGTGGGAATTGCAGTCCCAATTTCTACCCTTGCAACTGACTATGACTCAAGCAAAAAATCTGTATTTTGCTTCAAGTGTCATTTACAGCAAAGCACTCCACATCTAAATAATCAAATTTATTTGTTATTTCTCTTCATTCTTTTTATGGATGTGCCTACCTCCAATTTGTTATTGATGCGTCAACTAACAGAATCAATTCTCCTAGACTTTCACTTTAAAAATCATTTAAGATTTTTTAAGAACCATGATAAGATCAATTGTGAAAGTGCACTTTGCTTTAAAATATTCCTTTTGTCTTAGTTTGGATCAAAGGGAAGCGAAATGGTGGAAACATGGCAGCTGAATTTTCTAGAGCATTTCAGTATAACGCTATGCATGAAGGACACTGCACTGATTTACTGAAGGAAATATATACATGACTGACTTAAGCTGGTTTTACATCAAAACTCTGATATGTGCAAATTTCTGAATTATTGTTCGATTTCCAAGATCAGTCCAAACCCTTTGTTACTAATTTACATGAAATGACACAGGGAAAAGACGAGTTCATGAAACTTTCCTGCATTTCTGTTCCAAGATTCAGGTGCCACACAGTCAGAGATCACATTCCCTGATTAATGTAACTGAGATTTTCAGAATTTGATAATGATACTTTTGAATGTCTCTACTGAGCCTTGCAGATATTTTCCTAATCAAAACACCTCTAGAGCAGGTGGGACTTGAACCCTGGCCTCTTGATCCAGAGGTAGGGACACTACCTCTGCTCTGCCAGAGTCCTTCCATGAGGCTTGCAGATGTTCTGCAAATCAACTTGTTCAGATGTGTTTTGACGTACTACTGGAGCAAGTGGCATTTGAGCCTGGACCTTATAGCTTCGAGGCAAAGGCATTACCACTGTGCCACAAGAGCCCTTAATGAGTCTTTCAGACTTTTTCTTAAAAAACTTGCTCAGACATATTACGATACATCCCTGTAATAGGTGGGACTTGATCCAAGGCCTCCTGGCCCAGAGGTAGGGAACACTACCATTGTGCCACAAGAGCCCATAATGAAACTTGCATTACACTTTACCAAAATACTATCAGCTGATTGGTCTGGACCTCCTGCATTCAGAAACACTAAATACTTGGAATGGCCTTCCCAATAGGCTTATTCCTGTTCTGTGTAACACAAGGCACCATCCGAAACAGGAGACCCTAACAGTGAGCTGTCATGGCAGTACGTGGGTATGCCTCTTGGTGTCATTGCATTTGCACTTCAATGATGGATTTTTTTTTAAGTTCCAATATAGTTGAATAAGGTCAGAAGTACATTTTATTGCAAGTTCCTATTGGCAAGACAGCCATGAATTTCAAAATGGCAGCACAGTGGCCTAGTGGTTAGCACTGTTACCTCACAATGCCAGGGACCCAGGTTCAATTCTATCCTTGGGTAATTGTCTGCGTGGAGATTGCATATTCTCCCTGTGTCTGTGTGGGTTTCCTCTTGGTGTTCCGGTTTCCTTCCATAGTCCGAAGACGTGCAGTCAATACAGTGTGGAGCTGGAGGAACACAGCAGGTCAGGCAGCATCAGAAGAGCAGAAGAGTCAATGTTTCGGGTTGGGACCCTTGAAGGGTCCTGACCCAAAATGTCGAGTCTGCTGCTCCTCTGATGCTGCCTGACCTGCTATGTTCCTCCAGCTCCACACTGTATTGATTCTGACTCCAGCATCTACAGTTCTTGCTATCTCCAAAGAAGTGCAGGTTAGGTGGATTGGCCTTGCTAAATGGCCTATAGTGTTCAGGGATGTGTAGGTTGGGTGGATTAGCCATGGGAAAGGCTGGGTTACTGGTATAGGGTGGGGAGGTGGGACTGGGTGGGGGTTCTTCAGAGGGTTGGTGTGACACAATGGGCCGAATGGCCTGCTTCTGTATTGCAGGGATTCTATGATTTTAATAATTTCTGCTTATAATGAGCCAGAAAATTCTGTGTTATTATTTTCCAGACTGCTTCAATATAATGTGCCAAACGCAATAGAAAACTGTTGTTCCCATGTAAAAGCTTTTCTGTGTTTGCATGGTCAAAGAAAATTGCTGTGATTGAAACTACTGAAGGAAATGTAGGGCTGAATTTTCCCAGCCTCTGAACAATGTGGGCAATGGTGAGGCAGTTCAGAGAATACGGCAAGATCAGATAAACAAAATTCTTGACGTCGAGAAAAAAAATCTGATTTTCCTTTGAAAAGCAAGATGGGAATCTCACTAATGAGAGGCCTATTTGCATGCATTTACATGTCATTAGTATCTAATCTCGCCTTGCTTATATGTAGTTTGCTATTCTCCCATGGTGCAGAGAAAAATGCAGATGGCAAAAATTCCTGATGTGTAAGTCAGAGTGGGTACCTGGCCTCTCCACTGTTCCTCCAGTTGCTAACACCTTAGGGTACATTCCATGGGCAGTGACTGCCCATACCCCACATCCACATACAGTGGCATCAGAAACACACACCAACCTCACACACCAACCTGTCACAGTGAAGACAGTTCTCCACTGCAATGCTGCATTTTCAAGCACACCCACACCTTGTCCTTTAATGTTGCTGCCTTACCTCTTCAATCGGAGCAGGGTACACCTCAGGGCTCTTCACTTGCTTTCTTAGTGCTTATTCACTTCAAACATGCTTGGATGCTCACAGCATCTCTGCCTTGGCTTGACGTTTTGTCCTTTGCTGCCTGATTCAGACCTTACAATGTTCACAGTAGTTCCCATCTTGCCCTGCTGTTGAGGACAGAGCAGCATGTCATGGTGATCAGGTGCTATATGGCACCATGTTATGTCAATCTCACACCTACCGCATGTGCCAACAGCCTATGTGCCAAACCAACTTCAACCCAATAGCCAGGTCTCAAAGTCAAAGGGGAGCATTCCTTAGGCAGTCTAAGGAAATTGTTGTTATTCAGAGATTGTTGCCACAGCCAGTTAAAGGTAACGTGATCATTTCTTTTGTTTAATATTCTGAGGTCGATACGACTCCTCAGGACTTTTCTGAAGACATCATACTGGACAATTTCAGTTAACTCTCTCACCATAGATGCTGCCAGACCTGCTGAGTTTCTCTGACACTTTTTGTTTATGTCTGTTTTTTGTCTTAAATGTTATTAAATAAAAAGAAAAGCAAATATTTTCAACAGTTCAAAGGTTTTCCAGCATGTGATGCTCGCACATTGAACTGAGAAAATGTTATGCTATAATGAGCATCCTGAAAAGAGTAACACTCCCTTAGACAAGATTCTAACATGGTGAAATGCTAGCTCAATTTTTGTGGAATGAGTCAGCCAGAAAGTGTTGATGGAAAATATCAATACATTTATGAATGTGGGATTCTATTTGAAAGGAAGTGTCACCCTTCCAACTGACACGCTCTCAGAAGCTTTTCATTCTAATTTCTCTCCCACTACGTGTGCTGTGAAGGCTAGTCAATGTCAGCAATGATGGAGGTGGTGCTCAGCTGGGCTTTAAATATGACATCGGCGTTGGAAATCCCAGAAAGTCTTGGAAGCACTGAGTACATCAATTGATGATGAATGCACAACAGTATAAGTGTGACGCAGTGCATACATAATAAGGTGAGCAGTGGAGAGTTGCGAGAGATAATTCACTAGAGCTCACAGATAGAGATCCTCCATGACACTCCCCAAAATTGACACTTAGCTGATTTTTGGTAAAATATTGCCCAGAGCAAGTTCAGAAATTTGATTGCTGTCTCAACTGTTCAGGCCAATCACAGGAAAAAGCTAACCACTTGTCTGGCCTATGCTTTCTCCTGTCAGTCTTCTCATTGTGGTCATGCCCTGCAGCCTCCATTGGAGAAATGTAGGAGGGCATGAGCGAGCACAAAGCCATGCCCTTTCCCCCAACACATGACACCAGAGGAGGTGGGGAAACCCACTGAAGGCAGCAGCGGACAACATAAGGACATCAACTGTAAGTTAAGTCTTGAATATTTTTCACAGTTTTCATGATTTTTGTTTCTTTTAATCAATTAATGTTGTTGTTGATTAATTGTATATGGAATGATTTTCTAATTGCTTTTATACATTTAAAGAACCTCCATTTAATAATTTTAAGTGCAATTAGTTTTTTCTTATTTAACATTCAATATTATTTATGCCTCTTACTGAATGGTGGTTGAGGAAATTGACTATTGGGGTAGGGGTGGCACTACATAGACAAGCATTTGAGTAGTTTGACGGTAGATTGGTACTGTAGTGGGTAGGGTGGCAGGTAGGCAGAATGAGAAGCTATTTGGATGGTAAGAAGTAGGTTGGCAGATTGGTACTTGGTTGGCAGGTTAATGGGGTGATAGGTGGTTAGAGCAGCAGGTTAGTATGGTGATAGGCTGGCAGGCAGGTCAAGAGGTAGGGGTATCAATCTGGAGTCAGGTTGGGTTGGTGCTGGGGGTGGGTACAACTGATGTAAAAGAGAAAGTTGTCTTATATACTGCCTTAAATAACCATCCACGGGGCTTTTCAATCAACAGTGTTTCTTTGAGAGCTGTCACCATCTGATCTGAGAAACACAGGAGCCAGTTTAGTGCACAGCAAGCTCCCACAAGAAGCATACAAATTATGAGTCAGAGTAGGCCATTTGGCCTATCAAGCCATTTGCCCCATTGACCATGATCATGACTGATCTGACTGTGGCCTGAACTCCACAATCCTGCCTCGTCTTCCCTACCTCGCAGGTAATCTTTTACTCCTGTGTTAGTCAAGAACCTACAATATCTTCTCTGCCCTAGAAATATTCAGTGACCCTGCCTCCATCACTGTCTGGGGAAAAGAGTTCCAACTTTTCGCAATCCTCTGAGGGAAAAAAGTTTCCTCTCATCTCCATCTTAAATGAGAACCCCTTCAGTGTTGAAATATGTCCCCTAGTTCTAGTCTCTCCTGCAAGGGGAAATGTATTTTGTGCTGTCGAGTCCTCTCTGGATCTTATATGCTTCAATAAAATCATCTCTCATTCTTCCAACTTCCATTGTGCAAAGTCCCAACATTATGTAATACTGATTAGATAAATCATTTTTTTCTGACGCGTATTGAAAGATAAATATTGACCAGGATACAAAAGGTAATTTCCCTTCTCCTGTTCAAATAATGTCTTTTTTTTATGTTCACCTGACAGAGAAGATGGGGCTTTGGTTTAGTACTTCATTCAAGAGCCAGCATTTCCAAAGTGCATCACTGCCAATGGATCACATTGCAGTATTAGCCTAAATTTCCATTCCAAAGTCCTGGAGAGAAAACTGAACCCATAGTCTTCCAAGTCAGAGATAAGGGTGCTATCAACTTAGCCACAGATAAGCATTAAATAGGATGTAAGGCACTGTAAAAAGCCAATTAGCCCAACCAATCCTTACTGATCATTACCCACTATGGGTCACATCAATGCACCTCCTTTCATATTTCCTAATTTAAATACACGTGGTCTCTGACTTACGAATGTCAGACTTTCAAACGCTCGTACTAACTAATGAGATCCCATATTACTATTAATTTTAAGCATCTGACATGCAAACATGCAATCATACTTACAAAGTGATATTTTACACTGTACTGCATTATGTTCTGACTTGTGTACAAATTGACTCACTCAGGAACACAGCCTGTTCATAACATGGGAACTAGACATAACACAGAGTGGAGCTGGAGGAATACAGCAGGCCAGGCAGCATCGGAGGAGCAAGAAAGCTGACGTTTTATGTCAGGACTCTTCTTCAGAAAATGCTGGTAAACCTTTCCTGTACCCTCATCAAAACATCCAAATCCTCCTGGTACTGTGGTGACCAGAACTGTATGTAATATTCTAAGTGTGTCCTAATTAAAGTCCTATAAAGCTGCAGCATGACTTGTCTATCCTTATACGCAATGCCTCTTCCAATAAAGGCAAGCATGCCATAAGCCTTTTTTACTACCTTATCTACCTGTGCTACCATCTTTAGTGATCTGTGGACCTGCACACCCAGATCTCTCTGCATTTCAATACTCCTAAGGGTTATGCCAGTCACTGTATAATTTCCATCAGTACTCAACCTTCCAAAAAGGCATCACCTCACATTTGTCTAGAGTTTGAATTCTAAGGCAGAAAATTCCAAAGTTGGAAAACTCTCTTGACAGTAAATATTTTCTTCTTATCTTTGTTCTAAAAGGGCCAACCCTAATTTTAAAATAGTGTCTCCCAGTTCTGAACTCATTCACAGGAAGAAATACCTTTTCCATGTTGACCTTGTCAGGGCTTATAAATTTCAATCAGATCATCCTTCAGTCTTCTAAACTCCAATGAAATCAAGCGCAGTCTGTCCAAACTCCCCTGATAAGACAACACAGTCATCCCTGGAATCAATCAAGTAAAATAAAGTCGCCATTATTTACCAGACCATAGGGCTGCTCTCATTAGAGAGAAGCAACTGTTGAGGGCTCACCATGCCTAGGCAGTCGGAGAGGTTCAGAAGCCCTTCATTGTAAGCTCAGCCACTGTGGGAATTGAACGCCCACTGTTGGCATCACTCTGTATCACAAACCAACCATCCAAGCTAAACCACCGACACAATGAGCTCCACTTTTACATAATAACCTTTTATGTGGCACCTGGTCATATGGCTTCTGGTTCATTTCTGTTATCATCCTTGTAAATATTTTCTACACCACTTCCATTATCTCTATGTCCTTGACAACATATATTAACCAGAACAACATGCAGTGCATCAAATTCCAATGCAGTTTAGTCAAACTTTATTTTCTAATTTTTTTAATGGTCTGATAAGCTCTTCTGTAATCACTAGTGATTAGAGTATTTGTACTTTAAGATTTCTTCGTTCCTCTAGCCTATGCAGACTCACACCTCCCAAAAAAGAGGTGAGTTCCTTATCATTCTTACCAATTGTGCTAGCTCACATTTATTGATGTGGAAATTCATTTGCCAATTATTTGCCCATTCCACAAGTCTGCTAATAACCTCTTGTAATTTGCTGCAGTCCTTTTCAGTATTGGTTAACCCCATAAATCCACAAATTTAGAAATTGGGGTTTTGAATCCAAGTCAAAACTGTGAAGTTAAAACCCCACTTCCCAACATTTGTCACCCAAAATAACTACTTTTTACTCACAATCTCTGCATTCAGTCTTGAAGCAAATTAGTGATCTGCTCGATTATTTGTCTCTTGAATCCACATTCTCTGACTTTGTTCATTAGTCTACTATGTGGCACTTAGTTGAATGCTTCCACTGCATTACCATAGTCTACTGTTTTCTGCTACCTCCTCAAAAAATTCAAGAAGGTTGGTCAAGCAAAATTTCCAGTTTTGAAATCCATACTGTATTTATTATTATATATTTATTTTGATTTATTCGCTTCTTTAGTACAATACCATTATTTTATGAAGTAAAGTCTATACATTCCCAATCATGTTCCCTCCCTCTCCTGAAATATAGGAAATATCAGATAACAGTATCTATCCAGCCATTTTGCCTTTTTCTAATGAATTATTAAATAAAAACAGTAACGTCTCTGCTACCTATTCCCCAGATTCTTTGCAATTACACAGATGTTATCTATTCAAACCAGATGTTTTATCTTGTTTTGTTTGTTCAGCTTGTTCAATGAATCTGGCTTTTATTTTAAGTAACTTATCTCATTACTCACCTCACATTCAAAGGCACGTCTACTTGATCCATCCCCTGGTAAATCCTGACACAAAATAATTATTTAGTTGTTCTGCCCTCTCTCTGTTGTTACCTGTTATATCCAGTTTATGCCATAATGGTCCTACTCCCATCACAACCTTCCCTTTTATTCATGTACCTGTAATAATAAAATATTTTACTATTTTCTTTACATTCCTCGATAATTTAACTTTGTCATTCCTCTTTATCTGCTCATTTTTTTGCTTCTCTCTTAATCCATCCTTATTCTCTTTTATCATGAACTCCTTTGTTCTCTCTGTACTTTGTTCTTCCCTTATCCCCAATTGTTCCCTTACGCCTTTACTCATTCATGGAGATTCATTAGCGCTCAATTTGTTCTTTCTTTTTAGTGGAAAATATTTTCTGTTGAACACATTAGAACATAGGACATTGTTTAAATGATTGCCTTTGTATTTCTATAGCATTGTTTTACTGGTAATTTTGCTCATTTTACTTTCCCAAGTCTATTCTAGGCTTCTCAAAGGCAGATTTTCTCCAATCTATTAACCTAGTTTTCATCACACTTAATTGAGTTTCAGCATTATGGAGTATCATTCTTACAGAATAGCTTTTCAAAATTACGAGATTTTAATTCTATTTTTTCTTTCATCTGAAGAAGATATTTTAGTCATATTTCAACATTGATCTTAATCCTGTTTTCTTTTGTATAAATGATTATAAAATGAATTATAATCCATGCTTTTTACTTTACAGCATACTGTCTGTGAGAATTCTTCAATCAGATTGGTTGATCAGCTTGATTGATGGCTTTGTTGTTATCACATATCATAGATCCCCTGTAGATGGCACCAGATTCAAAGCTACAATGGGATCAGGGAAACTGGCATTCCTAAACGTGCTACATTTTTGGAGGTAGAAATAACTGAGGCCAGTAGTTACCTTCTAACCACAATACCCAAGCCATTACTCCCAGTGTGATCCAAGTAACTGGAATATCTGTGGTGCTCAGCTTTCTGTAGGGTTCATCCATTTCCGTTCAATCCTTAAACCATTCCCTTTGTAGCTCCTGACTTTACCATTCCTAGATGGTAAGCGTAATGATTCTAATGAGGTCAGCCAGGTGGACCTCATAGAATATGAGTTCCCTGATTTGTGTTGTTAATCTGGTCTAATCAGAGATCTCTCATTGACAGATATAAACAGGAATGTCAGAGGTTCTGTTTTCTCAGAGAGCTGGCTCTGCGGAAGCTGGATCTCCATGTGTAAACAAAGTGTGGCTTGGTGATGGGATACCAGCCTATTTCAGTAAGGCTTGTGATTAGCTTGCAGCTGGAACTATCTATGCTTGTAAAAGATCTACTCATCCTTTTAACTGTGCAACTTTTCTCTGCTGTTTTGCCATTATTTAATTGTAGGAAATTAATGCAAATAATGTAATTTTAAATATGAAATAACAAGTAACAAATTATGCTTCTACTGAAATAAGTAACTAATTGATAACATATACCAAAGATCATGAACTCTCAAAATGATTTTAAGAACTAGCAGCAAAACTCAAAGTTAATAGTCAATAATGCTTACGCTGCAATTTATCATTTTTAATATCAAGTAGAAATCTGTTCCCTTTAGGTCTCAGTGAAAATGCTGTCAGACACATTTGAGGTAGGCACTCCTTGTCCTGTTTCCTGACCTCTACCTGTACAGGATATCACAAAATTAACAACTGCCAACCTACAATATTTGGTACATTAATCTTAATAGCCACAAAGTTATGGAGTGAGGCTATATAATTTTGCAAATGCACTCAGTGTAAACTTGACTGTTGAAACAGTACGACCATTGTGATTATTTATACGTGCTTGCCTCAATGTGGCTTGTTCCAAAAATTGTATAAATAGAAACCTAGTTTGATGCTATTGAACAAGATTACCAACATTATCTCGGTTTTTTGGCCATGCATCAGCAGCTCCTCTACTGGGAGTACATCACTAACATCATTTCCATGTACATAGTTCTTGAAGTAAACCAAATTCCCACAGCAAAATTCTACTCTAACTAATAACCAGACGTTATTCCACACATTGTTTTCCCTATCCAAGCATTGCTAACCAGCTCTGAATAGAACAGCACCCCAATCCAAACAAACATACAGCTACTCATCAAGTGTCGTTAAAGACTGCTAGAAACATAACACATAGATTGATGGATAACCTCTCCTCAAATTAGCTCAGTAAAATAATGAAACAGGACAGCTTCTGACCATCTAGTTGAATGTTAGCCTGTGGCTATCACTAACAGAAGAATAACAATGACATATTTCACTCATTTCATTTTGAGTACTGACCAGATTGACCAAATGGCATTTCACAGTCCTGTTCATTTTGATATCACAAATGAATCACAAAGGCAAGAACCTTATAATCAAAAATAACTGTTTCTAGATACTCTACATGGCCTATCCTGGTTACCTGAGGAGGCTGAACTTAATACTTTGTTTTTCCACTTTCTATTTTATTCGAATGATACTTCACTGACATAATTCAAAATCTTTGCTTCTATGTCATGTACATTTCATGTAAATGTAAATTCTGACTGAGATTTTGAAAGAAGAAAATAAGTGATTATTATTCTGTGCATCAAAATAGGAAATACTAAAAATAGATGCAGAAGTTGAATGCTAACATGCCATAGAAATATAAGTTCAGCTCTAATAAATATTATTTTAACCTTCTGCTATTTCATCAAATTCCTAAAACACCTTTAATTTAAGGGAACATTATAATGCAAGGCAAACATCATAGCAGTGGCATCACGCTAACAGGAGCAAATATTAACATTCACTGTTTCTTGTGATCTCTGTGACAGATGACTCAAACATTGACCTATTCTTCTCATTAATGTCAGATAACATTTAAGATACTTATACTGACTGGCAGATGTAAAGGAATGCCAACTGTATTTTCATTTGTTTCAGAATATAAGACAACAGACCAAAGGCAACTGGTGATTTAGAACATATATTTTTGTCAGTTAAGCAATGCATAAAATTCATGAAGCTTACCAGGCAACTTGAGTACATTTACCAGCTGTCAGGTTAACTAGCTAATTCTGCATTGAAATGCTGAGAGGAAAAACTAGTTTTTTGATGATCAAATATGCTATGATCCAGACATGTGTGAAAGGATGGTTCAATAGTGAGTTTACCAACTCAGCCGTGGTCTGTGAGGTGCTAGGTAAAAGCCAGGTACCTTCCCACAATATTTACACATCAGCCGTTACTGGAAATGACTTAAAGGCACGTCATCTGTCAACACTCTTATACAATTACATGGAAGGATCCAATAAAGGAAAAGCACATACAAATAGCAGTCCAGAGAAAAGTGTTAAAAAATGTTATCATGTAAGAATAAATATCTACAATAACATAAATAGTGGAATCAGATTGGTCCTGACATAATCAACCTTTACATGGCACACATTTAATTTAATAGTTTAAACATTCCTGTTTTGCTAATTTGTGAATATTGTCTGGTACCATACCTGGTGAGGCTGAGAACCTGACCACCTGCTGTAAGATGGAGCACCGGAAGTCTTGGTGGTTGATGCTCTCTGTAATTAAATAAAATTCAACTTAATAAAGGCAGAGTGAAACCTAGAATACAACTGTGAAATAATTTTAATTCCATATTTATGATGACTCAGCATCTTGACAAATACCCCAGTGCTGTTCTTTCGAACACTGAGTAAATCAAATTTTTAATAAAGCAAAATTGCCTGGAGATTGCTTTGCAACTGTTGTGACATGTTGTATCTTGTCTTTTGTGCTTGTCTACCTTTCTAATGCATTATTCCTTAAGCCTTGCAGCTTCAATCTACAATGCTACACAATTTCATCCAAAAACTGCATTTCATTTGTTTGGATAAAGTACAACGAACAATAAAATCGCATTACAGTTGTATATTGCCCAACAAATATACTCATAACATTAACAGAAACTGCAAAATATCGTGGATTCTGGCAACGTGCAAAACAAACAGAAAATTCAAGAAATTCTCACCAAGTCAGACAGCATCTATGAAGAGAAATAAAGTGAATGTTTCAGGTTGGCTGAACTGGAACATGGTATAAATGAGGCAAGGAAGGGAGAGAGAGAAAGAAGAAAATTGAACAGAAGGCAACTGAGTGAATTAATTGATAAATGGCACAAGACCAAAGGGGTAGTAATGAAATGAAAAGAAAGCTAAAACAGAACAGTTATACCTGATCACAACAGAATCATAACAGCATTTACTGTCTGAATAAAATAGGAGGAGCAATTATGAGCTGAAATTGTTGAAATGTTGAGTCGGAAAGGCCAACAAGTATCATATTGAAAGAAAAGATAACGTTCTTGGAATGGACATAACGCTGCTTTGGTCAATTGATTGATTTATTGTCGCATGTACCAGAGTACAGTGAAAAGCATTGTTTACGAGCAGTACAGGCAGATCAAAGTAAGCAAAGATGTACAGATCAAAGGTTGTACAAAATACTCAGACCGAGGCATACAGGTTACAATGCACAGGGTGTGCGCTAGGTGAGATCAACGTTAGCAAGATCAGCACTATTTGAGGCTACAGAGTCCATTCATCAGTCTAATAACGGCCAGGAAGAAGCTGTCCTGAATCTGCTGGTGCATGTGTTCAAGCTTCTGTATCTTCTGCCTGACGGAAGAGTTTGTAGAAGATCATTACTGGGTTGGGATGGGTCTCTGGTGATGTTGGCAGCCTTTCTGAGGCAGTGAGCCTTGTAATTGGAGTCCATTGATGGGAGGTTGGCTTCTGTGATGGTCTGGGCTGTGCACACAACCTTTTGTAGTTTCTTACGGTCTTGGGCAGAGCAGTTGCCCTACCAGGCCATTATGCACCCGAACTATACGCTTTCAATGATGCATCTGTAGAAGATGGTGAGGGGCCTTATGGACATGCCGAATTTCCTGAGCAGCCTGAGGAAGAAGAGGCATTGTTGTACCTTCTTGACCATTGCATCTATGTGGGAAGTCCAGGACAGATTGTCAGTTATCGTCACTCCGAGGAACTTGATACTCTCCACTCTCTCAACCTCAGTTCCGTTGATGTAGATGGCGGCGTGTTTTCCTACTTTCTTTCCAAAGTCAGTGGTCAGTTCTTTAGTTTTGCTGACATTGAGAGAGAGATTGTTCTCATCGCACCATGTCACCAAACCTCTATCTCCCTTCTGTATTTTGACACGTCGCTGTTAGATAGCCATCCTGCTACGGTAGTGTCATCAGTGAACTTGCAGGTGGCATTCTTTCAGAACAACACAGGAGGCTAAAGACAGAAAGATTAAAAAGGGAGTGTGGCATGAATTAAAATGGCTAATGTCTGTAAGCTTGGGTTATATTTGCAGAGTGAATGGTAATCACCAATTTGTGCTTAGTCTCTCCAACATAAAGGACATAACATCATATACACGCAAAAGTTAAGAGCAAGAATCAACCAATTGGCCCTATCATTCAATAAGACCATGGCAGATCTCATTGTGTCCTCAACTCCATTTTCCTTGTTAATTAAGAATCCACCTCTGCCCTAAAAATACTCAATGATCTGATTCTACCACCCCCTGGGAAACAGAGTTCCAAACACTCATAGCCCTATGAGAGAAAACATTTCTTCTTACTTCCATCTTAAATTGAAATCATAGAATCCTTACAGTGTGAAAGCTGGCCATTCAGCCCACACTGCCTCTCCGAAGTGCATCCCACCCAGTCCCAACCCCCTACCCTATCCCTGCATTTCCCATGGCTAATTCAGCTAGCCAGCACTTTCCTGGACACTATGGGTAATTTAGCACAGCCAATCCACCTACCCTGTCCATCTTTGGACTGTGGGTGGAAACCAGAACACCTGGAGGAAACCCACGCAGACACGGGGAGAATATGCAAACTTCACACAGTCACCCAAGGCTGGAATCGAACCCAGCTCCCTGGCACAGTGAGGCAGCAGTGCCAACTACTGAGCTGCCCAAATACAGAAATAAATCACTTTATTTCTGAACTGCATCCCCTCGTCCTAGACTCACCTACGAGTGGAAGATCCTTAAACAGCCAACCTGTCAAGTTCCCTCAGAATCTGATATACTTCAATAAGATCACCCTTCATTCCTACTGACCCCAATGGATACAGGCTCAGCCTGTTCAACCTTTAATCTTAAGAGATACTGCTTTTAGCCCAGGTGTAAGTCAACTGAAACTTCTCTGAACTGCGTCAAATAGAATTATATCCTTTATTAAATTAGGAGGTCATGGATATACACTGTAATTCAGTGGTCTCACCAATGGTCCAAACAAAATACCCGTACTATTTTATTTGATTTCAATTTTGTCTAACTATAGTCCAGAGCAATGGTCAGTTTTGTGGGACCATCACATGCGGTCAAAAAATCACGTGTCATCAGTCAGGGAGCTGGAAAGACAATGGTCAGGGATGTGGTTAGTCAGCTCTGGGGCTTTTCTTCAAATTTGACTGGAGATCTGAGGCGAATACAGTCCTGGGCATCCATACATTGTTCAGTGAGGAGGGTGCTGTAGGGGCAAAGGAGTTCTTGTTGTCAAATGAGAATGGGTAGTAAAGGCTGGGGCGAGAAAGCAGAAGCGCATGTGGAGGTAGGGGCAGGGACTGTGACCCGGGGGGAGGTGATGGTCAAGGTAGACAGTAGTATTTGGAACAGCATCAAAAGTCAGTGGTAGGGTACAGAGGGAGGGGCATGTGGCAGTGACCACCACTGCAGCATCCATGCTGAAGCATAGTGCACCATGGTTGGCATCAGTAAGGTATAATTTCAGGTCTCAGAGGCAAGGAGGAAAGCTGAAGGCAAAGTTCTATGCACTTGCATGAATGGGGTGGAAACGGCTTATCAGGGTAGTGCAAGGTATAAAGGGAGTCTGCTGCTTCACTGTAAGCTGTGCTCCCCACCACCCCCACCCCCCCACCCCCTTCACTTGCCAATCTCTAGGTGTGAAGTGTCACTACAGAACAGACTCTGCGTGGGCACAGTCAGTGTCAATTTGATGGGCAAAAGCACAGGATCCACGTCTGCTGGACACCAGGGCATTGAAGGGGCAAATACATGAAGCATGTCCTTGCAAACTCCAGCTGCATTTAGTTTGCAAACAAGTCATCATCTATTTGCTTTGCATGCAAAGTGAAGGCGTTTAGGATTCAAGTATTGTTCAAAGACAATTTAGACCGTTACATGGGTTCTTATAAATTGAACATTGGTGTCTCAATTTTGCAGAAGTTAGTGGTAATGACTTAGAAAGAGGAGAATGCTGGCCAAAAACGACCTATTACTTGTGACACCTGCAAGGATGCTGCCATGAATTACAATCGAGTCGACTGAATACATTGATATGTTTTATGGTTGGTGTAGGTCTGGGAATGGGAAGGGGGTTGGAGTGCAGCGGGCGCTTCCTTTTGATGTAAAGTGCTGGTAAGAGCAGGCAATGAAGCAATGTACTGGATATTGAGGAACTAGGGGAATGGGAGCAGTCTTCTGTGGAGGAGGAGGATAAGGATAATGGGAAGGAGAAAGCTCTCCTTGTCTACAACAGAGCTCAGCTGCATCAGGTGCTACAAGCCAGACAGGAGCTGTCTGACACCCGTTCCAGTCAATGAGAGCCTAGCACAGAAAAGTACCATGTACAATAATCAGTGGTCTCATACCAGCATTTGGTTTGCTTTGCTGGGGGCAAACTGCAGCCTCTATTCCTTTTGCTTGTGTTTGTATTTGCTCACTGTAAATGAAAAATGATGTTTGGAATTGTCCATTGCCTGTATTCCCCTATTAGATAATGTCAGGATATGGGTCTCTAGTGGCTATAGAGAACGGAGAATGAGGTGGTTCAGAGAGAGGGTTTGGACAGGATGCAACTAAGGTCAGATACACTATGTGGCCTGGTGGTTGAAAAGCAATTAGGGTGAGCATGGGCAAGGGAGTGCCGGCTATGCTAGCTATGCTAGCTATGTGCTGTGAACCAAATGGCTTCATGGCTGCTGTAACATTACTTTGCTGGTGAACAACAAATTTCTGATACTTGACCAAGTGCAAGTGGCCTTTTAAAGATGTATGAGCCAGGGATGCTTGTTTTTTGGTACATATCCTGTGAATGGTGAGTTGTTGGATTTAGAATCATATGACAGAGGCACCATAGGGACAGGGAAGGTAGCTAATGAGGTGAGTTTGCTAAGATATGGTGAGGATGTTGCTCAACCTGAAGGAGAAAAACCCCTTTGTGAAACTGGATAAAATTGACACTAGCCAAAAAAAAATGTAATCTCCTCCTCACAACTTACCTTCGTACCTATATTTGAGACACCAGCAAATTTAGTTATCTTACATTTGGTCTCTTCAGCTAAGCCATTGATATAAATATGGACTTCGGCTGCTTCAGTATCTGAGGAGATTTGAATGGCACTTCAACAGTTTGTAAATAACAGTGAATGTTCCCAAATCTGACCTATGATGGAGGAAGGAAAGGTCTTTGGTGAAGGTGCTGGAGATGCTGGGACCTGGGACACTACCCTGAGGAACATCTGCGGAGATGTGTTGGAGCTGAGATGTTTGATTCCCAGCAACCACAAGCATCTTCCTATGTGCCAGGTATGACATCAACTAACAGCGAGCATGCCCCCTCATTTCTATTGATTTCAGTTTTGCTCAGGTTCCTTGATGCCACACTCGGTCAAGTGTGGTCTTGATGTCAAGAGCAGTCACTCTCACCTTACCTCTGGAATTCAGCTCTTTTGTCCATAAGATCAGGAGCTGAGTGGCCCTGGTAGAACCTAAACTGGGCGTCACTGAGCAGGTTATTGCTGAGCAGGTGCTGCTTGATAGCACTGTTAGTGACACCTTCCATCACTTTACTGATGATCGAGACTAGACTGATGGGTGGGAATGGTTCAGGTGGGATTTGTCCTGCTTTTTGTGTACAAGCCAGACCCAGGCAATTTTTCACGTCATCAGATAGATGCCAGTGTTATAACTGTACTCGATCAGATGGAAAGGGGTACAGCTGCTTCTAGAGTGCAAGTCCTCACTACCAATAATGTCATGGACAGTAGCCAGAATATTATGAGAACTATTTCCTGATCATCCCATAGAGTGAATCATATGGACTGAAGACCAGTGTCAGCAATGCTATGGACCTCAACAGGAGACTATAATGTATTGTGCACTCTGTACTTCTTTCTGGGTTTGTTGCAAATGCTTCAGCCTTGTCTTTGCACTGATGCACTACCCTATCCCATCATTGAGGATGGGAATGTTTGTGGAGTGACCTGTCTACCACCATTCACCACTGGAGTGACAGGATTTCAGAGCTTGGGTCTAATCTGTTGCTTGTGTGATTGTTTAGTCCTGCCCATTGCAAGTTGATTATGCTGTTTGGTATTGAAGTGTTTTAGCTTCACCAGTTGATAGCTCAATTTTAGATATGCATAGTAATGCTCCTGTCTTGCATTCCTGCGCTCTTCATTGAACCAAGATTGGTTGCTGGGCCATGAGGTTACAGCTTGTAGTTAAACAAAGTTCTGCTGCTGCTGATGGTCCACAGTGCCTCATGAGTTAAGTTGCTACATCTGCGCTCAATCTATCTCATTTAGGTAGTGCCATACAACATGATACAGCATGTCATCAATGTGAAGCTGGAACATATTCTGCACAAAGACCATGCAATGGTCAATTCTACCAATAATGTCATGGACAGATGCATCAGCTATAGTTTGGTTGGTGAGGACAAGGTCAGGTAGGTTTTTCACTCTTGCTAGTTCCCTCACAACCTCTTGTATACTCACCCTTGCAACTATGCCCTTTATGATTTAGTCAGTTTGGTCAGTGGTAGTATTATCAATTCGCACATGGTGATGGACACTAACTGAAGCCCCCCATGCAGAGTATATTCTGTGTCCTTGCCACCCTCAGTTCTTCCAACTGGTGCTCAACATGAAGAAGTATTTGAGGAAGCAATAGGTAGTAAATAGCAAGAGGTTTCCTCGCCTCTGTTTGACCTAATGCTGAGGTTTCATGGATTCTGACGTGAATATGTGGATTCCCAGGGGAAAACCTTCCCAAGTGGATACCACTGTGCCACCACCATGGCAGGACACGTGGCGCCCACATTGTTTGTATGGTTTAATTCTGTGAATATGTTGATGGACTCATCTGTGAGACGACTCTCTCAATTTTGGCACAGACACTCAGATGTTAGTGAGGAGGACCTCGCAGTGTCGGCAGTGCTGCGTCTCTTGTATGACTGCACTGAAGTCGCTGTGAATACCAATATTTGTAATTTTCATCTTTGAACAATATTCTGCTTTTCTCTTCAGTTGTGCTTGTGAGGTTTTATAAGTTGACATTCGACTTTGTGATTTCCCGTGCCTAGATCAATGTTATCTGGTTCATCTGGTTTAATTCCTTCTCAGGGACTTCAAAGTGGTTATTCATGTCTGAGTGGCCTGTTTAGGTGGCATTTGTGTCAACTACATTGCTGTCGGTCTGGGGTCTGCAGTCTGAAGGTCAGACCAAGTAAAGGTGCCGAAGGGCAATCAACAACAAATTTTTGCTTACCATTAGATTAGTTTTTAACTCCAGATTCATTAATTTCACATTTCTGCCATGATGGCACTCAAGCCCATATCTCCTGACCATATTATTACATTGGAAAGGGTGCAGAAAAGATTTACAAGGATGTTACCAGGACTTGAGTTGATAAGGAGAGGCTGTTTAGGCTGGGATGTTTTCCCTGGAGCATAGGAAGTTGAAGGGTGGCCTTATAGAGGTTTATAAAGTCATGAGGGGCATAGAAAAGGTGATTAGCAAAGGTCTTTTCCATCAGGTGGGGGGAGTTCAAAACTAAGGGATATATTTTTAAGGTGAGAGGAAAAAGATTTAAAAGGGACGTGAGGGGCAAACTTTTCACGCAGAGGGTGGTTCGTATGTGGTATGAACTGCCAGAGGATGTGGGAGATGTTACGACATTTGAAAGATGTTTGGACAGGTACATGAATAGAAAGGGTTTACAGGGATATGGGCCAAATGCAGGCAAATGGGACATGTTTAGTTTGAGAAACTTGGTCGTCATGGATGAGTTGGACCAAAGGGTCTGTTTCCACGCTGTCTGACTCTATGACCCTCGAATACTAGTTCAGTGATACTACAAAAACACCACTGCCTCCACAGCCAAAGGAAACAATCTGTCAGTGTCTGCACAATCAGAACAACATCATGACTTAATCTTCTAATCATCACAGTATACGTTCAATATACTCAGCCTGTCATCATAGGGCAACTTTCTTATCCTAGGAGCCAAACTAGTGGAGCTTCGCTGTACTGCCTTATATGCAGGTAGATCCTTCCTTAACTGAAGTAATTGCCCAGTATTCGAGGTGTAGTCTCAATAAAACCCTTTTTTCTATGTCCAAAGCTTCATAGACTGAAAGCCTGTCCATTGTTGGCCCATCTGTTCCTGACTTTATTTTCAGGTGTCAACATTTGATACCTTAACTTCCAATAAGCATCAACTATTGCAGCAATACACAATTGCAGCAATATTTATTTCATCTCCTTGCAATAAAGCCCCACGTATCAATTATTTGTCTAATTGTTTACTGTACCAGCGTGCTAATTTTCTGTCACAGAATCAAATGCTATGCAGACTGGAAATCAGAAATAAAAACAAAATAGTCAGCAGACCAAGTTACATCTGTGAAGAGGAATGGTTAAGATTTCAGCTCAATGATTTTCTGAACTTCTTACATTGTGTTAAATTGGTGCGTCTCTTGTATGAGTACACTGAAGTCACTCTGAACACCAACATTTACAAGTTACACCTTTGAAAAATATTCTGCTTTTTTCTTCTGTTGGGTACGTGAGGATTTACAAGTTAAATAGGTGATGCTTATTGGAAGTTAAGGTATCAAATGTTGACACCTGAAAATAAAGTCAGGAACAGATGGGCCAACAATGGACAGGCTTTCAGTCTATGAAGCTTTGGACATAGAAAAAAGGTTTCACAGAGACAAGTGGCTACAACTGGTTTGCTTAGATGAATGGAGAAGGATAAGATTCCTCGGTAAATTCCTGGGTGGAATGTGGGAGGGAGGACAGTCTTGGGTCAAAGAGATTCATTTCATAGTACTCTCCTTAAAGATTTATCCTGGTAAGGCTGTAAGAAGAAAATCTGGTCCTTTCTGCAGTGCTCAGTTCAGAAATAGTCTGAAAAATGAGGGCAGCATCTTTTGACAGTCAATAAAATGTGGAACGAGAAGAGCACAGCAGGTCAGACAGCTTCTGAGGAGCAGGAAAGTCGATGTTTCGGGTCTGGACCCTTCGCCAGGACTGGGGAGGGGGAAGGGGGCTCAGAAATAAATGGGGGTGGCGATGGGGGAAGGTAGGTAGGGTGGTGGTAGGTGGATGCAGGTAGGGGGTTGTGGAGATTAGTCAATGGGAAGGGTGGGGCAGATAGGTGAGAAGGAAGATGGACAGATTGTGTCAGGTCAAGGAGGCAGGGATGAGAGGGAGGGCTGGACATGGAATGAGGCCGGAGTGGGGAGATTTTGAAGATGGTGAATTTATGTTGACGCCTTTGGGCTGTAAGCTCCCGAGGCGGAATATAAGGTGTTGTTCCTCCAGTTTGCGGGTGGTGTCATTGTGAACTGGAGGAGGCCCATGGTGGACATATCGCCAAGGGAGTGGGAGGGGGAGTTGAAACGGCTGGCAACCGGAAGATGGTGTTATTTGGAGCGTACAGAGCTCAGATGCTCCACGAATCAGTCACCGAGTCGGCGCTCGGTCTCTCCGATGTAGAGGATTCCACGTCGGGAGCAATGGATGCAACAGACCAGGTTAGAAGACGTACAGGTGAATCCCTGTCGGATACAGAATGATTGTTTGGGGCCTGGGGCGGAGGAGAGGGGGGAGGTGTAGGGGCAGGTGTAGCACTTCCTGCGGTTGCAGGGAAAGGTGCCAGGTGTGGGGGTTGGTGGGGAGTGTACAGCAGATGAGGGAGTCGTGGTGAGAGCGGTCCCTACGGAAAGCAGATAGGGGTTGGGGGGGCGTGCCTGTTTGATGGGTGGGATTACAGGTGATGAAAATGGCAGAGGACGATGCATTGGATTCGAAGGCTGATGGAGTGGTATGTAAGAACCAGGGGCTCTCTAACCTAGCTGTTATTGGGGGGAGTGGGTTTGAGGCCAAAAGTACAGGAAATGCAGGAGAGGTAGTTGAGGGCATTATGAATCACGGAAGAGGGGAAGTTACGGTCCTTGAAGTAGGAGGGCATCCAGGATGTCCAGGAGCGGAACGCTTCATCCCGGGAGCGGATGTGGTGGAGGTGGCGAAATTGGGAGCATGGGATCGCATTTTTGTAAGAGTGTAGGTGAGAGGAAGTATAGTCAAGGTAGCTATTGGAATCGATGGGTTTGAAGTCGATGTCGGTGCTAAGTTGGTTGCCGGAGATGGAGACGGAGAGGTCCAGGAAGGGAAAGGAGGTATCAGAGATGGTCTAGGAGAATTTGAGGTTGGGGTGAAAGGTGTTGGTGAAGTGGATGAATTGTTTGAGCTCCTCAGTGCAGCATGAAGCAACGCCGATACAGTCATCAATGTAGTGGAGGAAGAGATGAGGGATGGTGCCAGTGTAACTGCGGAGGAAGGACTATTCCATGTATGATATGAAGAGGCAGGCATAGCTTGGACCCATGTGGGTGCCCATTGCCACCCCTTTAGTTTGTAGGAAGTGGGAGGAGTTAAAGGAAAAGTTTTTGAGGGTGAGGACAAGTTCCGCCAAGCGAATGAGAATGTTGGTGGAAGGGGACTGGTTGAGCCTGTGGGAGGGGAAGAAACTGAGGGCTTGTGTAGAGAGAGTGAATGTCCATGGTGAAGATGTGGTATTGGGGGCTGGGGAATTGAAAGTCTTAGAGGAATTGGGAGGGCATGGGTTGTGTTCCGAACATAGGTGGGGAGTTCCTGGACCTAAGGGGAAAGAATGGAGTCGAGGCAGGAGGAGATGAGCTCGGAGGGGCAGGAGAAGGCAGAGACAATGGGTCAACTGGGACAGTCAGGTTTATGGAGTTTGGGTAGGAGATAGAAACGGTCAGTGCGGGGTTGGAGAGCTATCACGTTGGAGGCTGTGGACAGAGGAGGTCTTCTGAGGTAATGAGTTATTGGTGGTCTGGAAGATGAGGGCTTCGTGATCAGGGGTGGGTTCATAATCGAGGGGATGGTAGGAGGAGGTGTCGGAGAGTTGGCATCTGGCCTCAGCGATGTAGAGGTCAGTATGCCATAGGAGCACCAAACCCACCCCTCCCCATCAGCAGGTTTGATGGTGAGGTTGGGGTTGGAGCGAAGGGCTGCGCGTTCCGGTGGGGAGAGATTGCAGTCAGTGAGAGGGGTTGAGAGATCAAGGCGATCGATGTCACAACGGCAGTTGGAGCTGAAAAGGTCGAGGGATGGTAGGAGGCCTGGGGGGGTGCTGGTGTCCAGGAGGATGGGGGTTGTTGGAGGCAGGAGAAGGGGTCTGCAGAGGGTGTGTTGGGATCCCGTTCAAAGAAATAGGCACGGAGGCAGAGGCAGCGGAAAAAGAGTTTGATATTTAGAAGTGTGCGGAATTCGTTGATGTGTGGGCAAAGGAGAATGAAAGTGAGTCCTCTGCAGAGGACTGACCGTTCATCTTCAGTGAGGGGGAGGACTAGGGAGGGGGGATGTGAATACCAGGCAGGTCTTGGGGCTGGGGACTAGTGTTAAGGTGGAGCTCGGAGCAGGTTTGCAGACTGCTGCTGGAGTGGGTATGTGTATGGGAATGGCCACGTGGGTAGAAGCGTCAGTAGAAGCAGCATGGTTGTTGCTTTTGACGGTCATTCAATGTTACATCTTGGTGAGAAAGGAAGTGGTGAATGACGATGGACTGCTTCCTATAGAGACTGTAATTCTGTGCAGAGGATGCTGGAGTTGACAGCAAGGGGCTATTGGTTTCAGTCAAACATTAAAAAGCTTTGTCTTTTCTTTACTTTAGGGCACTTTTTTGCCCAGTAAATGATGTTTCGTCAATGTTGCTTTTAAATTGTTTATCACAGTAATTCTTGTCATGCAATTTCTTTAAATCAGTCACCAGGAATTCAAATAACTTATCAAAAATGATCAGTCTTTACAGGTATCATTTCATTCCCGACCACCTAAATGAATAACATCACACTTTCTCACATTACACATAATTCTCCAGCTTGTTGTTTACTCACTTAGCCTGTCAAGATCTTTTTGCAGCCTGTTAACGTCCCCTTCACAGCTTACATTCCCAATGGGTTTTGTATTCTCTGCAAACTTTGATACATTACTCTCAACCTCTTTGTCTAAGTCATTAATGTTGATCACAAATAGCTGAGGTCCCGGCACTTATGCTTATGGCATTCTACTAATTACAACCATACAAACTTAAACATGCCCTGTTTATCCTTTCCCTTTTCTCCTTGTCCATTACGTACTCCCCTATCTATGGTAATATACTATTTCCAACCCTATGAGGCCGCAATTAATCTTATGCATGACATTTCGTTGTACTGAATTCCTTTTGGAAATCAAAATATACTGTATTGAAAGGTTCCTTTTCATATGCCGTACTATTAAGATCCTCAAAATATCTCTAATAAATGTTAAACATAACTTCCCTTCCAGACTGACTTTGTCTTGTTATACTGTGATTTTTCAAAGATGCTGCTAAAACTTATGTAACACTAAAGTCTTGATGAGACTGAGGATAATTTTAAAAGTATACACATTAAAAAACTGCAATAAAGCAGTAGAAAATGACTCAGAGATAGTAGGAACTGCAGATGCTGGAGAATCCGAGACAACAAGGTGCAGGGCTGGATGAACACAGCAGGCCAAGCAGCATCATAGGAGCAGAGAGGCTGA